>NC_090933.1:815359916-815662947 GCF_040938575.1 Ambystoma mexicanum | reverse complement strand
GTCTTTCCCACATTATCTGAACCCTGCTGCCCCTAAAAAGCAAACACCTGATCTTCATGGATGAAAGATAGGAGAACAGCATACAGTCTGGAACCCAGAATTTTAGCAAACATTTTTACATCCATATTAAGAAGGGAAATAGGTGTCTAGGCAAGAAAAATGCAGGATCTTCAGCCTCCTTTGGGAGTACCGTAATGATTGCACCTAGCATTGATCTCAGCTCAGGATCCCCCATTAAAACAGTATTAAACATTCTTGTCAATACTGAAGCAAGAAGAGAACAAAATATTTTATAAAACTGGACACTAAAACCATCATCACATGGAGTCTTTTCTCTTTTTATACTCTTTATTGCCATAGCGAACATCTTTTCCATTATGGGGGAATCCAAAATAGCAGAGGTCTCTGGAAGCATTCTACGAAGATGCAGACCCTCAAAAAAAGAATGAATCTATTGAGTGTTTCCACCCCATTCTGACTTATACAATATCTCATAGAATTTTGTAAACTCTGCCCCAATTTCCCTATCTTCACAGCACATCCGATCTGCATAATTTTTAATAGTATTTACCATCCTCAACGTGCACTGTTCCCTCAATCTCCATGCCAGGATTCTGTCAGCCATCTTCCCGTTCTCATTATATCTTTCAAACATTTCAAATTCCAATCCATCTCATCAACTAGGAGAGCTTTCATTTCAATTCAGCCTTACAATCCTGAGATTTTGAGAAGCAACCTTCTCCAAGGAACCACTCTATTATCATTATACTCAAAATATTCCTTAATGTTCAGCATGTGCTCCAATCTCCTTATCCTCTAACAACATATCATTGCAAATCTATCTACCGCTACTTGTCTGTCCATCGCACATCCCTACTTTTACATGAACCAAATCATGGTCTGACCATGGAACAGTACATACATGCACTTCCTGACCCCCTGTTCCCAAAAATGGTCAATTAATTCCAGATCAATTCTAGAATAGGAATCGTGGACCACAGAATAATAAGCAAAGGGGGAGAAATTCCCTCCACTGCCTCATTAACATCCATCAGTCCCAAATCATGATTAAGCTTCTGAAATAGTTTTGACTACTTCACCTGATTCCTAAGAATATGAAAAGCCATTGTTCTGGACTTATCCCTGCTTGGGTCTAAGACTATATTAAAATGACCTCCAATCAAGACAAAGCCTTCCACAAAAAGCTGTAATCAGTAAATCACTCCCTTCCAAAATTGTAATTGGACAGAATTAAGGCAGTTAACCGTTCATATGGCCACCCTAACTTCTCGGACAGTCCCCTTTAAAAATAAAGCATGTACATCATGATCACACAGGATCTTGACCATCACAAAATGAAATTAACTTCCCAGCAAAATTGCTCCTCCTTTATTCTTTTCATCACTGGAGACGAAGTGCACTCTTTCTATACCACTTCTCTTCAAGGATGGTTTCCGACCCCATATCAGATGAGTTTCTTGTGCAAATAACACTACCATGCAGAAGCACACAATGCGCTTCCAGCACATCTTGTGGTGCAGACAAAGCATTTTTAGAAGGTGCGCGTAGCATTATAGTGGTTGCAGACTTCTGTATTTCGATACCTGTGGGATCATGTCACATTAGGCCAGGATTTCAGCTGTTTCCTCCCAGAGCCTCTGCGGCACAACTCTCTCTGTGTTGCCAAGGTTTTGTTAGTTTCTCCTGTACGCTTGCTTGTAATCTGCTCTCAGCTTATCTTTTGCTTTTGCTCTGTGGAGTCTCCTGTCTTCTTGCCTGTTCCTGGTTCCTCAGATTCTTGTCCTCGCTGATCTGCCTCTATTATATACTGGTTCCTCTGTTGCTGGGCTTACCTGGATCCCTGTATTCAAGGATCGTGTTGGAGGATTTGTATTTCTGAATTTTCATTGAGACTTCTGTCAGCTACAACCCCTTACCAGCTCCACAGAGGTTTTTCCTCTGTGTGTTTTCAGGGTCTGTGCTCTGTGGTGGCCCTGCTGACAAACCTGTATGACAGATTAGGGCATCTAACTGGCCTCCTCCGGGGACAGGCCCTATATTTACAAATCCCGCAATCAACCCAAGACTGTGGTAAAACCAGAGTCTGATTGTAAACCTGACAATCACAACCTCTTAAATTGCCACCTAACCAGAGACCTCTTAGTAGATGAGTTTAAACCTCTAGTGCACTGAGCATGGTCCTATCCCCTGTCCATCAGCTCTATGGGCTCTGTTAATAGTTACTGTGGCAGCCTCTCGAGTACCCATCAAAACACCCATCATATCCTGAACCGCTTTCCCAACAGCCTTGGGCGATTCAACATCGTTCTCAGGGATCCTGAAAAATCTGAGGTTATTACGCCTCTCTCTATTCTCAAAGTCATATATGTTCTGTTGCATATCACCATTTTACCTCTCCAGTTGAGTAATCTGAAAATCCATCTAAGTCACAAAAACATCAAAAGAGGTTGGATTTGCCTCCCAGACCTGAAGTCGCTCTTCCATAGTCTCCATATTCATATCAATTCTCTCCAGTCGTAGGCCGATATCCACCCTTATACTTCTTAGTTCTTTCAGAAATGCCAATATATCATACTTAGTTGCTCCCTTATCTTCCATGATCAACGGATCCGTGCCAACAACACGTCTACTTCCTGAGTGGATATGATATGTTATTTATAACATGCTTAATACCCAGAGGTTTCTAAGCGTGGACCCGGGGATCAAACCTGTGTTTCTCCATGTACTTCTTGCTTCCAAGGCAAGTACGTCGTCCCTGAGCTATCCTCCCAAGATATCCTGAGGTCCCCGAAATAGCTGCAGGGAACTCTTCCAGCTCATGTGGTGTCATGTGTGCTCATGGGTCTTCAGTATAAAGAGAACCACAAAGTAGACCTCACCATTATTGCATCCTCAGAGACACATCTGCCCATATCCCACCAATCTCTACAAACATTGCCAGCAGAGCACTATTAGTTGCACACTGATCCCCCTCACACATGTGACATATGCTGACCCTTTGTATCAACTCCACATCCACCTTTCAAGCAGGGTGCCTCCAAAGTTGGAGTAGGTTGCATTTTCAAACCATCTGAGTTCACAAGTGGTACTGGTTTTCGGACCACATACTGCTCACCTCACATGTCTTCAAGCACCCCATTGGTTCTACTACTCCTGATACAGCAACATTTTACTCCTGCTTTAAGGTGAATGTCACAAAAAATGTCCCATGAGCCATGGATGCACAAATCCCCTCCATCGACATCCACACAGCCGCAGCACAGTGTCCATCAAAGCGAATCACCAACTAGTAAACTGGAAGCACGTTTGTACAATTCCACAGAGCTGTCCATGGAAAAAGCAGAAATGGCACATGACCATGCATTACCGTGATCCCATCAGGGACATGCAACAGTACCATCAGACCCAAACACTGTCCACTGTGTCCAAGTGTCTACAAATCACTGATCCGTTCAGATACTCTCTGCTGACATCAAGATGGCGATCCGGACATTAGCTCTTCCTGAAACGCTTCTGCACAGCGTCTACATCTTCTGGAGTCCACCCCGGTTTGAGCACCATCAAAGTATGGGGATCAGCGGCACTCTCACCACATTACAACTCCACCTCCATAACGACGGAGACTTCATGAAGGGTTACCCCACCAAAAGCACGGCACAGGGGCACTGCAGTTATCCTGAATAATGCTTAGGATAGGAAAGTAAGACAAAGCCTCAACCTGAAAATGCCATCTTGTCCGTGCCCCCAAGTGGCCTCTGAGACCCTTTCTTTTAAAGGCAATAGTCCACAGAGGATTGGACTAAAGCAAACCTGCTTTAATGGTTCTTTGCCTTCCTACATCACACCCAAAGTGCTTTGTGTTAATGGAAGTTGAGGGGACAGCAGGGAAGGAAATAAACAGAGAGAAATAATATGGTGGAATCTTCCTCTAGCTATTCTCAACTCCCCCTGCATACACTAGCCCCCCCTTCCGTTGTCAATAGAATCAAATGCATTTTTTGTACACTGCACCCTACTGTGTGGCTTGTTCTTTTGGGAAGGGCATGCCCTTTGATTCCTCTTTCCCTGGCCAGCTCCTGCTGGGAGGGTGTCTCACAGGAGAGAGGTATTAACCTACTTCACGATGGATCAAAGATAAGCAACCCTTTTGGGCTAAGACTTGCTGGGAGCAGCAGAGACAGCCTGGTTGAGGTAAAACACATAACCCTGACACCTGTGGATATAAATCTGTTGTGTCTTGGATAATTATGAGAGAGAGATACTAGGTACCATACCTTAAACTCAGGTATTGCTTATATTTAAAGTTTAAAACTGCTACAAGAATAGTAACTCTCATGGTTATGTGATTTTGGGAACAGGGCTGCATATCTTAAATGCACTGTCACTGCATCTGTCTGATGGGCGCCTGTGACCCCTGTACCTGTTCTGTGCCACTAGTGAGCATGTGCGAACAGATTAGAATACTGATTCATCAGGGCTCAGGTGTACACTATGCTTTTGTCATTGAGTTTATGAATGGGAGATCTGATTAGCAGGTTGACCTTCCTGAAATGGAATTACCCATATGATTTCATTAATTTAATAAAAATCAAAAAAGCCAGTGCTTCTACAACCTTGTAAAATGGCAAACCATCACAAGCCTATTTTAGAATCCTCCCACGCCAGTCAACCTTAATATTCCCATGGGTTCCCCTTCTGAGTCTTGCACTGTTTGTCTACTAGAGTCTTTGATCCTGTATCATCTGGCTACATATACGTATTACATTTTGTTAACGCTTAGTTTTTTCTAACATTGTTTGAAGGATTTAAATTTTGGTTCTACCGTAACATATCATCCACATTCCCATACAGGTAAAGTACTACCCAGACCCCGCTGCTGAGAAGGGGGGTGGGCAACACAACATCCTACTAGCCAGCCCGCAAGCACAGTGCCATGGACCCGGCAGCCGCAGCCTGACGGCACCTGTGGCACTTGCTGCAAGGACCACTCTGAATCTTTTTGCATACCTGAGTTTTGAAAGTGTGGGGTTGCCCACCTTAAAAGGAGGCCCAGTACACAGAGGGAAGGGAGCTGCACTGGGCCATTACATCACTATACTTCCTTCAAAAATAGAAACTCACTGCACTGAGGACTCAGCGACCTATGACAGATGGGCCAGGCGGAATAACACTGCACGCACCTGGATAGCACTGGAACCTGTATCCTGTTATCTATACCCCCAGTTGTGAGGAATCACCTACCGCTAAGGAGGCCCCCAACTTATATTTATATCCATCTCTATCTAGTCCTCAACTAAACACAGTTCAAAATAGTTGTGACCAAGATACACCAATAAATCACGTGTCTTTTTCAATATAAAGATCAGTCAGTCAGTGATGGACTAATGGTACACAGAAAACTTCCATGACCCCATGCTCAACATGTTTCTGTTCTTATGACAACAAAGTGCTGAACATTTCTCAGGAGCTAACATCTTAGCCACCATTCATATTAAAATACACATAATTCATAATCCAAAACACTATAAATTGATTATGAACCCCAAATTCTTCTTGAGAACAGGTGTGAAATTCTGACCCTGCAAGGAAACAACACAAGAATAGCCATTAGTGCTATCAATTAACTGGATGTATTGTACCTCAATCATCTCTTCCCCTCAAGACCACTTATTTTACCTCAAGGGAATTTGGAATGATTTCTCATAAACTCTGCATTTTAATTGCAGCGGATCAGATGCTTACAGTCATCATCTACCTAAATACACAAAAAATGTGTTTATTGAGACACCACATCCATCTATATCCACGCAAAAAACAACACAACCCCCACCCATGTTTTAAACACCAACCTTTGATATGTGATTTATTGTATAAATTATATTTTGATGAATAAAATGTTTTTTTACTTACATTTCTTTCTGTCCAATGTGATATGGTAACATTTTGAACAGTTTAGAGCCTTGTTCCAGCAAGTTACCCACGCACATCTGACCTAGAGTGTATTAAGAGTAAAATGGTTGTATGGTGATTGTAAGATCAAACAAGGACTTTCGAGGCTTAGTACTACCAAAAATTGAATCCGCCGGTCACAACGTCAAAATGTTATGAATATAACTTTATTCTGTACAGATTCAAATATCAAAGCAGATAGCTATCTGGCTCCCAACACCTCGCAGTGTGCACCAGCAAGCACTTTGAGGGGAGTGAGTACTGGTCATCACAAAACATGCAGAATTTATACACAGTCCTGGTCATAGCCCAGTCCATCTCCAAACTAATAGGTTACACATTTGGGTTCGTGCCCAGTTCACATAACAAATATACAATATTGGTTTGTACTTTTGACATGTTGTCCCATCCTTGAAGATTCAATGGTGTTGTTGGTTCTCCAGCTTAGGTTGATCCTAGTTTCAAGAAACAAATTCAATAGCTTATGGCTAAGGCACATAGTTCTAGTTTGTCTACCATTCAGTTCTTATGTTTGAATATGGCTGTGGCTATTGATGCAGACAACACTTTAAATTGAAGTTCACTTTGGTTCCAAGGTTCCTTAAACATACTGGCAAACTTTGTTGTAGTCAGCTGTGTGGATCTTTAGCTTTTAGGGTAAGTCCTGTTTCAAGAAATATACAAAGAATTCCTTCAAAGACACACAGCATTTAGTTTGCATGCATTGTATATCACTGTTTGAGGGAGGATGAGTTTTGTAGACATATAAACCACTTTGAATGAGAGTTCATTCTGACTACAAGGTCTCTTTGCACAGGACAAATAGTCTGCTCTGCCAGCCCTAGTGTTGAGATAGGCTCAAAGGTTGTTTCTGCTCTGGCAGCTGAAATCATGGTTAATGATTTCCCAACAGAGACCAGAAGTTAGAATCAAGATGGAGGATATTTTCCAAAATGGCGTTTGAAGTCAATTCTAATTAACCGCAGGTTTTAATACAAATGCGAAATGGCTTAGGTCAATATTCATAATCAGGCGATATTTATGCGAATATGGTTTAACAAACCCTTCTTTTAGCCCAAGGCAAGAGTATAATTCAAACATTCTGACCATACGATGAGCATGTGTCATAATCAGAACACTCTGAGTTGTTGGATTCAAAAACATCAATTGCCATTAACTCTTAAATAGTTATTTCCTGCCTTTCTAAGGCATTGGTTACTTTTTCAGGCATTTTGATCCTAGGTCCTAGTGTACCTACTGCTTGTGTACAACATCCTCCTATCATGGAACATATGACAGGGAGGCATTGTACACAATAACAACAGAACAGGAGAATACCAAGAATCACCATTAAGGCTGTGAAGATCTTCCAACTCCATGATCGTAATAAGTCCCAGAACCAAGTACCAAGATTCCAGTTTCCCTTAAGGACATGTACTTCAGTACTCAAGGTATGTAGATTTTGAATTGCCTTGAATATGGTAGGGGAGGAGTCAGGTCAAAAAATGCGACAAGCAGAACCCACCAATTTACATACTCCACCACGCTCAGCCAGGATGATGTTTAACACCATCCGGTTCTGTAGAGCCACTAATCTAATTGCTTTTTGTTCTAACGTCATATTGTATAGTATATCGGTGGTCCGGTTGATGGTTTTCTCCAATACTCTTGCCAGTCTCCTATTATCCTCAGAGTTCATGATCTGTCCCTAAAATGGCACAAAGGATTTTGCTACATCATCCATGACCTGTGAAGGAGTATCACCACTCTCGTCCCGCCTTGGATGAGCTCTAGAGACTTCAGAGGTGCTAGATACAAATACCCCTGGTAGCAAGATTTCCAAATAAAAGTACTCTGCCAATCTCTAGGTAACCAAGGATAAGCTTCATTGCAACAGACAAAATAAACGGGATCACCTGCATTGAAAGGTCTGTCCTCACTACTTAGATTTGCAATGTTGGTGCAACCCTCAAAAGTACCCATTGGCTGAGAGCCATCCCTTTGTATACAGAAGGAAACAGAGTTGGGACTATGATTGATAGCGTAAGAAGGGGGCATGGCATCCCGGTTGCCTGTGGGAGCCATCTTGAAAGAATTTAATGATTGGAAAGGTCTAGAAAGTCTATCGGAAGGCCTAATAGAAGCAGCATTGAGTTTGCTCCTATTTGCAAAAAAGGGAACATCCCAGAGGCATCAGAACTCGTCCTTCATATTCATTCAAGTTAGTCCCATCGAAGTTCCCAGAGATGCTATCATTCCAACGACCATAAAATAGTGCCCCTAGAGACATAGCATGCAGTAGTCAAAGGAAGAGGATGAATATATCAACCCAACCCTTTTTCCCCGTGCTGTGGCAAATGCGAACATATCCAGAAATTTGTTCTATTGAGAATTGCATGAGTCGCATTCATGATAAGTAAGAGAGTGTTATTGTTGTAACTCTGTCTGTGTTGGGAATCCCTAGGAGGTAGAGTGTGCAGATGCATGAAAGGAGAAGACATAGTGGAATACTTTCAGTAGGTAACAAAGTCTCAAGTGGACGCACCCCTACAATGTACCAAAACCCAAGCGCTATCACAACTTTTAGACCAGTTAACATTATCACAAGAAAACAGTAAATCCTCAAGGACCATGACTTTTGATGGTCAATGTCTTTGTTAGCCACACGACCAATCGGTTGCTCCGTACGAGTAGAGTTAGCAACGGGCATTGTTCCTCAAAGTTTGTTTCAAAAAGTTTCTGCGACAGACTCCTTAAGTTTTGTTTGTTGGTGATCTCCTGACCACGTGGTTTTTCTTCATAGAAGATAGCTTTGCCGGTCCCGGCCACTTACTTATGTTTCAGTGACAGAGTGGCAAGGGACTAGCTCAACAGTCGTTTCCTGTGGGCACAGCCGTGCTGTGCTGTAAGTCTAATGCCGTGGACGCAGATCGTACCTCAAGACTCCAGGTACGGTGTAATCTGTGAGCAGATTGTCGTTGCTTCCTGGTGGAATTGGTGAAACAGAAGCAATATAACTCAAGGGTGTAGAAAGATCCAAGGAAGAATTCGAAGACAAAGCTGAAGTCTCCCCAGGCCCCACGGGCTCAGGGAGAATCTCTGAAACACCCCTGGTGTTTTTCAAAACAGGCTTGTCGTACGGAACAGAACAAACAGTCTCCTTCTCTTCTCCTTGGTGAAGTGGCAGAGGAAAAGTTATCTTCTTGACGTGAGTCGCGTGGATCCAATATCTCTTTCCGGATACTCGTACAGCGGTCTGTGTGGTCATCAAGACCTGGAACCGTCCTCTCCAACGCAGCGCAAGACTGGATGTTCTTTCAAATGCTTCGTAAGCACCCAGTTGCCTTGTCGAATTTGGTGACCTGTCCCCTCGTATTTAACTGGAAGGGCTTCTCGCACCTGTTGATAAATCAAATACAAGTTTTGAGTTAACTTGTCACAATATTCAGCAAGAAGCAAATTATATTATCCACGTCTTTTAATTGTTTTGGCTTGGGCAAGTTCCAAATATTTGCTGGCCTCCCCATTATTATTTCATAGGGGGAGAGTCCAGTTCTAGTCTGTGGGGTCGTCCACATGGACAGTAGAACTACCGGTAAGGCATCTGGCCATTTCAAGTTACTGCTAGCGCAGACTTTTGCTAGCTTGTTCTTCAGGATCTCATTAGGACGTTCTACAAGCCCAGCACTCTGAGCATGTCTGGCCGAATGGAACCATTTATCGATCTGTAATCCCGCGCATACTTGTAGAATAACAGCAGCGATAAAATGTGGACCATTGTCTGACCAGATGACCCTCGGCAAACCAAACCTAGGAAAATATTCCGTAAGCATGGTTTTCGCCGTTGTTATTGCTGTGGCATCTTTCACAGGGTAGGCTTCAACCCACTTGCTAAAGGCACAAATGACTTCCAGAACATACTTTTAATTTTGGCAGAGCTCCATTTCGATGAAGTCAAAATGTATCACTTCAAAGGGCACAGAGGGGGGACCAAAACTACCTCTCTGTGTTGCTGTATCCTTCCCCACATTATGCTGTAAGCATACCATACAGTTTTGGACCAAACGCTCATCAGTCTTTGAGATATTTACATTTACCCAGACAGGTTCTAGAAGCTTATAGATTTTTCTAGCAAATATATGAGTGGGACCATGAGCCATTGTAACCATAGCGATGACATAAGCATCGGGTAGAATCCATCTTTTCTAAGCATTATCTATCCAACAACCTTCATCATCTAAACTCGCTAAACCCTAAGCCCATTGTTTAAGCTCTTCTGGAGTGGCATCAGCTTGAATGTTTTTCATCAAATCAATTCCATCATCTAATATACAAGTGTTTGTGGCTTCCTTGGTGACATACATTTCTGAGTATAAATCAGTGGCAGTCTGTTTGGCTATCCTGTCAGCAAAAGTGTTTCCTCTCCCCACATCATCTGTTACTTTCTGATGTGTGGCGCACTTCATGGTTGCTAGTTGAGTAGGAAGCGCAAGTGCTGAAAGTGGCCGAGCTATCAAGGTACCATGTTGGATTTTAGTTCCATCTGAGGTCAAGAAACCTCTCTCTGCACATAGTCTACTGAAGTTGTGAACTACCCCAAAGGCATACTGGCTGTCTGTAAATATATTTACTCTAAGCCCTTCGGAAAGTTCACAAGCTCGAGTCAATGCGATAATCTCTGCGGCCTGTGCAGAGTTATGCGAAATTCTCTTGGTTTCCACAATAGTGCATAATATAGTGATGGCATATGCAGCATTGGATGTACCATCCGGAAGTTTGAAGCAGGAGCCATCGCAAAATAGCTCCCCTTGTGGCTCTTTCAATGGTGTGTCATTTAAGTCAATCCCGCCTTTGGTTTCTTGCTCTGTGGTATAGAAGCAGTCATGTGACATTTCGTCACTGCAAGCAGTTTCTTGTGGAAGAGGCAATAGTTCAGCCGGATTTAATGCGCAACATTTTGTAATTTTGATATGCGGTGCAAATAGAATCAGCTCGTATCTTGTTAATGGTGCTGATGTAAGGTGCTGCGTTTGCGTTCTGTTTAATAGAACGTCTATGGAGTGGGGTACCATCCCGGTTAAAGTGTAACCTAAAACCATAACCTCACTTTGTTTTACAGACGCAGCAGCAGCAGCGACAGCTCTCAAACATCTCGGCAAAGCGCATGCAACAGGATCAAGTGTGGAGGAAAAATAACCGCACAGTCTATTCTTCCCCCCGTTTTCCTGCGTTAACACAGCCAAAGCACATACATCACATTCATGCACATATAAAATGAGGGCCTTCTCATAATGTGGTGTGCCCAAAACTGGTGCTGAACATAGTGCAGTCTTGAGCAGATCAAAAGTTTTCTGGTGTTCCAAATTCCACTGTAATGGCAAAGAAATGCCCTTCTTTTTCAATGCCAACATTGGTTTTATCACTAGTGAAAAGTTTGGGAACCACTCTCTACAGTAAGAAGCCTTTCCAATCAAGACTGTAACCTCTTTCTGTGGATTTGGGACAGACATGCTAGAGATGCTTTTTATCCGTTCAGGTGTCAATCTTCTTCCCTGCTTTGACAGGAGATAGCCTAAATGGGCGACCTCCCGTCGACAGTATTGAAACTTTTTCAATTTAGCTTTATGCACATGCTCTGCTAGATGAATAAGCAGCAACACGGTGCCCTCCTTGCAAGCAACTTCTGAGTCTGCAGCTAAAAGAAGGTAATCAACATACTGCAATAATGTACAAGTGTGAGGCAACACAAGTGTATCGACCTGCTCTTTCAAAGCCCTACTGTAAATGCTCGGACTCTCTGTGTACCCTTGTGGCACACAAGTAAATGTAAACGAGCGTCCCCCTAAAGTGCTACTATCCACATGTATGGGAATACTAAAGAAGGCATTCTTAAGATCCACCACACTGAAATGAGTAGCAGAAGCTGGGATCATTGTTAATATCGTGGTTTCATCAGGCACAATTGGAAATTGTGGAGCAACAATCTTATTGATAGCATGCAAATCAATTATAAAACGGAAAGCAATCACATTATCCCCTTTCTTATACACCGGTAAAATCGGGCTATTGCACAAACTTCCTTCAATTTCCTCGATTACTCTACGATGGACAAAATCAGAAACTATGCTCTTCAGAGCTTGCTCACCTTCAACTGAAATCTTATATTGTGGAATACATAGCAACTTAACTCCTGGCTTCAAAACAATTTTAACAGGTTGAATTTAGAAAATGCCAACATAATTGTCATGAACCACCCATAAACATGCCAGAACTTTGCTAAATTCAGACGGTAAAGGTCTAGTCAAAAACTGTGAGGCAGAAAAATACTCCATCTGAAGAACAACGAATTACCGCATTTAATTCCTTCAACAGATTCAACCCCAACAAATTATCACCACAATTCATCGTTAGAAGAAATGGACAGTGATCCGTGAATGGCCCCAGTGAAATTGGTACCGGCTGAGAAACCAGACTGACCACTGGCGTGCCAGGAAACCCTACAGAAAAGTTATTCTGCCCTGACAATGGAATATCTGGAACCCGTGAATGAGCAATGGAACACTTCTGTGCTCCCGTATCTATCAAAAATAGATGCTTCCTATTCCCCACCATAATTTCTACTTAGGCCCCTTTCTGATCGACGGGAATAGGTACAGCTTCCAGACCCTGCTTCGGGCTTTCCTAATGAAAAAATATATCATAAAAGACAAGACCCTCAGAAAGATAGGCAGAAAAAGGATTATCAAAAATATTTCTACTATCTATACTAGATTTCCCGCTATATTGCGAGAAAGACTGTGGATTTGGAGCAAACTGGCTTCTACCAGGACCCCCTACCGCAGGGCGGCCTCTGGATCGTATACCCATGACACCAAATGTGTTATTCGATCTCTGCTGAAGGATCGGGCATTGTGCTCGCCAATGACCCTCTTGTCTGCAATAAGCACATTGGTTCATGTTAATGTTAATGTTAAAGGACATTTGTACCGTGCACTGTCACCACCGGAGTGGTCCCTTGGTGCTCTGGCGGCTCTGAAAGAGGAGGGGAAGGTTGCGTTAGTGGGAGGAGGCAGGAAAAGTGCAAGAGAGCAGTGATGTGCTGTTGGCGGCCTCAGCCCAGTGGGTCCATTGGCTGCGCCTGGGGTGTTTGTGGCCGGTAGTCATCGTGTACTGTTTTGCAAGGCTATGTGTGTTTTTGTTTTGTTGTTGCAATGTAGTGAAGTTTGTGAGGTTTGTTGTGCTGTAGGTTTTGGTTGTGTTTGGTTTGGAGTTTGAGAGGTGTGTGCAGAAAGGGAAATTGTTAGTAGGGTTGGTTAATTTGCGTCTCTATCCTGAATTGAAGCGCTCGGCTTGCGTAGTCTCCCCTGTTGCGGCTCTGTCATGATCTGGGTCTGACTGGCATACAGGTTCCTTACTCCTCTAGCCCCGCCTCTAACATGCTCTCTCATAGCTCCCCTTAACCTCCATTCATACTCCTCTGGCCAGTGCACCTGCCAATGACAACCTCTCAGGTAGTGGGGTGATTGCCAATATCTCGATTATTCCACACCAATGTGGTACCTGGCGGTACTTAGATTGAGGGGCGGGCGAAGTGTTGGTGGGATTGTCTGGGTTAGTTGACTCAGTCTCCGTGCGTGCCACCTGTGTTCCTGTCTACAGGACCCAACTGTGCATTACTTTGTGGAGCAAACTGGCCTCTAAACTATGTACTCCCACCTCTGGTTCCTCTAACTATCTGTTGCAATCGTACATTGGTTTTCAGGTCTCCCTTTTTCTTTTCAATTCTCTCTTTTTCATTATTTACTCTATTCTCATAATACTGAGCCATATGAAATACTTCAGACTGCGGTTTAGTTTGCCAAGCACTCTCAGAAGTCATAATTTGGGACTGGATATCAGGCAACAATCCACGCACAAATGTATCCACAAACAACCTTTTCCCTGACTCAGTGCTTAAATCCTGTCCACTAAAATCTGAAAATACTTGTTCGAACCGATTAAACAATTTAGTAGCACTTTCAGATTTCCCTTGGTTACATGCAGTGATTTTGTCCCAAACAATACTTTTCTCGGGAACCAGAGTTTTTAATTTCACTACTTTTCTGTCTGGCAAAGTCAGTATCACCTGCGGTGGTCTCTCACCAGCTTTCCTTTCTCTGTCTAACCATACTAAGTTAACCCATGTGTGACCCAGCCCTGCCTGATCATCTACAGTTCTAATCTGTTTCCATAAATCCTCAGGTAGGATCACAGGGAACAACAAGTCTATATCACCCAGAGTGAAAACTGATGAATGCAAGACAGATTCTATTTCTTTATAAAATCCTGTAGGATTTTTCCTAATATCTGGAATCGACTGTCTAATGGTATTCACTTCCTGTCTGGAGAACGGAACATGAACAAATTGCGAAACATAATGAGCTTCAATAGTGGTAGCTGGTGTGCCTGCTATGGCATCAGCTGGAATTTCCACTTTAGGAACAAATGTCGGAGGAACCTCTCTCATTGGCATTTGAGAAGTAGGCAACTCTGAATGTTTGTTAAGCAATAAGGCTAAATCGAGCGACAAAGTAGTCAAAGCAGTGTCAGGTGAAAATGCTCTCCTATAAATAATCATCAAATCTGCGGGGCAACAAATATTTTTCTTCATACACTCATCCTGCATGTACTCTACCATTACCTGTAACACTTTCTTTTGCATTTCTGGAGTAAACTGACTAAACGTATCATATACTTCCATGGGAGATATCGAAACATCTGAAATCCATCTAAGCGCATCCCTTGTGCAAATTTGCGTCTCTTCACTCGTTGATTTACAAGAAGGAAGAAACTGTTTCTGCACATACAGAGTGTCCAATCTATCACCATCTGTTTCATCATTCTGTAACTGATCTAACTCCCTCTTAAACTCAAAAACCCTCTCGACATGCTCATGTACTTTCTCCACAGTGTGCCTTGAGTAAGCTAAGACATTCAAATCCCTCAACCCTTGTGGGGCATCCATGTCCGTCAAATCATTCCACATTTCACCCAAGTGCATTCCCATCCCCTCTATAAAAATATTCTGTTCGGGAATACTTTCTTGGTCAGAAATTGTAGCTAAGACAACTGATTTTTCACCTTCTTCTATACATTTCTTAGCCCATACATACAATTCCCTCTTTCTAGCTTTAGAAACTGTACTATGAGTCACTACCTTTGATTCAGCACTCGCCCCTTCAATTGTTTCAAGTGGAGCAGAACCACCTGGGAAAGAGATTTCAGACAAATCCGTGCAACAGGTGGTGGAGACACTACCGCTGGCGGTAAAGACGGGATTACAGGAACAGCAAGTATCGGTAAGGGTGGAGATGCAGAAGGAGAAACAACAATAGGAAGAGGAGCAACAGCTGGCAGCGGAGGAGCAACAGGAAGAACAGGGACAGCTATGGGAGGAGGTGCAACAACGGGAAGAGGTAAGACAGCAGGAGGTGCATAATGAGGTGGTGCAGTGGCACCAGGCCTACGTTCATTTAAAAGTTTATCAATTAGTTCATCTAAGGCATGAACATCTTTAGACAGGTATATTTTCTGTATACCAAGTTGGAAAGCCCTATGCATGTTTCTAGCATATTCTGACTGTTTCTGTTGATCATACAATAATGCCTTTTCTGAATTTGACATATGACGACGTGCATGCTTCTCTTTACTCTTAAGTTGCTGCATAGCTTCTTTTTTCCAATTCTGAATTACATCAAATGTCCCAGGTCTAGCTTTTTTCTTTAACAGTATGGACTCTAAATACTCTATACGGGCAATCTCAAAACTACCATTGACTGGGCACTGAAATTCGGAAGCATGTCTAGTTTGTCTGTGCCAAATATCGTTGAATACTATACTACCAATGCCGTACTTACAGAAGTATTGATTCCAATAAAATAAACATGTTTTCCATGAACCCAGTGTTTTAGTTATTATCACTCTATTGGCTTCCCAGTTTCACCAGTCAGATGCCTTTCTGAAGCATTTCTGGTGCTGTTTGGGGGAGCAGCACACTTCCAATAAGTAGCTGCTCTCATGTATTTCTACTTATCTGTCTACTCTAGTGGAAGCTCTAAAATGGTGTATGTACTCTGAACTGGTATCTTACATAGTTTCTTTGGCAACCATATTGCTTCGACAAGTACAGTGATTCCAAACCATTGAATTCAATCCAAAATATTACTCCAGAGCTCGCACCTAAAACATGCACCCCTAGAGAGGCGATGATAGGGTGATGCTGAGATACTTGTGAGATTGACCACATGTTCACTAAGGGCACTGTCTCCCCTATTTGGCAACCCCCTTTCAATTTATTTTTCTGTTCAGCTCTTTCTTGTGATCTCATTGCTCCTTTGCATCAGCCACTCTTGCTCTACCCGTGTCTATCCTTTCTCTGTCAATTGCCATCTGCCCCCTTTCGTTGACTACGCTTGTGCTGCCGTCCTCTGGGACCTTGGACAGAACACACTGGCTGGTCTGAGGGGGTATTTGGGGACAGCCATAGACTCACTGTGTGAATATCTTAATTCACTGAGTCTGAATAATCATCCTTTCTAACCATTGTGGGGGTACCCTGCTCTGTCACATCCTTATTATTTGTTTTAATTTCTAGTCATGTTTGTTCCTGAGTGTAGCTGAGTGTGTTCTAGTATCTCCCTTTGAGGGAGGACCCATAGGGCAAAGCAAAGCTTGATTGGCAAAGGGTCCATCAGCTGTTTGACCCGTTTACCAGAACTGAAAATTGTGATCAGCCTTCTCGGGATTTTCGTTCCACAGAATCAAACCATATTGCTTTGCGTGTGGCAATCTTTCCTCTGGAATATCAATTCGTTTTTTTTCTCCAAGCCTTTAGTCCAGGCAAGGGTAGCTAACACCATAGAAGTGCGCCACGCCAAAGCTCAGACTAGGTCAGGCCGACCTTAGTCATTCACTAAGATGGAACAATGCCTTAAGTAAACCTTGGTAGTTTTAGGGAGCACGTAAATCCCAAGACTGTTCTTCAGGATAGAGGACAATCATAGTTGAATATTTTGCAAAATACAAACAGTTAAAGAATGAAAAGGCATAGCAGCTTGGATGGACTGCTCATATGGGGCACATGACAGGACTGATGGTGGCATGCTGTAATGGTGCAGATGTGATAACAAATATGGGATAAAAGCTGCACTATTGCCAGTGGTTATGATTAATTCAGACATGTCCATTTGTCCCTTTTATTTTGTGAGCGTGCACCTCCCCTCTCTTTTAGTTCTTCACGGCACTGATTTAGGAAATAAGAAAAGAAGCTGGGACCCACGCCGTTTGCAGATTCATTAATCGGCTGCCACAGATATACTTACACAACGAGCTCTGAAAGGGTAATTATTTAGTAGACCATTGGCTCGAGAGATAATGCAGTCTCCTGAAGCTTCGTAACAAAATGGCGGGCCTTTAACACTATCACATGAGGCGTCTTCCTGCATATACAAGTTTCACTTGGACATTTTTTCCCATGACATGGAAACAAGAGGATACGCTCATGAAGCAGAAGGCAGCATGTGGTGCCCAATGCCCATTGCTTAGGGCCTTTTTGCAAAATGTAAGCCCCGAAAAAGACAAACAACTTTCAAATAAAATGAGTCAAAGATGTCAAAGCCTTGCATAGATTGCTGGGGGTTTAACATAGGACCTCCATCCTCGGAAGTATTCTTGAACATGCTGCTGGTGTTTTTGGTTTCCTTCACCGTCTCCCATGATCACTGCCTAACCTCCATCATTGCCGAATTGGAACTAATACACATAGGGCCTCATTACACGGCATGCATCCAGGGTGCTAATAGCACCCTGGACCATGCCGGTAAATTACCGGCACCGCCTTGGCGGAAAGGGGATTTACCGCCCCATTCCAAGGTTGGTGGGTCGGTAAATCCCCCTTCCGCCATTGCCCTTCCCCATTCCCATTTCTGCCCCATAGGGCTCTATGGGAATGGGGAAGGTGCTAATTACGGCACCGCAATTTTGCGGTGCCGTAATTAGCTCCGAGGTCCCTTAGCGGGTTGGTTTTTAACGCCTGCAAAAAGCAGGCGTTAAAGCACCAACCCGCTAAGGGACCTCTTAGTAAGGCGGTAATGGTTAACGGTCACCGTTACCATTAACGGTGGCCGTTAACCATTACCGCCTTCCGTGTAATGAGGCCCATATAATTGATGGATATTGCTCTCATGCTGCAAAAACAGGAGGCTGGGGAGTTCTACTTGTTTCCGTTCCCATATGTTGACATCCATTTTTCGTGTCCCAGAGTATTCTACCCACACAACTTGACGCATTGAAGTCAATGCTCTCCCTTAAAAGTGCTCTTACTTACAGTTGAAACCCTTTGACACCCCCTAAAAAGTACACTTCTGAAAAATTAATAATCCCGTTTTGCCTACAGATTTATACACATGAGCAAACTGCAATGGGGAAAGTTGCAATTCCCTGCGTTCTGGGCCGTGCACACGTGTGCGTGTGCGCGTGCGTGAGTCGGCGCGTGTTCTTCCGTGCGCACGCACAGGACTCAGAAGGGTAGACGACAGGGATTAATCGGAGCTGGCAGTCAAAGAGTTAAACATGGGGTTTATGAATTCCTCTCACAAAATGGATGCTGAAGCTCTTGTCGTACCAATACCTGGAATGCAGTTGCTTGCTTTTGCTGGGAGACATTTCACAAGGCTTCCCCGAGGGACAGCATTCTACAGGTTTTTCGAAATGCGGCTACATCAAGCTGCTAACTGTGGCTTCAAACAAGACTGGATTTGCTCCATGCAAATAACCTTTAGTTTACCCTGGGCTTATTGACAAAGATTTCTTTAAGCACCTGATCTAATTTTCTAAGGAATTTCATTATGTGAAAGAAATTGCATTCCTGCTTGGAGTAGTACCAGCCTCCCTTGATTTAATTTCGGTGCATGGATTCTACAGTACACCCAGAAATATCTTTTTTTTTAAGCATCACTGGTATTCCATTCTATTTTTATAGGTTCTGTACCTCCAAAACAAAAAAAAATAAATACAATAGGGAATATAAATGTGAATTGTTTGCTTATGGGGTCTCTGCATATGTATTTGAACATGAGCCCGCAAAAACCTAGTGAGAAACCCAAAAGCACACTTTGAAAGGGCAAAACACCCATTCCAATGTAATAAACAATCAAAAACATGTTATACAAAGATTTACAAAGGTCGGTTTATTTACAAAAAGTTATTATACATCACAATTAAATACGAAATTAAAGTTTCAAATCAAATGTGGATAACATTATAATGGGAGCATTGGTAATGCTCATACAATGAGGTATACACAATGAAGTCTGTATCAATCACTGTATATAAGAATTTCACAATATATACAAATTGTTCCAAAGTTGGAAATGTGTTGTTTGAAAACAAGTGTTCCTAATACAACCAGATCTTTTGGGCATGCCCAACACGTTTCAGATTGAGTAAAATCCTTGTTCAGGCTATAGGAACCATCCTTTGTAAAACAGTAAATAATATTCCTAAATAAAACAGCATATAATGACATAAATATCATCCAATAGCTATGTCTATACGCACCGACCTGAGCGCATCAATATAGACGGATACACCTTCAGAAAATAATCACCAATCTTAAAACACAAATGATACATAAGTCACATTACAAAATGTGACTAGCCAAATCATTTAAATCATAAGAAAACCACAGTACAAGCCATACCTTATGCCTTATGTCCAACAAAATACCGAATACTCCTCTTGCTCAAAAGGAACTGAACTACCTACAATCCAATACAAACATTTCAGTCCAAGACCATAAATCTAAAATAACCACAGTAACATCTCCTAATGCATACATCTCACATTTACCAAAAAGTGTATTTGCGAGCAATGGAGAAGAAAAGCAGAAAACCACTTTGTGCCCGATGTTCGATTCCTAAAAAAAGGTAAATCAGTCCAGTGACCAGTACCGTCACCTGACCTGAAACATCACATGTTAAATGTAGGAAAAAAAGCTGCCATCTTAAAGTGTGGCTGAGCGACTAACTGCCCATAGTGAGCAATGTATGGAAAAAGAATCTAATCACCGACATGATGCACAATAGTATTTCATGGTGACACCAGTCAAAACCAATATATTTGAAAAAAATACCGAATGGAACGATAGATTGAAACAAAGTGACAAATTGAATCTTATGATTGAATTTGATTTGGCTGGTCGCTTTTTGTAATGTGACTTACGCATCTTTTGTGTTTTCAGACTGGTGATTATTTTCTGAAAGGTATATTTTACTGAGTACTGGGGTGATGGAGTTTTTAACATCCACCGGGATGGTTCCTGCCACGCATCTGGACTCTTTTGTGACCTCCGCAACTCTCTCTCTCTTTCTATTCTCGACTTTGGCCCAACTCACTCTGCAGGGCACACTCTGGACATTCTGATCTCCTCAAACCTCCCCCTTTCTATCCCTCTCTCCCCTCCTCTCTCCTGGAGTGATCACCTTCTCCTTTCCTACCATCTCTCCCTCTCTACCCCTCAGGTCCAGCACTGCCACCTACCTTCTCGGTCATCCGACCCATGAAGCGTGTGTCAGTTGAGGCTTTCGCTGCCACTTTCTCTCCCCTGCTCCACCTCCGGCTGACTCACCTCCTGATATAGCCCTTTCCATGCTCCACTCTGCTATCTCTGATACTCTCGATGTTCTTGCCCCTGTCATGAGGATCCGCTTGAAGCCCAAAGCCAAGTGCAACTCCTGGTATGACGCCGACCTCATCACCCTTAAATGCAAGTGTAGGGTGGCTGAGAGGAAATGGCTAGCATCTTTTGCATGCTCTGACAAACTGGCCTGCCGTCTGCTCCAAAGGCAATACTGGCTCTCTGTCCACGCTAAGAAGAGAGCCCACATCCAAGCCTGTCTCTACTTCTCCTGTCCCCTCCCAGGCCCTCTGCACGGCCCTGGCTTCCCATTTAATTTCTGAAACCCAGGACATCCTGTCCACCCTCTCGCCCTCTCCTCCTCCTCCCACTACTCTCTCCTCTACCCCCAGCCCCTTGTGGCCACCTCTCCTCCTTCTTTCTCTTCCTTTCCTCTGTTTTCCCCTGACAAGGTTTCTACACAAGTCTGATCTATGAAAGCCTCATCAAACCAGGTTTTTCCCTGTTCTTCCAAAACCATCAAGGACGGCATTAACACCCTCACTCCAGCCCTGGCAGACTTCTGCACACACTCCTTTACCACTGGAGCCTTCCCTTCCCCCCTGTAGCACTCTCTTGGGCACTCTCTGCTTCAGAAACCCTCACCCGACCCCTCCTGCCCGACTAACTATCGCCCGATCTCCAGCACTCTTTTCCTGGGCAAACTCTTGGAAAAGCTGGCCATCTTCCAGCTTAATCTTCACACTGAATCTGTTGGTTGTCTCCATGACCGTCAGTCTGGCTTCAGAGCAGCCAGAAGTACGGAACCTACACTCCGGAACATCCGTGAAGACCTGCTCTCTAACCTTGATTCTAATCGCCCCTCTCTCCTCATCTTACTTGATCCCTCTTCTGCCTTTGACATGGTCAGCCATGCCATCCTGCTCAACCATCTCCGTGATAACCTGGGTATCACCGAACAGGCTCTGACCTGGCTGACCTCTTTCCTCTTTGATCGACCCTCCCAGGTCCAACTTGGGTCCATCCTTTCCTCTATCTCACTCTCTACATGTGGTGTTCCCCAGGGGTCTAACCTCTCTCCCTGGTTTTTCAACCAATACCTGGCACCTCTCTGCTGTCACGGTTAATTACATGGCAGACAACAACCAGGGAACTCTTTCCTCCAAAATTGAAGGTGGCGTACAATAAAAAGCTTTTTATTTTTAGTATACTAGGGATTCTTTTTGAGTAGGGCTCCAACTCATCTCGCACCAAACCTCCACCAGCACCCCGTGTCACAATGGACTAGGAACCAGGCCAGTGTGTATTAATAAGATAATTTATTAATTTATTATTCAGTGCACATGAGGGTAATCAAAATACAACAGCCTCCAAAATTGGGGCATCACAAATGCAATATCCTATCTAGAGCGATCAGGTTGAAATAGACTGTTACACTCGCTTTTGTTTTAATGACAAAACAGGAACATAACAATTTCACACAAAGTGATAGCACCTAGAGTTAAGCACTCCCCTCTGCAACACTCACCCCCAAACATCAATTGGACTTGATTCCTTTGATTGGAAGGCAGTGGCAAGTAGTAGGAATATAGGGGGACATTTCATTTTGGAGTACAATAGAAACATGGGTTTTCAATGATTTAATACTACTGCTATGGGACAGCACACAAGGGTACTTCAGGCTGCTTAAACTAGAAGACAAATAGGACTTCAAAATAGAATAGCTAGCATACATAGGAAATTCGATTTTAATACAGGCAAAGCATGAAGAAAAAATCAAAAATAAAAGGGAATGCAATTCAAAATCTGTGATCAGGTTACAGTAGCGGAAGCGATATGAACTAGGAAAAACGGGTTTAAACAGGTTAAGGGACATTTTTTGAAAAACAAAAATGGAAATCACACTAGTTTTGCTGGGGCTGGAAATGACAGGCAAGCTCTAAGCAATGAAAAACGAAGGAAATGCAATTCAATTACACACTCAGAATATGATAGGGGAAGGGGAATACTTTAGGAAAAACTATTTTTCAAAGGTTAAGCAAAATATTTAAAAAAATATGTAAATCACCCAAATTTTGCTGGGGCTGAAAAACGACAGAAGGCACATAGGAACCACGGTCTTCAGTGAAAATGATAGGGGCAACTAACAGGTAGGCTTTGGGCAAAGGGATTACTTACAATAGAAACAACTGTTTGGGTTTAATATGACAGATGCAAATGGAATTTGTTTTTAAACACAATTTAACACATTGAAGAATTGGTTCTTCAGCTCTTAATAAAATGACTTCTTGGGGGAACAATTTATACTTATAATGATTTCGCAAGGAACAGGAAAGAGAGAGATTTAGTTTCAAATTCTAACTTTCTTAATCTTCTGAAATAATGGGGAAATTAATTAATTTACTGAACAAAATATACCAGGGATTTACCAAATGACGGAAAGCTCTTCAATGGGATATGCTAACATACATAGGCAAACAAGAGATTCTGCTATGGGAGATGGCTGAACTACACTGGCATTTGGGGTTTTCAAAGGGGAAATATTGGATGCACTGCTACAAAAATGAAGGGCTTATGCAATTTAGGGCTGGGGTTATTGCTACTTACATAGCAAGGCTTTGTTTAAGTTTCAGGAAAGCCAGCTGCATCTCAGGACACTCTGGAAAGAAAGGGCAGGGGTCTGGTCACTCCACTCTCAAAGATGGTAAGATTCAGCAGCTTTCTCTCCGTGCTCCGTCTCCTATCTCTCCGATTTTTGAGTGTCTGTCTGAGTCCTAGTACAGTCCCCCTTATATAGCAGAAATGACATCACTAATTTTACAATCGAGGGGAAGTACCCTGCCATAATCCCTGCCACTAGGATTGGACAGTTACCCTCTATCTCTCTGCCCTCAGTCAGGATTGGTTTAGGGGTTTTGGAGCAACATCTGTTTTTTCCCATTTATCACCATCCTTTGTTCTACTTTCAACTTTTTGCCAATAACTAGTTATGTATCATAACTTCATAATTATACTAGCAACTGCCATACAAAACATATATTCTGTTTTAGCTGGTCATGGGGAATTAGATAAGCCAACCGCAAAATCTGTACGATGTCGCATGGCAATGTGTCACATTTTTGTAATTTTCATAACATGTACAACAGTTATGAATATGTAAGTTATCAAGTATATTCCTAATTTAATTTTCCACCTGTTCACCAACTCTCCGATTTGTCACATGTTCAGATCAGCCAGAAACCTAACCTAACTGGCCATTACAGTTCCCAGAGTCACAGGTAGATACATTTTATACCCCTAAAACCGCCTGGAAATTACATGAAAAATAGCATAAAAATGAAATTAATCCTCAGTCTGATTGCTGCACAAAATGCCTAACAATGAATAGTCGTTTATATCAATGATGAGTGTTTCTGTTGGAAAATGGGATGGCTGCTTCCTCCCCCAAAGCCATCTGTTCCCCTGAGTCAGTCTGTGACCAGAGATTTTTATGAGACTTCTTTGAAGTTAGTGTGTGCTGCTTGAAGTGGGTGCAACAAGGAATCACATCTTTTAGTCATGCTTCAGCCACAGAAGGCCTTCTTTTGAAGTCCCTGCTTTCCTGCCAGTAACTCTGTAGAATAGAGAATTTTGACACTTTCAGCAGCATCAAATGTTATTGCGAGGTTATGAGATGGGAGGTTTGACATGCAGATGGAGTGCGGCTTTTCATTGTGAAGTTTTGCACCCAGCCAGACAGGTTTTTCCTGAAGTAAGTGTCTCTTCAACTGTCACTGGGGCTTTGTGGGTGAACATATATATATATATATATATATATATATATATATATATATATATATATATATATATATATATATATATATATATATATATATATATTTTTTTTTTTTTTTTTTTTTTTTTTTTTTGCTTTCATCAACCTACACATCCTGTTCTATTTCCTGACATTTTTCTGTGAGCTGTGATATCTTTTTTCATTGTGGCTTTTTAAAGCCGTTTTTATTTGCAAACTCATGTGCAGGCCGTTTTTGCTTCCAATATTTAAAAACCTTGTTTTCCATGTCACATGATTCTTTGATTCCTCCTTCTTTTGTGATTTACACTGCTGCTTGTTCATTGATAATGACAGGTAGGCCCCTGTCCCCATTGTTCTTTAATTTTTCATGAACAACAAAAGAAAAACCTAGGCCGTTTTTTATTGCATTGTTTAAATTCCTGCCATTTATGTGACAGGGAAAGCCAAAGCCAGGCTGTTTTTGGTTACAGTGTTTAAATGGCTGCTACTCATGTGAAATGGCCTTCTGTTTGGGGCCTTTAACTGCACCCCACACGGCCACCGCATTGCCGCTCTCTCCTACAACTTTCAGTGTTATTTGGATGACACCCAGCTTGTCTTCAGGCTCCTCTCTGCCACCTCTTCCCCTTCTCTCATCTCTGACTGTCTGCTATCTGGGAGTGGTGTGCCGCCAATGATCTCTGCCTTAATGACAGTAAGACAGAGATTCTCCTCATCAGCGCATTTGCACCCTCCTTTCCTGTCACTCTCTGGCCGGCCTCCCTTGGCCCTCTTCCTGCTCCCACCTGTGAGGCTAAGAACCTCAGGGTTATCTTCGACTCCACACTCTCCTTTTCTCCTCACATCTCTGACGTCTCTTAGAAGTCAAACTACAAACTGCATCTTCTCAGAGGTATTCTTCCTTTCCTCTCCTTACCACAGAAGCTCACTGTCTCTAGAGCTCTGGTTCTCTCTAGGTGGAACTACTGCAACATCCGCTTTCTAAATCGGCCTGCTTCCACTCTCTGCCATCTGCAGCTCATCCAGAACAGGACTGCAAGACTTGTCCTTGGCCTCAAACCCAGGGACCGTATATCTCCAGCACTGAAATCTCTTCACTGGCTCCCAGTGGCTGCAAGGATTACGTTCAAGACCCTCTGCCTTGTCCACAAGGCCTTCTGGGTCCTGGTTCTTCAATACCGCCAACTCTTTCTTCGTAAATACCTTCCTACTCGAGCTCTCTGCTACTCCACCTCCAGCTCCCTCAGGATCAGAGTCTTCAAGCAACAAATTAGGGGTAGATCTCTTTCTTCGGTTGCAGCCTCCCTCTGGAACAGCCTCCCTGCCTCTCTGAAATTTGAGGAGAACCATCTCTGGTTCCGGGAGCACCTCAAGACCTTCCTCTTTGCTTCTGCCTTCTCTATTTCTCTCCCCTACTGATCTCCAGTCTGATATTGCACTGGTCACCTGGCTACCCTCTGATTTTGAGCCCATGTCTCTGCACGCCCAGTTGCACCCCTGCAATGCCTCCTGGCAACCCTTGCACTTGGGTCTGTATCTGTAATGCTACAGTACCCCTACCTGCACTTATTGAACACCCGCTGTCTGCACTTACCCTTGCACCTGCCAACTGCTGGCAGCACTTCTTGTTATTGTGATCCCATGAAAAGCACTGCCCCCCTCCTGCTCCCTTGGCACTGTTTCCCTCCCCTCACCCCTGCACTTGCGTGATCTCAATGTCAACTGGCCAAGTAAGATCATTGTCTCTGACCTACCTCTGTTCCCCCTCCCTTGCCTTGTCGCGCCTTGAAACCCTTGTGTATAGGTGTGTTATAAATGCCATATCACATTATATAATTAACTGCTATCTTCCAACACCAAAGTCAATTCTGCTTTCTTTTCCTTGTCCTGCAACCTTTATTAGATGATGCAGTAGTCTCACATGTTTCTCTTCTCTTTTTACTTTGTATGAGTTAAGGATCAGAGGTTTTATCTTAAGGGGTCATTGCACATCATGATGATAGATATGTCTTTGAAAAGTGTGTCCTGCCAATCTTAACATTCACCTTTTTAATCCATTTAAGCCATGGAATAGCGAAGGCCAATATATTGCAGGCTGGAGATGATTTAGGAGTGCTCCATACATTCAGCCAGAGGAAAACTGTGTTCACTTTCAGGTACTCTATTGGGAATTTTGTGCAAAGAAAGATATGGGTCGCAAACGTTGACATTGGGAGGCTTAGGACTTTCCTAAGACATATTTCCTTGTTTTAGGGGTGCCATGTTCCAATACCACCACATGCCCGGTTCCATTAAGCACTCCAGACTTCATTTTTGCTTCATGAACTTTCATCATCAGATTTGCTGGCTGTGCTTGAAATAATTTAGCAAATGTATGCAGCCTCATGTTTAAAAGTATGTGGCACCCACCAGCTTAGTACAAAGCTAAGCCCCCCAATAGTTATGGTCACTCTCAACTCAGGATGTTTCTTTTCCCCCAAAGAAAGGTGGCCCGCACCCAAAGCGCTTATACGGATTCAACTTTAGTGAGGCCTCCAACATGTCCCGCACCACCCCAACAAATACCCTCTGTACCCCCAATGTGCTAGGAACCAGACCGGTGTATAGTAAAAATATATTTTTATTTAAGGTTTGACAAACAGTAGCAACCAAAACATCAGCCCCCAACGCCGTGGCACTACACAATGTCACAATTTCACATTTCTAGCACCAATTGATTGACTTATATTTCTAATGAATTTACAACTACTACAACACACAGGTAACATTTAGAGACTGTGCATGAAAAACACACAGAGGATTTATTGCAGATTAACAATTATGAAATGTTAACAACCCTCAGTGATTGTTTGGGTTATCACAATGCTCTTCTCTCCTAGAAACCCCCACCCCCAGTTATCAGTTATATATGACCCCTTAATTTGAAGGCAAGGTAGTGGGAATACAGTGGCCCTCATTCCTAGTTTGGAGGTAAGTAACGTCCCTTACCGGGATGGCACAAATAGCGTGTCCGTGCTGGAACCAGTCCGCTAATAGAGGACTATTAGGACTTTGCAGGCACGAGCTTTGCACCATGCCGGTAAGGTACCAAGCGCCATGCCGCAAAAGGCTCCTAAAAAGCCCTTACCGGCATCAAGCTATGCACAGATAACACTACCGACACAGTTCAATGCGTCATTAGCGGTGACCGTAAATAGCAGTGAACGTAATTAGCGAACACCGCTATTTACGGTCACCGCTAATAAGCGGAACCGGAAATAGCGTCATCGCACAGGAATGGGAAGGAGCATGGCGGCCATCTTTAAAAACACAATCCATTGCCATCCTCAGCACACAGGACCCCTGGGACACTGCTGATCGTCAGAAAATGTCCTCCTACAAAGCAAGAATGCCAAAGGCCCTGAAGAAGGGATCTGCCCGCCTCAGAAAGGAAAGATTTAATCAGGACGAGCTCTAGATGCTTGTGGACACTTTGCACGAGCATGCAGGCACAGTCTTCTCCAGCAACATGAGGAGAGAGGCAGTGCTACGTAAAAAGGAGATCTGGGCACTTGTTGCCCAGAAGGTTAGTGCAGTGGGCAACACACCCCGCACAGTGAAAGACTGCCGTAAGCGATGGGACGACCTGCGCCTAAGGGTGCGCAACGTATCATCCGTCAATCACAGCCAGACCATGGAAACTGGAGGAGGACCTAGTTCACCCATAAAGCTCACCCCGTGGGAGGACACATGCACAAACATGTTTGGGACAGAATCCATTGAAGGCGTAGGCGAGATGGAGTGTGGCGCCACTACATCTGGCGATAGAGGTGAGTGTCCAAAGTGAACACTGCTATGCCAAATCTGATGAAAGTCAATGCCAATGTCAGTCCAAAGAGTCACGCCGTGGTCGGCCACACACACACACTCCCTGTAAAGTAGGCCGAAGCATCAGAGACACATGCTGATGCCTGCTAATATCACTCATGCCATCCCTCTCTTCCACCCCCACAGGCAGTGACCATGACATCGATGAGTAGGACGCCACCCCTGCACAGGCCACACCCAGGAAGAGGTCCCAGGAGGACAGCAACCGGCCGTCAATCTCCAGGGGACAAGCCAGTGTGCGCCGTGTCCCAGCAACCAAGCCACCGCAGGTACACATTGCACCTGTACCACCAAGGCCTGTGGAGGGCACAGCACCACCACCACCCCAACCCACTGTCCTGCCTGGAGACACCTGTGAGACACCCCATTCGGAGGAGTCTAGTGTGGCTGGGGAGGTGGCAGCCATGGCACCCCTGACAATGGATGACAGCCAGGACGACATCTGGGGCACCATGGAGGACGATATAATGGATGTGGTCCTTACCCCAACCCAAATTGCATCCCCCCAAGTATCATCGATCGATACCGGGAACGCCACCACCCCAGAGCTGTCCGGCCCTGACCACACCCAGGGACATCTCAGTCCAGTTTTCAGTGTTGGGGCGGATGAGCAGGCTGGGCATGACAGCAAGGTTCCCAGCACATCCATAGGTGCACCCGCAGGGCTGCAGCGGACTGACCTGCTCACTGATCTCTTTTGTGAGTTTGTACAGGACAACCGTCAGGCCAGAGAGGAGTGGCGTACAGAATTAGCTGCACTAGGCCGATCCATTACGGACAACATTACGGACAACACCAGCCAGGTCTCGGCCCTCCGGCAGGTGCTAGGGCGCATCGCTGATGCCTTGGAGGCAGGTCATCCCGCCCCACAACCTCAGCAGGAGGCCACACCATCGTCCTGCAGTTCCACCCAAACAAGCCCGCTCCGCAGGTCGGTCCATGCACAGCGCCGACGGGACATGCCACCCCCTGGCTCAGGGAGTGCCGAGTGAATGGCATGGCAGCCTCATGTTGGCTTTGGGGACTCAATGGGACTTGCGTGGGGGAGTTGTGGGGGGAGGTGGAGGGGGGTGAGGGTGTGTGGGGGAGTTGTGGGGGGAGAGGGAGGGGGGTGAGGGTGTGTGGGGGAGTTGTGAGGGGAGGGGGAGGGGGTTGAGGGTGTGTGGGGGAGTTGTGGGGGAGGGGGAGGGGGGAGGGTATGTGGGGGAGTTGTGGGGGGAGGGGGAGGTGGGTGAGTGGGTGTGGGGGAGTTGTGGGGGGAGGGGGAGGGTGGTGGAGGGTTTTGTCACTTACGTTTATATTGTTACATTCAATACACCGGTTGTTTGATAAAGAAGACCTGAGCGGACATTCATCCTTGCGCATGTGTCATTTAATCATTTACAGTGCATAGTGTACATGTACCCACACACCCAGTGCCCTCTGTCCAACCATCATGTCACCCTCTGCTGACATATGTGTCAGAAATATTGTGCAATCACTGACTGGGGCATAGCACGTCCCTCCTGTGCATCGACACCGTGATGATGTCCTGCCACATCTTCCTCTTCATCTTCATCAGGTGGTAGCAGTTCAATGTCACGGGGCAGGGGCACGTTCCGGCGGATGCACATATTGTGCAGCATTACACATGCCATGATGATCTTGGCCACCTTCTCATGACTGTAGAGGAGTGCCCCACCGGACCGGCTGAGGCAGCGAAATCGTGCCTTCGACAGGCCAAAGGTCTGCTATATGACTACACAGGTACGGGTATGGGAACGATTGTAGTCCTCCTTGTGCCTGTTCTGTGGGTTTCGGACAGGGGTGAGGAGCCACGGCTTCAAGGGATAGCCACTATCACCTGTATGAGAGGAAAATGAAGGTAAATGTCAGGGGAATCATGAAGGACAGCTATACTAGTCACACATGCCAGCAGGTTACCGTTGCCCACATGCACATGTCCCTGGATGCATTTACGCCATTTTCTGTCCCTCCATGCGTCCTGTGCCATGGTCTAATGGTGTGGGTTGCATCTTCAAGGTGATACATGGTGTGCACCGCTGTCTTGTTGCACATGCATCGTGTATGCATACAGCTGTGTTAGTGTCAAATTAGTGAGGTGTTGTGTCCTGTGAGATTTACTTAGAGGGAGCGTTGGCAGTAGTCTGTGTAATATTGCGAAATCAGCATTGATCATTCCCATGGTGACATGCAGCACTCCTGTGAGTGTGCCGGCCCTGTGCCGGACAGTGGATTCCCTAGTAGGTTCAGTTTGATGCACTCCCAGGGATGCTTGTCCTGTGTGGTGATATGCTGGAGACAGCAACATGGTGCATATGCACTGCATGGTGCAGGATGGCGTTATGGGGGGTGAGGGTCGCTGATGGGTGGTGCACGTGTTGTGGGATGTGGGGTGGTTTCCTGTTAGTCATGTCGTGATAGGTGTCGACCTTACTTCATTCATATGGGATTTGTGTGTCTTGTACGGTTTGTGATGGTTTCGGCCACAATGTTTGGTGATGTGCACATCGTGCAGTCACATCAACATTGGCAGCATGGTGGTGTGTGCATCTCTCCCCCCTTTTCAATGCCATGTGCCAGTCCTGCTACTTACCAAGCAGCCAGGCACGTCGTCCAGCATGTCGCTCCATGAAGCGTGGTAGCGTGGAGTTCCGCAGGACCAAAGAGTCATGAGTCAATCCCGGATATCGGGCACAACAATGTGTGATGATCTTGCTGGCGTCGCATACCATCTGCACATTGATGGAGTGGTATTGCTTGTGGTTGCGGTACACTGGCTCCATGGCATGCAGGACCACCAACTCCACGTGGGTGCAGTCGAGGGCACCTACACAATTTGGCATGCCTGCCAGTGCATGGAAGGCAACTTTTGTATCAAATATCTCCTGGGGAGTCCGTGGTAGGGATATGTAGTCCCTTGTGTGCTTGAGGAGGGCTTCCAGCACTTGGTTCAGTATCCGGGAAAAAAAGGGTTGAGATATGCCATGCATGTGCCCCACTGTGTCGTGGTAGGTGCCTGTTGCAAGGAAGTGGAGCACAGACACTAACTTCAGTAGAGGGGGGATGGCGGTGCGTATTTCAATAAGGCTCACTATGTCGTCGTGTATCAGGTCCACTATGGTGGTGATGGTGTCCCGGTCCAGACGGTACAGGGTGTGGATCTGCTCTGGGGTTAGGTTGAAAGGAATGGCTCTGATGAGAGGGATTGGGGGCTGCCGGCGTGGTAACAGTGGCTGCACTGGTAGGGCATGCTGGGCCTGTCTCACCCTCCTTCTCCTCCTGCGTCTCCTCTGTGGTGGCGGCTGTTGTTGTTGTTGTTGATGTTGTGGCAATGCAAGCAAGTCCTCCAGCTCCAGTAATGCTACTACTATTGGAATCATCTTGGTGTGGGAGGGGGTGTGGTGTGTGGGTGTGCTCCTTTTGTACTGGGCCAGACTCCATTGCCTCCACCTGTGCTGATTGTGTGCACCTGTGGCAGTTGGGAACACTGCTCAGGGCAATTAACGGTAGGTCGGCGATGCCGGTATTTACGGCATGCCGGTAAGCACTTTTTTCGACTTCATGAGGCCGTTATTTGCATCTCCGCCTCACTTGGGATCTACTCCAGTTTACGGCATGCCAGTAATGCCGGCATGGTGGGTCGCATGCACGCGCCCACACCATTATTAACGGCCCCATACTTTACAATCCCGTTAATAGTGGTCTGGTAGGTCAGAATATCCCATAGTGGTAATTGATGCCGGTATTCCTTTACCGGCTTCGTTTTTCCCTTAGCAACAACCTCGGAATGACCCCCAGTAGCAACATCCTTTTGGCTTTTTATTTAAAAGGCTGGGTTTGACAAATAGACACAATGAAAAAAAATGTGTTTTGGGTTTTTTATTTGAAAGGCAAAGTCAAGAAAGGAACTTAAGGGGAAAATCGTTTTGAGCTTTTTATTTGTAAGGCAAAGTCAGGAAAGGAACTCAAGGCGAAAATCGTTTTGGGCTTTTTATTTAAAAGGCAGGGTTTGACAAATAGACAAAATGAAAAAAATTATTTGGGTTTTTTTATTTGTAAGGCAAAGTCAAGAAAGGAACTCAAGGCAAAAATAGTTTTCACTTTTTATTTAAAAGGCTGGGTTTGACAAATAAACACAATGAAAAAAAATCGTTTTGGGGTTTTATTTGAAAGGCAAAGTCAAGAAAGTAACTCAAGGTGAAAATTGTTTTGGCTTTTTATTTAAAAGGCTGGGTTTGACAAATAGACACAATGAAACAAATATTTTGGGTTTTTTATTTGAAAGGCAAAGTCAAAAAAGGAACTCAAGGGGAAAATCATTGTGGCCTTTTTATTTGCATGAAATGCAGTGCTTTGGGAAAATCGTTTTGGGATGCAAGTAAATAAATGGGAAATTTCGTTTTGCACCCTCTACATTCACTTGAATGGCAGCGTTTTAGGATTCTTGATTTTGGGATTATGGACACCCCCTTCTGTACAGAAGACAGGGGTTTCAGAAAGGGCAAGCCACCCAAGTACTTTATTGTCTATACCAGCTCTAACACACTGGGCATGAACTTTGTTAGTTTCAAACTCTAACAACATTCATGCCATGATTTTCTATTTGGGAATTCATTGATTTAACTTCAATTCAATGAGCTAAGGGTCTATACAGCTTCCCCCTTCCCCACAATTTAATGTAAAGGATTAAGTCAGGCAGCTCCCAATAAAATTCAATTTAAATGGATAGGGTGCTTTTCTAAAGTGGAATTAATTTGAGTTGGATTCAATAAAATGTGCCAAGGGTCCACCCCAGTTCCACCCCCCTACCCTCTATGTGAGGTGAAGATTAAGGCTGGCAAATCTCCGCCCACACTTTTGTTGGCATTTGGATTCATTTGCTTACATAGGAGGCCTTGATTATGGGACATCCAGGGAAACAGCAGGGCTCCTCTGAATACAGCACAGAACTGGTCAAAGGCTTCGGTTAAGGGTAATACCCAGCACCCAGACTCCTCAACTAGCAGGCCCAGCTAGCTTCTAGATTTTCCAGTCTCTGCTTCCTACACAATGTGTAAGGCCTTGGTAGCAAGGCCTTGGTATCCCTTTCTGTCTCTATGCTAGTTCTTTGCAAGAGTCCAGAAGCAGAATACCTCCAGCAGGAGTAGGAAAGTCAAGTGAAAAATCACAAGTCTAAAGAAAGGTCCCAGGAGTCGAAAAGTCAAAGAATCATCAGATCCCTCTCAGATTGAAAATTGATCTTTTATAGGGCTGGTGACACTACATTATTATCATAATTTCCATGCTATGGATTGACCAGCTCTCTCCCTCTCCCTCCCCCAATATGCACACTGCATGCTAATAGGACAATAAGTTAGGGGCGTGAATGATGGAGCTTGAGGGAGGAGAAAGATTCATCATCTCAAAATGACAAGTGGGTTTAACTTTTTCAGTGACCTTAAAAACTAACATGTCACTTACCCTAATTTTTCAGACAACTGCAGGCATATATACAATTTTGAGTTCTATATTTTATGATGAGTCGGAAAATGCAAATCATATCTCGGCCCGCCCTTCCCGGGAGGAGCTACCGATTTTATCGATTTACTCCTGAGCCGAAATAGTCACATATATGCCCTTTCCCAATTCAATCCTTACTTCCATAACCTATCATCACACCAACTTTCTATTCCCTTGGAATTATAGGAAGGCCAGAATCATAATTGTATTCATAACTTAAATGTATACATCCCACAAAATTACATGCTCCTGGTGAGCTTCTGATCCCCTTTAATATGAACCTGGGATGGGTTCACTGGGTTATACGATTCTCTTTTAATGTTAATCATATGGTCAGGCATCACATGGGTCCCTCAGTTTCTCATAGCCACCACCTATTCCTAAATTGCATTTCTCCATCAACACCTGAACGGAACATCTGCTTATCAGCAATCTGTTTCATACACAATGTCTGATCATCCATTAGTGGCTCTGAAACCATTTCTTGAGGTCGAGTTAGCCGTGAAAATGCAATTTGTGTTGGCCACTAATGCACAGTTAATGGGGAGACCCGACCTTAAAGGTAATTTCTGCTGGCTGTGTTATCTGCAAATCCAGCAATTCTCATCTAATTCTCTGTTAATTGTTTGTATTTATAAATGAAAACCAGGCCTGCTTTTCCTGGGGGGCCCAGCCCAGGTCTTAATGTACACATTTTCAAAGGCACAGACCTTTCATGTCAGTGGGGAAAAAAACAGCTGTATCCATACTTCAGAAAAAAAACTGCTTTAAATTGACAAGATGTGCTTACATGTAACATTTTCGCATTAGCTCTGGGCATGTGGTTTAAAATACAGTTTTTCTTGACATACGGTTTGGACAGATATAAATTCACTTTAGGTGTTATTCACATATAGGCCACAGTTACATAGAAAAATTCAATAAGTGAGGCTTTCCATTTGAATGTCAGTTTATTTGTGAAAAGTAAGTGTCTTTCTCCAAAATATGTCACTTGGCTCCACTTTTTAAATGTAAGGCACAATTCTGTTTGGTATTTTTCACAAGCCTATCCTCTCAAAGTATATTTTCACATGTGTACTCTGCAGTTTTGAATCTGTCAAAAGGTGACTTTCCCAATGTTGACGAATCAGCATTTGCAGTATCACCTTTTATTACCCATTCATTGGGAATATCCATCAGTTTTAAGGTCTCAGGCAGATTCCCCTTCACTTGCGCACCTGTCAATTTTAGTGGAGTTGGCTAGCCCCGTTTCTTTCCATTTTACTAGGCCTTGTGTCGGAAAACAATGTTTTGAACTAGCGATTTTCCACTGGGTGTTACACAAGCCAGCTTTGCTCTCATAGTAGGGGCCAGCATAGCCTCTCAGTCTCAGTCACTCTGGGGCTGATTTCACCCCACATGTATCATCAAAATATGCAAGCGTAGGAACAATCATAGCGTGTACATATGGATCATCTGCTGCAGGATTTATTAATGAATTAGGGAGTTAATGTACAAATCAAATAGAAGTGGGTCAAGAACCTGCCCCAGGTAGACACAACTTTCCATTGGTATCAAAAGGGAACATGCCTTAATCCTACTACAATTAACAACAGCCATAATATCATATGTACAGACATTACAAACTTCAAAGGTTCCAGAGTAATCCCCATGGCGAGATACATGTATTCCATGTATACAGGCACCTTCGAACAATGGTTGGTTTAGGTGTAAGGATGTAATACGCATCTCTCCATTCTTGGATTCCAGATAAAACCAGCTAGCAAGCAGTCTAGAACCATCAAACAATGCGATAAATCTGTGATACAGGAATAACCTGTCTCCCTTCTTGTAGAGGACAAAAACTATTGCTTGTCACAAAGAGTCAGGTGATCTTATGCAAGGCAGTAAAACATTAACACAAATGGCAACCTCAAGTCAAGTTGATGCAATCCAGGACAGGGATTTTGTTATGTTTTAAAGAGCAAACATGCCACAGTCATTTTGACGGTAAAAAGGGTGGCACCATGCAATTTAAACAGACTGATTCAATGTGTGAGATAGATTAGCCCACAAAGAAGTCTCATATTAAGGCCAATATCTCATCTGGTTTATACAAAGCAGCACGTGTTTATAACCCAAATCTCACGTGTGACATTACTGTTGTCACAGAAACCACTAATTTCCCAAATTTAGGAGACTTCAGAGAAGCTGCTGTATTTTAGCGATTGTTAGGGAGAATTCTCAGAAATGTGCCAATTCCCTCTACCTTAGAGACCCCCAGCAACTATGCTGGATTTTTTAACCTGGTGAGAGTGAGACCCTTTTTCCCACCCTCTCATGTATTTTTACTGTGATTTTACCTCTGTGTTTCATTTTGGTTGTGGAGTCTGACAAACTCCATAGGCATCATCTTTTACATTGTGTCACACAGCACCTTTAGTGCAGTGGCACAGGAAAGTCTCTCAAGATTCCCAGAGGTTTAAATACCTTCTCTGGGATAAACTACTGTTTCCCAGAGCAGTAAAGTGAAATTGATTATACTACCTTTTGTAACTTTCTAGACCCAGCACACACTATCTTACAATAGGGTGCTGGAGGGGTTACTTAGTATCCCTTTGTCTAGCTTCTCATGTAACAATTTTATGTTACACTTTCCTCACTGAATGGCTGGTGGCGGTGGTTTACTTTTTACTACTGATATGGGATTTTACCGCGGACTGCGTTCGCTGCCACGGTAAAGCACTCATAGGTGCCATTTTTGTCAAAATGGCCACGGTCATTTTTCGCCATTTCTTTGTGGAAAGGTCCTCCTTGATATTTACTCTGCGTGCCAAACCAGGTTTGGTCCCTTTGTTTACTTTGTCTTTGGTGGGATTCATGAGTGAACCCCGCCTCTGGCTCCAGGGTGTCTGGGGTAGGCAGGAAGTGTGGGGGGTCCCCGAAACTCCCTGTGCTTAGTCTCCTATGAGACTCAATTGCACTCTGTGATGATTGGTCGCTGACTATCTGGCAAGGACAGCCACCCTGTTGGGAGATCCTTCTCGGAGCTGGTTGAAATTCCACAGAGTTGCTGCTGGAAACCATATAGCCAGGGAGAGGAACACTAGTTTGTGTTCATTGCTTTTAAGTTGGCCAAGAGCTCCAGGAAGATTCTCCGGACTCCCAGGAAGCAGGACTGACTGAGCCTGAGCCCCCTCAACAGAGTGCAGGACTCCAGAGCAAGGAAAGTCCATTTTGACAGCCAGGAACCGCGGTGTTGCTATTTGAGGTAGATACGAGAAGCTGAAACGCCGAACAGCCACTGAATTTGAAGTTTGCTGGTTGCAAGTTTTGACCAGTGCAGTGCAGGAGTCCCCTGACGTCCTCCCTCTTGTCCCCTCGACTGAGGCCCAGGAACAGTGAGATCTGTAGAGCTGCACAGGAACAGAGGTCATCTGCTGCATCTTTTCTTCAATTCAAAGGTACTGTACAAAGTCTAAGAGAACTTACCTCTTGTTGTAGAGTTGCTTGCATCTTCTACTTCCCACAAGTCTAGCAGCTTGTGGCCCTACATTGATTCATCTTTTTCTTCAAAGACTTCTGAAACATTGTGCAAAGACATTTCTTACTTACCTGCAAGGAAGTGCTGCAGCCTATAGACTTTTGCCCTTTGACTTTGGCTTAGCCTGTTTCACTGAATGACTCTTATTGGGGGATCTGAGAGTATTTGCCTGCTTAAGAATAATTGTGATATCTTGCCTGCTCTAATATCATTTTTTCTTTTACTTGCTCTAAACAATTCTGAATGTCAACAGTAATACATTAATGCCCACAGCACCCTAGCTATTGAAGTCACCTGTGGGTGTAGGTGTCTGCTTTTTTTGCCATCCCAAATGGGTATTTACTCATTCTGAAATTAAGAGAGTGTATAGTTTTTGAAGTATATTTGTGTGGTGTTTTACAGTGCTCCCTTCTGAAGAAGGCTTACATTAACTGACTGGTAAATACATTAATAATTTTTTATCAAGAAACCCTGTGTGTAAGTGTTTGCTTGAATACTTGTCACTGTGAATCCCTGTGTAACTCCCCTACAGCTCACATTGACCCCTCTTGAGATAAGCCTGGCTACTCATTCACACTACTAACCTGTGTAGTACAGACTTATACCAAAGGTTGGGTTGCTATTGCCAGGAGGTCAGGGTTGTTGTCATGAACCCAAAGGGTACTGCATACAATCTTGCCTAACAGTGATTATCCTAATCTGCACTCAAAACTTTGAGTTTGCGATTTGAGCAAGCATTAAACGTGCCGTGCCGGTCACCCCCATTGCGAGAGGTGAGGCTGTTCCTGTTCCAGGAAAGCCAATTTAAAGCCACTCTACTCTGCCTTATTAACGCTCTGATTTTACTGTGTGATAATTTTAACTACACTGTGTTAATTATTGACACCGCACTTGTGGTTTTATGTGATTTTGTAAATTTTTACAGATTGTGAATTTGGACGTTGTAAAGAGTGGACATTCCTCTTTCTGTGTCTCTAGGAGGCAGTGCTTTACCTCATTCTACTCGAGTGCAGACGGCCGTGCCGGTCACCCACGCAGAGGATGGGTTCAGCGGGCATGCCGCCAGCGCGCCGAAGGCACACTTAAGGCAAGCCCGTTTGTACCTGTCCGTTCCAAGGATTGGACGAATGTGTGCCTATTCTATTCCAAGATGCATCTGATGTCGCTTGCCCCTACAGGTACTATATGTCCACCTGGTTGGAGCGATAACTCATATGATGCTAGGACAGCCCCCCCACAGCAGCTGCTGATTAATATGACAAATACTCCTCCTTTCTCTCTGATGTTACTAAATACCCGTTCCTTATCAGCACATGCAGATGAAATCTGCTTTCTCCTATCAGATCGCCACCCGGCATTATTATGCCTGACAGAGACGTGGCTTCAGGCTGGTTCAGCCCCAGCTCTTGTCCAGGCTATCCCCCCTGATTACTGCGTTATCCATCTGGCCCGGCAGCCACCCTAGCATGGGGGAGGGATTGCGGTAATCTATAGGTTAGAGCTTACAGTCACTCAGCTCAGCTTTCCCCACTGTCTGGCCATGGAAGCCCTACTTTTCAGTTGTGTTATCTCTCCTGTTGTCATTTGTTATTTCTTGCGTGTATACCGCGCCCCGGGTCCCCTGGGGAACTTTCCAGAACTTTTCACAGACCTATTGGCAGATCTCCAAGTACAATATACACACCTGGTGGTACTTGGGGACTTTAATCTGAAATTCAAACCCCTAGGTCTCCGGCCCTGAATTTCATTTTTGATAGCCTGTTAGATCTTGAATTACATCAACATGTATTGGGCCCTACGCATACACTAGGCAACACATTACAATGTCATTGTATTTGATTTTTGCTAAAGAAAATAAACTTTTTTAACTTTGCAGTCAGTTGAACCCGTACTGTGGACTGACCCTTTTTTGGTGACGTGAGTGTGTGAAACAACGGGGTGCAGCTTAAGATTCCTGCTGTTAAAATCTGGCAGCGCTCGGGACGCACCGCAGATACTCAAGGGATGGTCTCGTTGGTCACTGCTAAGTGTAAGTTGGCTCCAGCTGCCTCCCTCCCTCTACTTTCCAAGCATTGCTTGAGGCAGCAGATACAGTGCCTCCGCTACATCTCATTCAACCTCGCAGACTACCATCCCAGCTTTGGTTCTCGGATTCTTTGAAAGTTGCGCGGCATGAATTGAGACAGGCAGAGCACAAATGGCACAGGGCCTATGAACCTACTTTTAAAGTACAATATGGGGCCTGCTCAACAGCCTACTCGGTAGCCATTAAAGCAGCCAAAACTCTGTATCTCACAAAGAAAATGGAGTCTTCATTTTGCCAATTTAAGGCTCTTTTTTGGCAGTCAAATCTTTTTCGTCATCAGCTAACCTGACCCCTATTGTTATACCCACTCAGGAACTGTGTGATGCCCTTTCTCAATATTTTACCACAAAGATCACGACCATCAGTACTAATATCTCTACTGCAATGAATACTCCTTTTAGTAGTGAGAACAATCCTCTTCAAACTGTGTAGATGGTCTTGCTTCCCCTGGTTTTCTGAAGAGACGATATTGACTGCCATCCAAAAGATTAAGTTGTGCTCCCCCTCTAATGCTGTCCTTTTGGCTGTTATGAAAACGATCTCCCTGGATATTCTGACGGAGATTACAGCTGCCATTAATAATTCCTGCCAGTCAGAAGTGGTTCCTCAAGAGCTCAAAGCTGCTAGAGTTATTCCTCTTCTGAAGAAGCCTTCACTGGACCCCTCTGTTCTATCCAATTTCCATCCTATTTCTCTTCTCCCCTTCCTCTCGAAGCTTCTGGAGTCTCTGGTGTCACCTTTACTTTCCACCTTTCTTGAATCTTATCACATCTTAGACCCTGCTCAGTCTGGCTTCAGACCTGGCAGGGGGAGGAGAGTGTTCTGGTCTATGTCCAGGTCGATATGACCAGGCTGGTGAATGCAGGTGAGGTGGGTGCCCTGATTTTGTTTGACCTGTCAGCGGCAATTGACACTGTCTACCACCCCATTCTGCTATCCTGCCTTGCCCAGATGGGCCTATCTGGGCAAGTACTGGCCTGGTTCACCTTGTTCCTGATGGATCGTACTCAGACTCTCTCTATGCCCCCCTTTCTTTCTGTCCCTTGTCACCTTGGTTGTGTAGTGCTGCAGGGCTCCTCCCTGTCTCCAATTCTATTCAACATTTACATCTGGGCACTTGTGTGTCTCATCCGCTCCTTTGGCGTCATGTGCTACTCCTATGCCGAGATCAATCAGATCCTGATCCGTTTAGACCTTGATCAGGCGGAGATGTCGTTATGCCTATGGAGGTGCCTGGCGGCCGTGGGGGATTGGATGAGCCACAACTGGCTTAAACTGAATGGAGTAAAGACTGAGGTGCTAGTGGTGGTCTGTCCCCCTGATCCCTCACTCTGGGTGTCCTCTTTCTGGCCCTCCTCTCTTGGTCCTCTTCCAGTCCTGGTGAAGAAGGTGAAAAATCTGGGTGTTCTCCTGTCGGCGTCGCTTTCCATGGACAGTCAAGTAGCAGCTGTTTGTCAAGCTGGTAATTTCCAGTTTACAGTATTACGGAAAGTGCTTCCCATGATTCCGACCCCTCTCCATCTGCCTGTGGTGGCTGCACTGGTATTATCCCTGCTAGATTATTGTAATTCTCTATATCTGGCGTAGCTGAAGGGCCTTATTCAGCAACTGCAATATTTACAAAACTTAGCAGCTTGTGTGCCTACAGGCACGCACTACGGAGCCCATATTTCTCCAGTGCTTCGGACCCTTCACTGGCTTCTGGTAGCCCAACGTGTTAGGTTTAAAGTGCTGAGCATCGTCCACGGGCGATGCACACTCAGGGTGTTGGATTCCTCGAAGTGAAGTTCACTCGCTACCTTCCGAATCGACGGCTTGCGATCCATATCTGCTGATCTGCTTGTTGTGCCTACCTATCATTGTGTGCGGCTTGGAGGACAAGCCTTTTCCATAGCAGCAGCTGTGCTATGGAATGAGCTCCCATTGGCCATAAAGAGGCAATCCATTTTTCTTTTTTTCTTTTTTGTTTTTCTTTTCAAAAAGCCTTTCATCCTTCTTAGGTCGATAAATGAGTACCAACACAGGTTGGGTGATATTGTATGTATATTTGTTCCATAAAAAAGTGCTATACAATAACATATTATCATTTGGCCTTGGACGTCTGCTTGGATTCACAGTAATTTAGTGTACTTAGGAACAATGGTATTTGATGCCACTTCCTGTATTGTCAAGGGGTGAAAGATCTTTTTTCATCGCTTCCCGAGATGTCACTTTGGGGTGGGGTCAAATGACATCACTTCTGGTGATGTCATCAGAGGTCAAGGATCGTGAGGCGAGGGGTGGGCTACATATTTTTCGGGTGACCGGGCCTATTTCTTGTCCCAGCCCGACCCTGCTCTCGGCTTCTGGAATACTACCATATTATCAGGTTCGTGTTTTATGGCGGAAGGCATTATTTTGGACATTTAATTGAGCGTAGTGGCAACATGGCAGATACAAGTGCGGCAGTGCAACAATGATTCAAACATGCACGAAAGTCAAGTAAACATAGACATTTTGATTTCGATTGCCTTTGTGAAAAGTTGTTTTCTTCTAACAGTGCTCAGAGTAATACGCTGATAATAACGCTACATATGATGATCCATTCTTGTATGAAATGTATGTCACATTACAGTGATATCGTAACCATATTTTTCTTAGTGTACTGAAGGACGATACTATGTAATGTAATATAATGCGTCATTTGTATAGCACCTTTCACCATTGGGATGGTCACAACGCGCTGCAGTTTAAACACCCTCTGGGGGGACCAAAGTCTAGGATAAGGACATTTCAAGGAGGTGCTAGTATGCAGGTGTGATCATAGCCAATATGAGGATATGAAGGGGTGGCCAAGTGCCTGTTAGTCACCCTTCTGTAGTTGGCAGATGGGTGGGTGTAGAGAGGTGTAGTCTTTATGCGTGTAGCTATAATTCGAATTTTATCGTGAAAAGTTGCAGAGTTTTTATGGCAGAAGTGTTGTGCAAAGTGTCATTCAAGTGGTTTATGAAAGCAGATGATGCCACCTCCTGTGCTGCCAAGTGGTGAAAGATCATGTGCCACCACTTCCTGTGATGTTACTTTGGAGCGGGGTCAAATGACATCACTTCCTGTGATGTCATTGGGGGAAGTCAAGGGCCGTGTGATGTCACTTACACTACCCCTGGCATTTGGGTGAAATGACGAGTCTGTGCATAGGTGGTGCTTTCCACAACACATTTTATCCAGCCAACACCTTTAATCCGATTCATGGATTGGATATCCTTCCCCATGCAAGGCATGTATTCCCCCGATTAATGTTTGGAATAGAGCTAGATGTGTGTTCACTGCCCAGAAGGGCTTTTCTGACACTTCCGTGCATTGTTCAAGATTCTGTACATCAGGCGGATGGACTGCTGCTGTCACACATGCATTTCTATTCCTTCAACCTGTATAGACATTCATTTTTTAATGCATTTCAACATGATTGGTCTTTCAAGAGCTTTACATGGGAAAATGTGCTCCCAGCACCTACGTGTGCCTAATGCTAACACAAGTAAGAGGGCGAGGCAGCACTTCATTTGCATTAGTGCATGAACCTTGAAGAATGAGCAAGCTACCTTTGCGAATAAGGTGAAGTGCATGTGTAGGTATCTAAAAACAATTGCATTGCTCGCTCTCTTTGATGCCCGACTGAGCATGATATAATATACGCAGTGCTGAGCATGTTACTCAGCAGGACGGCTTGTCTTTACCTGCCAGGCAAATACATGAATGCTGACAATGACAGCTATCCCTGGATGACTGAAACAGTCCAGATGTTTACTCAGTATCTGTTCATAGTTATCCATTACATTAGGATACGTTTTAATTTCTAAAGAAACAACCAGACTCAATAATTGATTAAGTAAAGAAACAACATGCCACATGTTTCAAAGTTAATAATTGACCTGGCTGTATTCTGCTTTCCCAACGTTGCTTTTCGTCTATGCCCCTGTGATGACTTCATATGCCGAGAGCTGAATAATGCCAACACACATTATAAATAAGCATAACATTTTAGAAACTGAAGAATGCATCATGAATGATTAAAATATGTAACAACAGAGTGAGTATTGTCTGGTCATCGTTTTCTCCCTTCTCCATTGGGCACAGTTAAATTGTGTAATTTGAAAGTATTCTAAAGGAACCAGAGAAAATGATGATATCATTTAAATGCATGTGCCCCTGTTGTGAGTTTAGTAATGACTTAGCTTTATGAGGCAGTTACGCGTGTGTCAGGTGTGAACCGAAATGAAAGGCGTCAATGCTCTACACAATGTGCTGCTCAACTATGCCTCTGGTGCTGCATCTGTTATGCAGATCAATTATGTCTTAGAGCAACTTACCTTTTTTTCTGGAACCATTCAGAAGTGCAGAGGAGCTCCCGGTGCCACTCCTACTTACCTCTCCCTATGCTTTCTCCAATCACGCTACAACTTCCTCCTTTCCTATGCCTATCATAAATCCCACATCTTAAAACTCCCACTACTCCATCTCTCTTGCACCTCAAAGCAAACAAGCTAACTATACCTCCCCTAACACCTATCCACCTCTCCTCTCTTCCTCTGAGACTCAACTTTCTTACTCTTCCTTACTGCACCAACTGAACATTGCACTCTGGAATTCTCAGTCTGTATGCAACAAAACTTACTTAATCACTGACTTTCATGCTACACTCCTACTCTAGACCTCCTTACTATGCCTGAAACCTGGATTTCTCCATCTGACATTGCCACTCTGAAGGCCCTTCATGGCTCCAAACAATCCCTTATTCACTCTCCTCATCTAACTGGCAGACGTGGAGGCATTGGACACCAACTCTCTTCGTGCCTCAATGCCTCACAAATCTCCCATGCCACCTCTGCTCTTAGCTCTGTTAAATTTACCATCTCGGGGGCGCTGTTGAGCGCCGAACAAGGTGGCCGCCTGAGGCTCGAGCTCCGGAGCCGGCAGATCACGAGATCCTGAATTGGCACTCTTAATGCCTGATAGCCGATCCCGGCTTATACGTTTCTGGAGCAGCTACCCCAGGGACCCAGCGGATCGAATCCCATCGAAAATCGGAGCTGCGGAGTGTGATTCCTGAGCGCCGCCGCACCATCCCCCCACCAGACTGCAGTGCTCCCGCGCCAAAACTCGTTCTCTGGCGGAGCGGACGGAATCGCCCGGGGGCCTGCGACATGCCCCCGCCTCGGTGGATGCACACTGCCGGGTGGCGGTCTGCCTCCCCCCTGACTGGTGGTGCGATTTGGAGGCGGCCGAGGTGCGTTCTGAGCCCGCGCACCTCCGGCTCTAGCGGCCGCGACCCGGGGCACACTCGGAGGGACGCCCGCCCTACATCGGAGCTGCCCGGGCCCCTTTCTCCGCCTGCTGGACCTCGCCGGGGCTCTCCCCCCCGCCGACAGCGGGTCTCCGGCACCCGGGGGACGCACGCGGTGCACCGGATCCTTGCAGCCACCAGGTACGTGGGTCGGGGAGGCCCCCGCGGACTTTTCCTGGGCAGCAGCATTGCCTCACCCCCTCCATACACGGGGCTGCGGATTACCCGCCGGCGCCCACGGCCTCTGGGCCCATTAGCGGCTGGTGTCGCCCCGGGCCTGGCACCTCCCCGGCCTGCATTTGTCTTGGAGCCCCCCCGGAATCTCTCTCATCCCCTCGCTCCACTGGTCATCGCGGGCTGCGGGTGTCTCCTTCCTTGGGGGTCTCCTGTGTTCTGAGGGGGCCGCGGTGATCTTGGTGTCACTACTTCGCCCAGGACCTTTTGATCACCGGCTGCCTGCCCTATCTTCCACCACTGTGCTCGAGGCTGCGGCCTGTCTACCCTGTGCGCCCCCTTCACTCATCGCACTCGACCACCCATATCTGGATCCAGGCTCTCACATTGTTCGCTGGGCATCATCGCCCCCAACCCTGGGATCTACTACCCCCAAGGTCTCCTCGCATTTCTCCCCACGCCTCTCTGGGCTGGCTGAGACCTTGTGGCCTGCGCTGGTGGCCGCAACACCACATCTACACGGATTCACAGCCATGGCTCACCCTGCATTACTCCCTGTCTTGTGCCACACTTTGCACTCTGCCTCAAGTGGTACAGGGCCTGGACTCCCCCCTTCTCCCCACTCGACCTCCAACATCGCCAGGATGACCAAGGGAGGGGCGAGGAAACAGAGCTCCATCAACATGTTTACTAAGGCTGCGTCGAGATCATCAGAGGAGACCATTGAGCAGGCCCCTGCTGCACCTCCACCCGACACAGTACCGGAATCCCAAAATATGATGGACTTCATTCGCGAGGGCTTCACAGCACTCCACTCAAAACTGGATGACATGAACGGTACTATATCCTCCATTAAGGCCCACATCGAGCGGACTGACAGCCGGGTGTCAGAAGTCGAGACACGGGTCGGTTCCGCAGAAGATGCACTGGGAGCCCTGCACTCCGAGGTCACCGCTCTCTCCAACCGAGTCCTTGAGGTAGAGAAGAAGAACGAGGACTTGGAATCTCGATCGAGGCGTAACAACCTCTGCATCATCGGGGTTCCCGAGAACGAAGTGCATGAACCGATGGAGGACTTTGTCGAGCGCACATTGGTCTCGCTCCTGGATTCTCCCAAGCTCTCCCCGCACTTCGCCATTGAGCGGGCACACCGAGCCCTGACGGCTAAGCCCAGACCTGTTGCTCCACCTCGGCCCATCATAGCCCGGGTGCTGAACTTCCGTGACCGGGATGCCCTCCTCAGGGCAGCTAGGCTAAAAGGGGAGCTACTATTGGACGGTGCAAGGATTCATCTTGATCCGGACTTCTCTACTGCCGTCCAGCGTGAACGCAAGACTTTCCAGGCTGTGAAGCGCAGGCTGCGGGACCACTCAGTCAAATATGCTATGCTCTACCCTGCCAAACTCTGCATAGAACACGCCAACCAGGTGTTTTTTTTCACGATCCCGGAGGAGGCCTCCAGGTTCATCGACAAACATTTCCCTGGTTGACCCCTCCCCTCTGTTCACGGTTTTGCAGTTATCCTTCTATCCCGACGTGGAGGGGCCAGGCAAGGCCGCCTTGCTGCATCTGGGTTACTTGATCCTCTATTTCGGAATCTGCTTGTTGTGTTCTTTTTTACAAATGTGTGCCACATCAACATGTGCCAGAACCCTGTTCAAGTTATTTGCTAAGGTCCACTGTGGGCACCCCTTGTCTTATTTGATCTGCCGCAGCTCGGACTGCGGCAGCTAGTCCGGCCCTCAGGCCCCCAGGCGCTGATGCCTTTGGTTTGGTTTTGGTTGAGGGGGGTTGGGATTGTCATCCCTCTGTTTGGGGGGGGATGTGGGTGGGGGTGGGTCATGTCAGGGATTTTTTTGTTAAAAAGTTGGCGTTGGCAGCGAAGGCGAGCCGCGAGGTGTTGCTCAGGACTTGGTGCTGCAGGGCCGTGAAATTGGCCCGCAGGGTACTGACATTTGTTCTTTTTCAACCACCACTGTATCTGTGACCGAGAGTGAACTGACCTTCATGAGCTGGAACGTACGTGGGTTGGGAAATTATAAAAAGATGAGACAGCTCCAGCTGCAGACCGAGCGTCATGGGTCCAAGATTCTGTTTTTACAAGAGACACATGCCCGCGCGGAACAGTGTATGCGTTTTGCCAAAACCTGGGGTCCCCATAGATTCTTTACCGATTTCTCTACCCAAAGCCGCGGGGTCATGACCCTCATTCACAAGAGCCTCAAGGTTACTCTTATTTCCTCACAAATAGACCCTCAAAGCAGATATGTACTGCTTCATGCTACGCTACAACACAGGCAGGTGGTCCTGATGAACATTTACTGCCCTAACCTAGATGACCCGGATTTTTATGTACAGGTCACGTCCCTCCTTGAAGGCTTCCCCCTGGTTCCCATCCTTTGGGGGGGTGACTTCAACACGATCTTCGATGTGGCCCTGGACAGATCTGGATCCAGGCCCCGTCTACTCTCTAGGGCAGCCTACGCTGCACTATCATCCCTGCCCCGTCTCGCCATGGTGGACGCGTGGAGATTCTTCTACCCGGACTCCCGTGTGTTCTCTTTTTACTCCTCAGTCCACGACTCCTATTCCCGCATTGACAGATGGGTGATCTCCAACAAACTGGTTAAGAGCGTTATACAGCTGATGATCCTCCCCAGAACCCTGTCTGACCACTCTCCAGTCACTGTGACCATCGGTTGGGGTCCTGATCCCAGCCGGATACGCAACTGGAGGCTGAAACCCCTGTCCTTACTGGATCCGGAGTTCTGTTCCGAGCTCGAGCGGTCGATTGAGGAATTCTTCGAGACTAATACGGGCTCGGTAGCGACCCAGGCCACTCTATGGGAGTCATTTACGGCTTATATCAGAGGGATTGCGTTGTCCAAAGAGAATGGGGTCCTTAAGTCAATCCGGAGGAATCTTGCTGCTAGTGAATCCAGACTCTCTACCCTGGAAGCTACATGCTCACTTCACTCCACCCCGGGCAACCTGGCTGACATAGGGTCAGAATTGGACACGTTTCGATCCCTCGCGGATCGCGAACAAAGGTTTTTGGATAGTCCTGGCATGGCGAGGAGATATGGGGAGGGGGAGCGCCCCGGTCGATTTCTGGCACGTCTGATCCGTCATGAGACGGGGTCCCCACACATAATCGGGGTCGAGAGACCTGACAGCTCCATGGCTGTCTCCTCGCAAGACATCAACAGGGAATTCTTCACATTTTACGAAACCCTATACTCTAACTCAGATGAGGTGCCGGTGGCGGAGATCGACTCTCAATGCCCTCCCTCTCTCAGCCCTGTCCCCGGAAGCCGCGGCCTCCCTCGATTCCCCCCTCACACTGGAGGAGCTGTCAGACGCTATTGACTCCTTATCCTCGGGGCGTGCCCCAGGTTCGGACGGTATTCCGGTCGAATTTTACAAGCATTTTAAGTCACAGCTGCTTCCTCACTTGCTAGCTCTTTGGGAGGAGTCTGTGGAGTCCGGTGTATTCCCCCCTTCACTCTGGGAGGCCACAATCACAGTACTACTTAAATCAGGTAAATCCCCCCTGCAATGTGGCTCATACCGGCCGCTTTCACTCATAAATTGTGACGTCAAGGTATATGCCAAGGCTCTGGCGCTCTGGTTGGCTCCCCTCCTGCCATCTATCATCCATCCAGATCAGGCGGGTTTCATCCCAGGTCGCTCCACCTCTTTGAGCCTGAGGCGCCTATTTAATATAATTAACAGAATCAGTCCCGACATGCAAGCAGTGGCTGTCACCCTCGACATGCAAAAGGCGTTTGACTCGGTCTCTTGGAGGTACCTACTGCGGGTTCTCGATAGTTGCAAATTCGGCCCCTCCTTTCTCTCCTGGGTCAGATTGCTTTACTCTTCCCCGGTGGCCAGGGTCTGCACCGACGACCACTGCTCCCCCCTCTTTGAGATCGCCAGGGGGAGTAGACTGGGGTGCCCCTTCTCTCCCTTGATCTTCGCTATAGCAATAGAGCCCTTCGCTGATATACTCCGCCATCTTCATGCTCACAGAGGCCTCCGCACTGCGGGCCAGTCGGACATAGGGCCTCATTACGAGTCAGGCGTTAAGGGGTTAACGGCGTCGTAAACGGCGCCGACCCTTAACGCCTGATTACAAGGTCCGTAAGCGCCATGGTGATTTTAACACCTGCTTTTTGCAGGCGTTAAAATCCATGGTGCTAATTACTCCACCGTAATTTACGGTGGCGTAATTAGCGCCTTCCCCACTCCCATTATGCCCTATGGGGCAAAAATGGGAATGGGGAAGGGTAAAATGGGAAATGGGGATTTACCGCCCCACTCACCTTGGAATGGGGCGGTAAATCCGCCATCCACCATGGTGTAAACATAGTTTACACCATGGTGGTAAGGGTAAGACCCAGGCGGTAACTTACCGCCTGGGTCGTAATGAGGCCCATAGTGTCCCTATATGCGGATGATGCATTGTTGTTTGTGCGCTCTCCCTCCATCAACCTACCACCAATATTGGAGGACATCATTTGGTTCGGTCGAATCTCTGGTCTTAAAGTGAATTGTTCGAAATCCATTCTCTTTCCACTCACAGAGTGCACTCTCCCTCCTCCTGATACCTTTGGCTTCACATGGGCTCAGTCCACATTCACCTACTTGGGTATAGTGGTGACGCGCCAACAGGCGTTGACCTTCCAGGAAAACTATCAGAAGTATCTCACACACCTGACGGCTAAGGTCCGGGCCTGGGACAAGCTCCCGATCTCCCTGGCAGGCAGGATAGGGCTATTGAAGATGGTGGTGTTACCCCAGTTGCTTTACAGGTTCACTAACATACCCTTGTGGCCGGGGGGTGCTTCTTCCGGGACTTGACTCGCACTGTGAATTCCTTTCTCTGGCACTCGGGTGCGGTCCGCCTTAAAATTGATACCCTGTCCACTCCCATCTCTAACGGGGGCTTCGGTGCCCCTAACTTCCTCAAATACTGGCTGGTATCCCAAATCCAATATACTTCTCACTGGTTTAATACAATTGACCCTCCCCCGCATGTTCGACTCGAGAAGCTTGCGGTTTGCGACCGGGATATCCGCTCCTTGGTGATACAACCCGCCCCCTTAGCACTGGACTCACAGAGCCCGGTCGCCTGCACTTCCATCGCATTAGCGAAGATGTGGAGACTAGTTAAAACTACTTACGCCTTTCACGGCAACCTCCCTCTCTGGAATTTCCTCCTGGGGGTCCCGCAGGTCCCACCGGGCACGGTTCGTCGCTGGGCGGACGCAGGCTACGAGCTGCTGCGTGATGTGTTTGACCAGGGTATATTTGTTGAATGGCCCGATCTCCCGTTGCCCCTGAGGAGTGACCAGGGTGCATGGCTTCAATACGCATCCCTCCGCAGGACCCTCAAACGTAATTATCAAACGTTCCCTGCGCTGCCTCCGGACGACCTGGCTATTGAGGAGCTCACCTCCCCATGGCCCACAAGATGTAAAATCTCTAGGTTATACACGATGTTGCAATCCAGATCTGTCCCAGATTTCACTAAACTGAAGTGTGTGTGGGGGGTAGACCTGGGTGTTGAAATGTTGGACGAGCGCTGGGCACATCTATGCAAGCGTACACATCGAGTAACCTTTAACTCCCGTCTTAAACTCATTCAGTTCAAAGTACTACATAGGTTTCACTACACCCCGATCAGACTACATTGCATGTCCAGGGATCACCCTTCCAGCTGCCCTAGATGCTATCGAGACGATGCCAACTACATTCACATGATTTGGTCCTGCCCTCGCCTCTCACAGTTTTGGGAGGCAGTTTGCTCGACAATGTCTGCGGTTCTCGACCATCCCATTGTTCCCCGTTGGTATGTCTCTTTCATGATCTCCCAGGCCTCTCCCGTGATTCCAAAAAATTAGCCGGCCTTTGCCTGCTGCTGGCGGTGCGCTCCATCCTGCTTTGTTGGCTTCGCCCCTCGCCTCCCACACACGCTCAATGGCTGAGGGTGGTCACTTGGGCCTCGGACTCTGAGGAAGCCTGGTCCCATATACAACCTGCCCACTCCAGACCTAGAAATGTATGGCTTAAGTTCCGCTCTTACATATCCGATCTAATCGTGACACCGGATACCTCCCCCCCGCCCTCTTCCCCCCACCTGCTCGGGTCCTCACCCCTGTTGCGGTCTTCTGTTGCCCAATCCATGCTGTGATTGTACCCATTGATTGTGATATTCTGTGAAATAACCTCTGTGCACCTACATTATGTATACGGTATTCATATTGTAACGCCTTATGCTGTTCGCTTGTGTTTTGCTGCCACGCTGAATAATAAAAAGAAGTTTAAAAAAAAAATGTACCATCTCTACTACTGCTCCACCTTCCTCGGTTCACATAATGTCGATCTATCACCAACTTGGGCAACTCCTTGATTTTCTTTCCACTTCACATCGCCTCATTCCCTTGTTGAATGTAATCTTCCCTCTTGAACCACTTCTCAGAAATCTGAACTTCAGTCTTTTCTTAGTGGACATGCTCCACACTATATCCATAATCTACCTACTCACATCCAGAGTAGCTCTTTGAATCTATCTCCACCGCTCTCTCTCTCTACCACTAATACTACTGTCACAACACCCCTATCTGATCACTCCATTGTTTAGACCACCATCTCCTTTCCACCCTGTGACCGCTCCTCACCACTTGCCTCACCTATTGCTAAAAGGAAATGTAAAAATTCTGCTATTCCTACCTTTTTCTTGGACCTACAGTTCCCACTCTCCCCTTCACACCTCATGCCTCTTCCACTCACACTGCCTTCTCCAGCTTCCAATCCTCAGTACATGACTCATTCTCCTCTCACTTACTACTGCTAACTTTCACCCCTAAGTCTCAGTGTCCTCAGCTATGGGTCACCCTATCCATACACTGTCTCCGCGCAGACATGCATGGGCTGCTGCACAAACTAAGGCGTACCCACTCACATGAGGACTTGCAACTCTACCTTTCTGCCACAGTCTCTCTCAAGTCTCCTCTTGATAGAGTGAAGATGGAATTCTACCTCACCCTCATAGACACTCACTCCAACCATCCTCGGTGGCTGCAGGGCACCTGAAAATCACTCCTCTGAAACCTATGTCTATCAACTCCACTCTCACAGCTAATGACCTAGCTGAATACTTCACTGCAAACATTTCCAAAATTAGAGACTCTCTCCTGATGTTCCTCACACTCCCTCCTCCTACATTCCACACTCCACCTACTTTACCATCATCCTCTGCCTCTGTCTCCCACTTTAGTAACAGTAATATATAGCCGGGTCTGTGGCTCAGTGGACCTATACATCCACTACAGGGGCCTGTGTTTGACCTCACGGTCACAGGTTAAAATCCTGTGAAGTCCACTCAGTACTTCATCCTACTGAGGTCGATAAAATGAGTAACCATTGAGTTGGGTAACAATACATATCTGTTATCTGTCAATACCACAAATATACCCCACTTGGGGTGAATATGTGTTTTACAAATACACACGTTATGTCAATACAGAAGAAGTCCTATCACTAGTGATGTAGGCTAACCCTTTGTGTGCCCCATCCGAACCTCTTGCTAGTCAAGTCTATTGTCCCTTTAGTAGCCTCTGAACTTTTTTCGAGTATGCTTGCTTTCCCTTTATTTCCAAAAAACTGCCATGGCCATCCCTCTCTGAAAAAAGCAAGGGGCTGACATGAACCTACCGGCCAACTTTCACCCTGTGTCTCTCCTTCTACACTACACTAAAGTACTTGAAAGGGTTGTTTTCAACCAATTTACCAATTTCGTAGACATCCAAAACATTTGAGACCCCAACAAACAGGTTTCCACTCGTCACTCCATGATAACTACTCTCATGAATGTCTCCAAGTCTATTGCCTCTGCTAACCACTCCATCACATCCTCTATCTGAATTCTCCTTGACCTCTCTGCTGCCTTTGACACTGTCGATCGCTGTGATCCCCTTAATACTCTTTGTTTTCTTGTGATTTGTGATCAAGCCATTTCCTAGAGTGAATCCTAACTTGCACATCGACAGTTCTCTGTCTCCTGGAACAGCAAACCCTCTCAACTCACTCCTGCAGCTGTTGGTTTTCCACGAGGCTTTTCTTTGGGTCCTCTCCTCTTTACACTTTGCAACTCTGCTCTTGGGGTACTAATCTCCTCCTTTGGATTCTTGTTCAAACCTTTGCGGACAACACCCACATCTTCTTCTCTTTTCCTGAATACTCCTCTGATCTCTCCTATCAAAATGTTCATCTTTCTCTCTGCCATTAAATATTGGATGGCTTTGCACACTCTGGTGTTAAACTCTACCAAAAGAGTGGTGCTCTTTTTCTCTGCCAAATTCTCTCATTTCTCCCCTTGCCTATCCAATTCCCACCAGCCACTCTCCTCTACTCTTCTCACACCTTCTCTTCTTTCATCTCCAAAACTGCAAAGGTGGCTCTGCTCAACCTCCTGCATTTTAGGTAAATCAGGCAGCTCCACCTTTCAACACTGCCAAGCATCTCTTAATCACTCTTGTCTTCTCTAAACCGGACTACTGTGCCAGCATCCTCTTTTGTCTCCCCAACTATGCTTTGTATCCTTTCTACAAGATCATTAACTTGCTACCAGGACTCTCTTTGAACTCCCTCACTTCACATCTACTTCCTCATACCGCCAACAGGCTGGATGGGTGATGATGCAAAAGAGGGCCAGATTTAAATGTCTTCTCCTGGTTCACAAATCTATCCATGGTAAGGCACCACCATATCTATCTTCCTCTATCCAAATCTACAAGCCATCTTGTAATCTCTGCTCTGTCACCTCAACTACCCTTGTGGCTCCTTGACCTCCTGGTGCTTCCTCTTCTGCTCTTTTTTCTCTTCTTGCTCCACTTGCATGGCATTCTCTTCCCCCGGACATCTGAGAAACAGTCCACACTGATTTGTTCAAACCAAACTAAAAGTGTGCCTCCTCGCCTGCTACGTACCCTTTTAACCTTCCTCTCATCTGGCTTCTAACATTTTTCTCTTGCCTCTCACCTGCCTCTGGCCCTCAATTTCTGTGCCTCCACTCTAGCACTATATCCATCATGGCCACAACCCTAACAGAGCAGCCCGTACCGCCTACCTGCACTAACAAATGTCCAATGTTGATTGTCCTTAATCTAGGCAAATCCATCCATGTATCCCTGTGACTGTTCCATTTATTCCCCTCCACAACCCTATTGTAAGTTCGTTTGTGATCAAAACAGCATTGTTCCTCCCTGCATATAAATTAATAAATAAACAAATAGGGGAAAGGACGCGTCCCGTTGATCCTGGTACACCCAGTGCTATCTTGTATTAGCTGCAGGCTTGCTGTCACACATTCCTACTGTTTTTATAGTGATATTTTGCTCATTGATTCCCCTTTCTTCCACTCTGCCCATCACTGCAGATCCCTCTTATTGCTGCATGCAGCGGGGATTCCAGCTGAGACTCATCCCTGGGCTGGAGCCTTTTCCAAGGTGGTATAAATGGACCTGTAACTCACTCAACAACTTCACACCCTCCTGAAGCCCTCTAAGCAAACACTACAAAGAGGAAGAAGAGAAGTGCGGATTGGGCGAGTGCTGCCCCACGTGACCAGGCCTCATGTCCGCACTTAATATTGGGACTAGGGTGGCCCCAGTCGGGTGGTTGTGAAAGGATTCTGCTAGTTTGCCTGTTCTGTATTGTATGTAAATACGTTCCCTGTAAAGCGTTTTGGCGAACGGCGCTATATGAATAACACATAATTATAATTGTCAGGTGTCCCTAGGGTCCGTAAAACCACTTCTTCCCATTTAAGTACTTTTGTGTAATGCCTTATTTCCACCAGAATCTCCTCTTTCATTGGATTTCCTACTCGTTGTAATCCTCACGATTGCAGGTCACTCACCGATAGGCCATTGGACTTTGGTTTCTCACTTTAGGATTGAAAGGTTTTTTCGCTTTAGTCTAGCACTTATAGTACCACTTCTTTGACGTGTACTGGTTCCTTTTGCCATATGCTATAGTGTTCATAGATGTGTTCTCCTCCCCCAGGGTCGACTCTGGACCTAGTTTTTCAATCCAATGTTTCCTACCCTGAGTCATCTCCCTTTCTCGCCTCCTCTCGCTACTGCCTCTCTCCACCCTCTATCTTTTTTGCCAAAATCTAGAATGCGACTCTGATACCTGACCCTCTCCCCCTTTCTCTACTCTCTCTAAGTCAGTAGAACGGATGTGACCCTTGGGTTTAGCTGTGGGGCTTGCCTGCCTGTCCCACTTTCCCTTCTGTCCTTTTCCATCTTCCCGCTCTTTCAAGTGATGAATGCAGTTTAATACAGCCTGTAATAAAACACTTGCCTGGCAGCATCCAAAGGATTTATATAGTGAATAAATACTTAGATAAGTAGTGTTTTTCGCTTTATGTTCCTATTTGGGTTGCTCTCTCTCGCCATCAACACACCGCTTTTTATGGATCTATGCGAGGGAATTCCATGCATTACATACTTTATAGCATATACATTGCGAATAAGTTCCTTGAGCGACCAGAGACAAGATGGAGGTCTCTCCGAGATGGCCGTCTAGATTCATCAGGTGAAGCGAGAGATCTTAGCGTTGTGGTTCCTGTGCACCACGTGGCATAGACCCACTTTAGAATCGGAGATGCTATTTTTAGAAATGTGAAGACGCTTGATGTAAAATATAAAATAACGATTCCTCTTTCCAGAACGGACAGGTTTCCGTCCATTAGCCAGTCCATGTAAGGAGGCATACGTTACGCTGTGCAGTGGCTCTGCTTTAAAAGGGAGGGAGATGAGTATGAGAGTACTTTTGGGCGGGATGGTGGAAGCGAGGAGGAGCATTAGGTTAGGGAAATGGACCGGAATATGCACGAGGAGTAAGAGAGTCAGGTAAAGAGGTGCACATATAAGTATACACATATGTTACAAACTGGGGAATTTTCCGTTGATCCCTGTTGCATTGAAGATAATCCAGAGGAAATTACTTAAGTACTTTGCAAGGCAATATCTTTGCTTTGCTTTTATTGATCTGGAGCGCAGGCCTGGGAGTTAAGGAAAGGAAGTCTCCGAGTGTAGCCAAATTGACCATTGAAATGGAGATTACATGTTTCTGACCTTGCCTCTGAGTACAGCCTAAGGCACTCAACTGCGACCCCTCAATGCTGAGTGTAGGCGTTGCTGTAGCAGGCTGAGGCTCAGCTGCACTATCCCCGTCTCTTGGGGAGATGTATTCTCATTCTTACCCTAATCTTTTTTAATAGCAATTGTGTTACCATAAAAGGCATTCAATACAAACAACATTATTCAATAACAGTTTCATATAGCATGAAAGAATAGGGCTATAAAATAGACATATCGGCTAAAGAAAAGTGACTAGAAACAAAATAGTACAGTAAGTGGATTGTACAAAAAAGAAGAAAAGGAAAGCAGACAAACATCACCTTAATGTCCCAGATGGTGCAATAATCACACCCAGTCTGACAGGTGGTTCAAGGGTTTTTAGTGAAATTCCTGTCGGGCGTAGGGAAGTCCCTCCCTCTCTCATCTTGTTTTGCACCTCCTCCCTAACCCAGGTGTCCTTCATCCCAGGTTAGTAGATGCAGAGGTTCACCCCTACTGTCTAATTTTGCTCAACCAGATGTGAGGATATAAAGTTAGAACACTTTTGTTCACTTAACCCCCCTCGCCCCTTCACTGGACTTCCTAACTTTCCCTACTGTATCCATTTGTTAGTGTTCTTCTGGGATTTGGGATTTCAATCCTCCTTCCATTATGCTAACTCTCACCTCTCCCTCTCCTGCTCATTCTTCTACACCCTTTTCTCTCTCTACCCACTTCCCCTCACTCCTTCTAGGCCTCATCTCCATCCTTTGATGTTACTCCTCCCTCCACTACACTACTACTCCATCATATAACCTATCATATCATATCAATATCTACCTTACCACTCCCTCCTCTATAGTACTACTCCCTCATCCACTCTTCTTCTTCCTCTCCCACACGACTACCACATCCCCACACCCGCTAATACTCCCCTCTCCAACTACTACTCAGACACCCTCCTTTCACTAAGTAACAGACACTTCACAATCACTCCTTACTTTTCTAAGCATACTTGCCACACTAACTCACACACACACTGCAGTACCATATTCACTCACAAGCCAAATCCCCAGCTTTCCCAGAATCACTTCCACACTTTTCTGCTCTTTACTCCTGCTGATCTCTTAGTTGACCACCTCATGTGACTTCACCTGAATAATCCACACGTCCTGCTTCCTGTGATCGCCTTTGATCACCCTCCCTCTTTGTGGATTAGCTCTCTGTCCATGGCCAATGTGGCCCTACATTTCCCACCCAGGACAGTGAGATGTCAGGCAAGTTAAAAGCTGCGGTCTAAGCACCTCCCACTTTCATTGAACTGAAAAGCAATGGCATTCCAGTAATTCCAGTGCCCTTGTTGATGTTAGGGGCCTAATTTTGGTCCAAAGAATAGCTAAGTCCACCTTAACCAGGCCCACCAGGACTGCCTACGCCAACATGATCTACCTGCCTAAAACCCGAAGAGTGCGTGCAGACGGAACAAGTTTCCCCTCCCTTGCGGCTTCCCAATGGAATGCTCTACCACCACACGTCAGGCTCATTGATTCGCACTTTGCCCTTCGAAAAGCAATCAAACCCTTGCTATTTGTCTGACTCCGGATCAACCTGCACCTGGCACCCCAAAATTTTAGCTTGACCCCCAAGCCTGTTGCAACTCTGGGGCCAGCTTTCTCCTGTTTCTGCCGCCTGATTACTCTTTGCACATTCTGTTAATGTCCTGTAACTAAGTAACTTGGGCAGCTTTTTTGTAACCCTTAATTAAGCTCACATTCATTTTCCTGTGACAGCTCCTCAATGCCCCTGGGCTGTAGTGTGCTATACAAATCCAAATAATTCTGAGTTCCCATAAGGCAAGTCTTATGGTGGTGAGGCTTTGCGTTCCCTTCACATGTCCCTGGTTATAAATTGTGGTGGCTGGGTTTGCTTGCTGCCATCAGTCAGAGACAGTGCACGGCTGTTTTTGCTGCTGTGCTCCTCTCTCTTCACTGTTGTTCTCTACTGGCAGTTTATCACCAGAGACTGGGGAACTGCTTGTTTCTGGTTGGGTTCCAGGCCCTCTGCTGCTGATGTTGGGGGCGTTCAAGCTGGTCTCTCCACTTGATGGTTTCTGTTGTTTGGTCGCTCTCATGTTTGATCTCCGGAAAAGAGATTAGTGAGCATCTTGTCGAGGAGGCATAGCATGAGACAAAGGTGGACTGTTTAGATAGAGGTCATCATGTCTGGGGGGGCAGAGATCGGGTGCCCTCTCAACAGCAACCAAAGTCATGACACTGGCTCTGGATTTCTCCCTGGTAGGTCTCTTACACCCTGTTGAGAGGGACTTGCATCCCATCTTTACATGGCCTGGGTACTGACCTTGTCACACTAATCTCAAATACATTTTGACTACATTTTGACTGGCAGCTATGTATTAAGATTGTATGAGATTGTACTGCTGATCAGTAAGCCTCTGCAATTTCCATTTGGGCATACACCGAATCACCTGCATTTTGTCCGTTTTGCATGTCCAAGCCTATCCTGAACTTTCACCCTAGTTCAGGCAGGGTGATTCAGGTAGGTTAGGCTAAATAGGATTAACATCCCTCTCCTCAAAAATACACTCGAGACTTCTTTTCCTTACTAACTACCAGCTGATAATAGCCATTTTGTTCATTAGTTAAACCATTGAGCAGGCAGTTCCAGCCAAATTCTTAATTAAATTGGCCATGTTGAGATGTTTGTTGATATGTTTCTCTTTTCACTAAGTGGCAATCCATGATGTAACATTTCCTGGTATATATTCCCGCCTCACTCAGAATTCTGGGACAAGAAACAGACTGCGTTTATAGGTGAAACTCACATTTACTTAAATAAAAGAAAACCAAAGGGTGTACCCTTATTTTAAGCAGTGGATTTCACCACAAGATAATATATATATATATATATATATATATATATATATATATATATATATATATATATATATATATAACATGGATGGCGTATCTATGGAATAAATCAATCAGTTTATAAAATTCTCAGTAAGATGGAATACACAATCAAGCCCAGTCTATCCATATCAATTATTAGTTATTAATATTACTTTTCAATATTACAAAATCAGATCTATCCAATACACAATACTTCAATGAGGATATTGCCACTTATCAGCCAGGGTGCTCAAATAGTTATACATCACATAAATATCCTTATAATCAATCACCAATTTTAAAATATTTTATTTTCTCCAGTATCAAAAACAAATATTTGTATAAGAGAAAGGTTGCATAAATCTCACCACTTTGATTGTTCACCCCTATGCACATATGGTGCTGATGGTTGCCAGCACGTGCATGTAATTTAAATATGGGCTATAATGGGTTGCATTTAAGTCTGCAGGTTTGGGTTACGAAAACAGTGCTATCAATGTATTGTTAAAGCACGGATATTGGATCACAACCCAACATAGTAAAATGGTTTTAGATTTTCTAATACATGGATGAATTGTTACGCTCACCTGGCTCCCACAGGGGCGTTGGTCGGATCCGGACGGCTGCGGTCTCCACCAACGTGATGCGTAGTGCAGAGATGACTGACTGGACTGGCCCTCCTAATCTTGTCTGTGTGACCCGTAGAAGTATTTTCCTGCAAGTGGAGAGATGGATTTAGCCACCCATGGATTCAAGTAATTGCACCCCCAACAGTCCTCCCAACTAATCACCTCCGAAGTGCGCTCTCAGCAATCTCACCTTATATTCTTGAAAGATGAGCTCTCCATCCTGCATGGATTGCAGGGGCGCGTTGACGCCAGTTACTTCACTGGTTTGAAGGCATGGGAGATTTCCGGAGAGTATTGACTCTGAGGTTCCTGGCAAGGTCCAGTAAGTATCAAGTTCATAGAGTTCAATATGTCCGATGTTTCACTCTTGTCCCTCCTTCCTTCCTTGTCTTGCAGCTGAGATCTTGAGAAGATGCTCTTGTAGCAGCTGGTGGAGCTCAGGTAAGAGTCTGTATTACCCGACGCTGTCCGGTAAATGTTGCACGTGTTTAACGTGTTATTTTCTCTAACCTTGCAGGTGCGGCACATGAAGATGTGGAGAGTTATAGAATAATGCCTCCGGTGGTAAATCAGGTAAGTCTATGGTGATAAAAGGTATATTTGTTGGTTTTCTCGGCTCACCTTGTTGTTTTCTTTTGTCCCTTCAGGTGCCGGAGTTCGGCGAAGAAATGATGGAGGCTGCGCCGAATCGAAAGATGCTGCGAGGACTGGTGAGTATGGCGCAGCGCTGCAGCCGGAGATGCGACACATACAGAAATGATGTTCTTTCCAGGTCCGGAGACGAGATGGATCCGGAATCAGGTGAGGAATTTGAAAATAGTTCGTTTTCTAACCTTGTCCTTTTCTTTCCTCTTTGTTTTAGGAGCTCCAGATTCGAGGCGGGCGTGGCATGCAGACTGCTGGCACAGTGAGCGTTACGCTGCTGGATGCAGAACAACGCAAAGCGTGTGCTGTTGTTCGGGCGTGTTTTAAATAGCTTCCAAAGTAGTTCCAGGTAAGAAGTTCCCTAGAACCACGCCCAAGTAAAATATAGTCCCTGTAATAAAATAGTCCCATCCAGGCCTCACGTTGGCTTGGACTCACTAGCAGCATGGTCTGCATCAGGTAAGTAAAGTCTATGAGCCTGGCGCCTATGGCGCCAGGACTGATTTCTATGATGAGCCTGGCACCTAAGGCGCTAGGACTGAACCCAAACAGCCCCCAGCCGGGGCTGTTGGTGTTTTAATAAGTGTCTGGATGCCTGCTCCCAGAGCTAATGGGCTTGGTCCTGACGCCCGGGGGTAGGCATCATGACAGCACTCCCCCCCAAGGCCCCCCCTAAAGTTGTTCTTCCCCTTGGCACTGGTTTGTCTGGGAAGTCCCGATGGAATCTCTTCACCAACCGAGGTGCATGAACGTGGTCACTAGGCTCCCATGACCTTTCTTGTGGTCCGTAGCGCTTCCAATCGATAAAATAAAAACGTTTTGATATGTGTCTGGATGCCTGCTCCCGGAGCTGATGGGCTTGGTCCTGATGCCCAGGGGTAGGCATCATGACATGAATACTACTCCAATTTCACTTCACAATTCAGTCCCGCAGGTGCATTACCTATTGGGCAATGCTAAGAGAGAGGAGAAAATATAATTTACATCTGCATTATATTCTACTGGATGTAACCTCCCTTTCACCTCGCCATTCACTTTTTTAATATCTATGGTGTCACAAGCCGCAAGTTATCAAGCAATTCTCTGTTAGGCTATGGAATGTGGCCATTGGAATCACTGTCTAATTAGCCGACTACAACTGTAAAACACTTTGGGTACACGTTGATTGCATTTAATTTGCAAAGCACTGTACTTTAGCAAGCTGCAAAAATCTGCTATCAGTTCTACCCTGTGCACACAGCTCTGAGAAATGCTCGCAGTTGTTATTTAAATGTAATCTCTCTACGATTTAAGTACAGTGAAGGCAGGATATAATTCGCAAAAACAACACAATATCCTATTCTGATTCTGTCCGTAATGATGTATAAGTCCCAGTGCACTGTGGACAGAAAATGCATTTTTCTGCAAGAAGTCAAATCTGACTTGACTTTAAATATAGCGAGAAAGCACGGTACCATTCCACACTAAAATACCAAGATGTTCTGTTTGGATGGAAATCCATCGAATAGAAACCACTTCTCAGCTCGCTCCCACTCCAGGGATTTAGCAGGGGAATTATTCTAGGGGACTAACCTAATTACATTTTGGGGCATTTTAACTCACTTTTGAATCATTCTTTAAAGCCCAGAGCCAGGAGAGACTCTTAAGTGTTCCCAGGAATTCCCAGTAAGCTGGCTTCTCCTGCTCCCTTCCTCATATTTACAGACAAGCAACTCAGGTTAACCTGGTTTAGGCTCCCTCATTGACAAGGACTTGCCATCTCCAAATATTCTCCTGGATCAACACTCATCCCTTTGTAAGAGGTGTTCTCCTTCCCTGCAGCTTTTTATTCAGAGTGAGATCCATATACCCTCTGTTTTTCTTCTTTTTTAATGGGTGATATTCCTACGCTTTGTCCTTATGGTATCATACTTTTTGATTGGTCACATTTTACCATTGGCTTGCTTAATAGTCATACACTCCCACAGAATACAGAATACCCACACTCAGTCTTCATATGTTGATCATATTTTCAATTATATGAAGAAGGTGGGGGCTGTCTGCACTCATAGTTTCAAATGCAAAATCATGTTTGTCCCTATATTACTGTAACAACAGGGCATATTGATGAAATATGGATTTCTTAGACCCTCCCTGCTAGACAGACATATGGGCATGTGACATAGGTATGTGCCATACTTTTTCATGAAGTTAATAATATTCAGAATTTTAAAAACTATTTTAAAATGTAGATAATTCGGATTTAGTCTCATATGACATATGGGCATGTCAGTTTGTTTGTAGGTCCTGTTAATTCTTCCATTAGTGTGCCTCTGGTTGGGTTCTTTCCCTTAACTGATGTCAAAGGGGATGCTTAAATGCATAATATTTCTTTGAAGCTCAGAATATGTTGAACAGGCTAGGTTGCCATGTGAGCAGTTCTGATTCTTATCAGCTTAGGACCCCATGGATTCAGCCTTGATGGAATGCTAAAATATATTTATGAAGAGTATTCTCCTAAAAGGAGCTCAGAAGGGTGGGGGCATCTCATTAAACCATGGAGCTGGTCCCAATGGCCCTGTGTTCTATGAACGTAATGGGTTTTAATGAGTAAAGGTAAACCAATCTTATTAAATCCAGATGGCAAAGGAAAGTCTCCTAGGACACTTAAACCTTTCCTCCGTTTGACCATGTACGAAGTTTAACTGATGGTGAACTCAGCAACAAAAAAAAGATTTACAAGCCAACTCAGAAATCCAATATGCCCTATGAATTCCAAACGGTCTATTATCCCTGTAAATAATATAGCATGTAGCAATAATACTCAATACATTTATTATACCTTTCTAATTGTATTTAGAAGTACATCACAATGTTTTCCCAGACCATCAAATGTTTGAAATAGTGGTATTTTGGATATGTCCAACCGCTGTTGGAAGAAAGAAAAATACACTGTTTTCATTTTAAATATTTGACCTGCTTTCCATGGAGTACATTGTCACATTTCACGAAAACTATATATAATGTTATGCTTCTTTTGGAAAACACATGGTGACATCCTGTAATATCTAAATGATAATTCACTTGGCTTTTATAACTTTAACTTTATTTCTATAGTACGGGCCAGGATGTCATCCCTGTTTGCTCACATTGCAGACACACTTGGGCCTTCTCACAATTTTGAATTTGCAGTTCCATGATTTGCAGAAATTATGTGACATGGTGTTTTCATGGATGGCTGACTTGGATTTCACAGAAATTTCTTATTTGTAGTATTCAGTCATATGCATTGTTCCAGTACAATTCTATGCACCACTTTTCGTGAAGGCAGAGAGATTCCTTTTTAACTTGGGCTTCCTCATACTTGCGCTATTCAGCTCTATGAAGTTCCTGGTGAGTAACAAAATCTGTTTCATGGTTTGGGTTCTGACTCCCAAGTAAACTGTGTCTACTTGCCTACCACAGGTGCACCCTCTTTGTGATAGGTGAGCAACACAACACACATGAATGAAGGAAGACAACATTCTGTCGACTATAGCTTTAGATTCATACCTTCTACTTTTTACCTCTAGTCTCTCCTACTGCAAACATGGCCTGCTTTGCGACTACCAATGTGGATTTAAATTGTACCTAAGACATTTATCTTCTCATGTAAGGCTTCGCCTACATCCATGCTTGAATGACAATCACCTACCCCAAACAGAATTATACCAAAATGGAATTTGCACTACTAGGCCACCCATCGAAACAAGAGTCTGTTGAAGGGTGGCTGAATGACATGCTGCACCTTGATGGATTTACACCTCAGTTGGCCCCATGTGTCAAACAATTTGGGTTCATTTTTAACAGCTAGTTCTCCTTCTGGCAACATATCAAGGAAACAAACTGCTTTGCATCAACTAAGCTTCCACTGACAGATAAAACCCTTCTTCCCATCCGAGGATTTCAGAGCCATGGTCTAGACTCTGGATATCTCACATCTCGATGGAGGGAGAAACCTCCTTGCAGTAATCCTAGCTGCACACCTGTCCCCAACTGAGGGTTGTTCAGAAAGCCTGCGTCACGAACAATTATTTCCCAAACACCAGCATAAATAGCCACAAAATTCACAGGATCAGGTGGGATGTGGTCCTCTAGGAGCCAGACCATTGCGAGGCTCAGGACTAAACTGGTACACAATGAAACAACAGGAATCAGGCCATCCTTTGCTATGTCCCAGACTAGTGGAACATAATCCTGGTCACAATCAGGATCACTACCAGACTTGTGTGGTTCAGGAAGGAACTGAAGACCCTGCTCTTCAGGAAATATCTAGGGGTCACTTAGGAATTGCTACTGCTATGTACATGCCACCTCTGTCGAATGGGATATCCAAGCTACTATACCATATATCCTTTCCTTCCACCGATCTCTGTTACCCCCATATTACTTGTATAGTGCACCATTGTATCCTAGCTAGGTTTGAGTTTTTTAAACCCAAATACAAATACAAACAGAAAAGACAAATAGGGCATGCATGGTTCGATTTTAGAATCAATCCTGTGTAGGCAGAGGCAGGAGGGTGCACAGCAGTCAAGATATTTGGCTTTAGTTGAGAAATCAGTAGACCATTGATACAATTTAGTTGAAGGCAAGGTACAACGTTGAAATCTGAATTTAGCTCAGGCAGTAGTACCACATGTAAGTATGACTTGGTTGAGGGATAGATTTTATTTTTGTGTCCAGTTCACATTCGTGTTGCTTGAATAGAAACGTCTTAGGCTTATTTGGTGGTAGGAGGAGATAACATTCAGTGGCTGTAATTCAGTGTGCTCTATTTTTGTGGTCAACACAAGTACTGGTTGACTGTGAAGTTGCAGATAAAAATCTCAGAATTCTGTTTGCAAATGAAAAGTCTCACAAGTCATGTTTGGCATGAGAGTGCATTGAGTTTCTGTGACAAATTGTTTTCTGCCCTGTGGGATGTGAAGATGATTAAGTAGCAACCCAAACAGTAAAGTATAATAGTCTAAAAAAAGGAATGTCCAAACGAGGTCCTATAAAAAATATATGTACTTTAATTAAAAACACCATATGCAATAAAAACAAAAAAAAACTTAAAAACCCACCCCTGTAGAAAGATCACTGAATATGGAAGATAGCAAGATGAAGCACTTTGGGTAATGAGACATGGGGAGAAAGGCAGATCAAATCACAATATCTTTGTAAAGAATATGTTCTTGAAGTACAAAAGGGGTTACAGTGACCTAGCCAGTCTCTAGGGCCCAATATGGAGCAGAGGGACAGTTATGAGGCAATAATTCCTTTGCAGTGCTTTGGCTGTTCGACACAGTGAACCTGGATTCTCGGTGCAGTTCGGCGGATCAATTTGGTTCCAAATGTGGCAGTCGTGGTAGTCTAGGAAGAAGCAGATGACGAAGTGGGGTCGAACTGAAGGATACAGCAGTTTGAAGCTTTACTTGAGAGATGCAGATCATGGAGATCACAAGTATCAGTTTGGCGGTCGAGCCGTAATGGTGGACAGTCTGATGTCAGGATGAGCAATGCAAGTCGATTTGACCATTGACTAGCTCGGCAATGAAAAGGCAGGAGGTTCAAAAGACAATTTGAGAGTTGCCGGTGCAGCAATGCTTCTTTTTTTTTTGATGAGGCAACAATTCATTTTGAGATGTTATGGTGTGATGGTGATTCAAAGATCAAACATTGCTAAAGGCAGTGTTGTGGCTCCTAGGACTTCTACGGGGACAGTAGGCCTTTCTCCAAATGCCACCGTCACAGTGATGATAGAAACACCCTGACCCAAGGCATTACGTGAAAAGATAGCAACCAGGAAACTGGGCTAATACCCTGTAGACAGCCCTTACAACTGAGGGAGAAACAGACAGAAAGGATGAGTTACAAAACTGGTCAAATAAAAGTAAACCCAAGAGTTTGTTGCAGGTGTAATGGGTTTGGCTACCTGTGAGCCATACAAGACCAGTTAGAGAAACCAACTTGAGGATTTCTCTAACTCAGAGACCAGTAAGCAATCCATAGATCAGACAACCACTTGGACAATCCAAAAGCTAGCCGCAAAACCACCGCCACAAGTTCAGGCAAAAAGGGTCTGCAAAGATAATGCAGCTGGGTCAATTAGTTTCAGAAGAAATAACCAGTGGATCCCAGGTTCAGAGGGAAGGACCGACAGGATAATCCAGTAGCAGGGTCTTTGGTTCAGGTGACCGACGTCCAAACAACAAGGATACAGATAGTGTTCGGAAAGTAGGTGTAAGGAGAAAATAAGGGCAAACCAGAGTATGGAAGCAGATGCCAGCTACCGACAAGATCTATCAGTTTTGCCAAAGCAGGTAAGGAGCAACAAAGCAAATCCAGGGTACATGCGCAAAAGGTCAGGATACAGTAGAAACCATGAATACTTAAACAGAATAACAGGAATGCCACTCTTACTCAGGGGAAAACCTTGATTGAGAATTAAAGCCGGCAGGATTCTCACAGGGTTTATTTTCGGTATCAGGAAATGACAGCCTCCCATTGGCTGTCCTGCACGTTAACGTGCTGACTTGACACATGGTAGTGTATGTCAGCTAATATTGCACTGCGGCAACAGGGCTTACCCTAGTCACCATGGCAACTGCCAACAACATCGCTGTGTTTTGGGATATGGGTGCCGATGGAAAATCAGAGCGAAAGTCTGCCAGTACTGGTGGATCCTGACAGGCAGCTGTGAAGGGCTTGTTGTTTTGAGCAGGGTTGAACAGGCTCAAATCATGTTTTGCAGAGGTTTGATGATGAAGCTGCAGAAATCCAGGCTGTCTTGCCTCTCAAGTTCTGTGAGTCAAACTCCGGGGTCTCAGGGACAAGAGAAGTTCATTGTCAGACTCCCAAACATGGGGGCCAGTGGCAGAGACCTGCAGGTGTCCTTCAGCACAGTGAGGCCCTGAGTACCAGTGTGACTAGCAGAGAGGCAGGTCTTGCTCCAGCAACAGGTTACCGTCAATGTGCCTTGTGGACAGTTAGGTGGCAGAGCTTGCTTCTCCATTGGACTGCCTGTCTTCACCTCCCAACTGGAGGACTTTGGAAAGGAACAGGGTCTACATGAAATTTTCTTCAAGGCTTGAAGTCCAAAGATGATTCAAAGAAGGAGAGGGATAGCCCTCTTTTAAAGACAAAGATCTAAAGCCAACTGGACAACCCTGCTTGAAGGGCCCAAACCCTGATCTTGGAACAAGTTGATTTTGCTTTCTGACATAATACCCAACGTGCTTTGTGTTAAAGGAAGTGGAGGGGATAAGAAGGAAGAGAGATAAAGAGAGATGAAGAGAGAAAACAAGATGGTGAAACCTTCCTCCAGCTGGTCTGAGTTCCCTCTTTGTAAATTAACCCCACACGCCTTGCCAATAGAATGCCCATTTGGTATGGAACACTCCGGTTTGAAGCTAGTCCTTTTATGAAGAGTCTGCCGTTTGATTCCTGTTTCCAGGACAGCTTCCAATGGAGAGTCTGTCTCACTGGAGAGGGTGGTACCTGCCTTCACAAAGGATGGGAGCAGCAGCAACAGTCTGGCTGGGGGAATAGACATACACCTTCCACAGCAGAGCTGGGCTCACAGAGTTGACGCATATGTAATATCAAATTGATGTGACTTGGATAATTATGGGAGATACTAGCCACCAAAACTTAAACTCAAGTATTGCTTACAGGTACAGTTTAATGTGCCACCATGATAGGAACGTTTGTAGTTATGTAGTTTTGGGAACAGGGCTCTTAAATGCAGTCCTGGCACTGCAGATACTTGGCTATTAGTGCGACTGTTAAGAGGGCACCTGTGACTAGGGACAAATTGTGAAATTCTGTTCTGCCGGCTGCGGAATCGAACCGTGAAAGAATTGCGATCTGTTTTGCCAAAATCCACCATTCCGCCAGCCCTGTGTATCAAAATGAACAGCACAAAGTTTCTCGTGCCATCTCGCAACCAGAAATGAGCCGCACAAAGTTTCTTGTGCCGCTGCGCTCACCAAGCACAAATCAAAAAGTGCAGCGCAAAGTTTCTCGTGCCACTGCGTGAACCTAGCACTAAACGTAAAGAGCGGCACAAAGTTTCTCTAATGCCGGCTCGCTGCACAAACCTAGTAAGAATCGAACAAAAAGTTGTGTGAAGTTCCTTGTGCCGCTGCGTGAACCTAGCACAAATTCAGTAGAGCGGTACAATGTTTCAAGTGACACTATGCAAAGCTAGCATGGTTGAAAGAATAATGTGCACAGATCGTGGAAAAGTGAGCACATTTTTTCATGCCGCTGCACAAAACTACTGCAGAATGAAAAAGACCAGCCCAAAGTTTCTCGTTCTGCTGCACAGAACTAGTATGGATCGGAAAAACACCTGCACAAAGTTTCTTGTGTCATCATGAACCTAGCACTGATCGGTAAATGACCCGCAGAATGTTTCTTATGTCACTGCGCACAAAAACCACCCAAGGTTTCTTGTGGCTGCTGTGCGAAACTAGAACAGATAAAAAAAAAGACTGGTGCAAAGTTTCTTGTCATGAAACTCAAAACTAACATCGGAATGAAACACCATGCACTGCGCAAAGCTGCACAAAATCGGGCAGAATTGCAGTGGCACTAGAAAAGTAATGCTGATTTTGCAGATCAGGAAGAAGCGGATTCCGTACTATTCATAGCAAAGCTTTTGCTCATGCATACCTGTGAACTCTACATTTGCACTGTGCCACTCGAGAGCGCTGCAGATCAGGGTACTGATCCAGCAGGGCACATGTGAACATTATGCTTTTGGCATGGATCTCAGGAAAGGGGATCTGGTTAGCAGATTACCTTTTCTGAGATGAAATAAACCCCATATTTCTATTCATTCATAAAAGTCGAAAAGCCAGGGTTTCTACATCCTTGACAGATGGCAATTCCTGACAGTGTCCGAACTGAGCGTGTCATCTTTTTGTAGCTAGTCCACATTTCTATCTTGCCTAGAAAAGTGGCTATAACTCAGTGAGCCTCCATTATGTGGCCAAGAAAAGTCTTAACCATATTTTTCAGCAGCAAATTGCTATCGGTTTATGTTATTGATAGCATGTCTTTTTTACTTTAATTATGCTTTTTGAATAGCACACAACAATAAAACAGTCCAGATTGCACATTGACACACGTTTGTCACACTTTGCGGTTTGCATAGTATCCCTATTCTAATCCAGCATTAATGTGTGAAAAGAAATCAGTATGCAAAGACATGCAAAAGCAATAATACATCTGATTACATCCATCACCCCACCTTTTTGTCTATCACCTGTTATAGCATCTACCTTTAATCCCTTACTCCAAAGAATGTGTAGATCTTCTGTCCTGTCAGCCCAAGTTTAATTTACTTGCTATCTTCAGCCATTCGTATTGTGCCTGTTCTCATGTGCATGACTTTGGGAACCAATTGACTATACATCCATTTCATCTCCACTATTGTCTTCCTCATGCTCCCCATTTGCTTGCCCTGCTAGGTGTGCTCCTCCATCTCGTGTTGCAATGCGGGCCCGTTTTTAGCTCCCTGGTTCCTTAGCGGCTCCCGCTAAGGGAGGCTGGTAAAACCAGCTGGCCCTAGTGGGACCCGCTAAGGGATCTCGGAATGCGGCAGTACGGGGGTTAATGGCACCGGCATCCTTACCGGTGCTGTTAACCTCCTACCGTCGTACTCGTAATGAGGCCCATGATCTGACAACTTGTGTGGAATAATTTCACACTTCTTGTTGGCTTTCCCAACTTTCTCCGTAGACAGCACAAACCAATCGATGCATGAGGACATGTTGTGCACCCCAAAATAATATGTGTATTGTCCAACACATGGGTGTACACTTCTCTGGGTGTCTACTAGTCTGCAGGACGCCATGACGCTAAAATCATGCTCCCCCTCTCTGTATCCTCATATGAGTTATGGCTGCATGACAGTTCTGAAACAGCTCTCCCTAGTAGGCTGGTTGGTCAACATGTGGCCTTTAAACGTTGACAATTACCATATTATGGGACTACAGCACTCCCTTAACACCACCCACTTGCCCTCTCTGTCTGCAATTGTATTTATTAATCTCAAGCATTCATTTTATGAATCAGTGTGATCACTCCTCTGGCATTAGAAATGTATGACGTGCAGAACTCCATTGTCCCCCAGCCACAAGCAAAGTTACTGCATGGTGGCCATATCAGATGGGATTCTTGTATTAATAGTATTCGCACCCCTCCTCCTTGTATATGCCAGAACTTGTATTTACTTGGACCAATTGTGCAGTCCTCTGACTTTCCACGATTTACGTTTTCTCTTTCTGTATTTCTCAGCTTTCTCCTTGTCCTCCCTCGACAGTTTACATATCTTACAGATGGTATTTGAACCCATTGCAATCGCCCAACCTCTGCACCGGAGATATGCTCCATCCACTAGGCTCTCCTCAAAGAAGTACTTTGTACTTACACTGCCTGACGGCGCAGTCGTGTGTAGTACATCCTTTACGCTATCTTGTGTTGTTACCTTCACTCCCCCACCTCCAACTCCTAAAGTAATTACACTCTGTCAAACTACCGATCATGCACCATTAAAACTCCTCTCACAGGTCCCCTCCCACCCACATCTGCAAACTGAACATACTTATGATTGTACAGAACCCGACCTCCCACGACCTACCCAATTCAAACAAGCAGTGACAAAGCCAACAGTTTGGGCTTTTGTGTAGGCATGGGATAGGCATTAGCTAGCCACTGATATAGAGGTATTACCTGGCCCAAAGATCCCAACAGCTGGACTATGGAGTGCTTACCTGATCATATGATTTCAGTGCCTGGCAAATGCCTATCTAATACCAGAAGCCACAACTGTTGGCTTTGGCATTGCTTGCTTTTAACAGGACATCACTGCAAGGGACAGGTATACATCAAGTGGCTGAAGGCCCCCTTGGTTTAGATGTTTTTATTACGCCAGTAGCCTTTTACAGATGTAATCAAGCCATCAACTCTCTGTAGACTGCTTAAAAAACACTGGCAGTCTAAAACATGATGGGCCTCATTCCGAGTACGGCGCTAACCAATGACGCTATTAACGCCTTGGTTGACGCCGTACCCGGACCAGCAGCGCCTTGGTGGATGGCGGAATTACCGCCCCATTCCAAGGTTGGCGGGGCGGTAATTCCCCATTCACCAAGGCTCTTCCCCATTCCCAAATGAGCCCCCATAGGGCTCAATGGGAATGGGGAAGATGCAAATAACGGTGACCGTTCATTACGGTCACCGTTATTGGCTTGGGGGCCCCTTTGCGCCCTCGACTTTAACACCTGCTCAAAGCAGGCGTTAAGGGCGAGGGCGCAAAGGGAACTCGGAGTATGGCGGTAAGGGATCACCGCCACCGGTCTCGTTACCGGTGGCCGCTATCCCTTACCGCCATACTCGGAATGAGGCCCGATGTCTTTTGGGCAGGAAGGGGCAAGGAGTGGGTGGGAATGGCCCTAGGGATTATCAATGGATGGGTAAATAACCAGACACCCACAAGCTGTATGTCACTCCTCCGATGTCATCTCCCCCCTGTCTGTACTCCAATGTAATAGTTTGCCTTATAGGTAGGCCCAACTAAAACAAGCATTGGCAATGTCAACAGTTTTGGCTTTTGTGTAGACATGGGAAAGGAACTTGCCCGCACAGCCATAGTGGTATTAACTGACCATTGATGATAGCACGTGCAAAATGGTGTGAGTACCTGGGCATATAATAGCAGTGCCTGGTAAACGCCTAATAATTATACACAAGCCAAAACAGTTGACTTTGCCATTGCTTGTTCTGTACAGGACTTCAGTGAAGCACATGCATAGTGCTTATAAATCCAGTGGCTGAATGCAGACTTGAAGACATTTTAATTACACCAGTAGCAGGTTTACAACTCCAATTACGTAATTAACTCTCAGAAGACTGGTTTGAAAAAACACTGGCAGGCACTTCAGGTGCAAAGTTTGATGGTGATGCTTGAATAAAGCGAGCGTAAAAAGTTCCCTTGAGTAGGTGTTTTGTTGTGGGGGAATGGCAAGAACTGGGTGGGAAAGGCCATAGGGTTTACCATGACCATGGGCTCTCTATGGGTGGGCAAATAACCAAACAACAGCTACAATGTATGTGCCCCTCGGCAAATGCCATTTCTCCCTATCTGTACTACTGATGCAATAGGTTTAGGTTATAGGTGTCACAAACAACACCTAATAGCTGAGTTAAACAACATGTGTAGCACACCAAGGGTCACGGTGGATTCAGTCACTTTGCACCTCCTAATGCTGCTCGTGGGCTGAACATGCCTTCCTCTAGCATCCCGCCCTTATTATTTGTATTACACAAGTTTGAAAGCTTTACATTCTTGGGTGAAATATGGACAGTGAATTTTCCTACACGTGCCCTCTGCAACGTAGCACTGTTTTCATCTTCTCCTTCTACTGTGCAAGCTTTAATGTGCGCTCACTGGTCGATTGTGCTCATAGGATGAACAGCAGCAGTTATTCAGTACATCATGAATCAGCCTTTCCACTCGCTTCCGTGCCCTATTTCACTATCGCTGCATGTCTTTTGATGTCACAGGTAGAGCTGGGAGAGCCAGGGATTTCTTGGCTGGGGCCAAGCCAGGGCAGAGTCAGGGGCTCTGACCTGGCTCTTACGGCCAAACGCGAGCTGAAGGGAAATTAGGTGAGGGAAATTAGTCATAGAATGAGAATTCTCCCTAACAGCCGCTTCGCACCTCTTTTCTCTGGCCTAAACCCCCTTGAAGTCCTCTCTTCGGTCCCAAGCCCCCTCGCACCCCTTTTCTTGTCCCCTAGTCCTCTCTCAACCCTTATTTATCCCCAGGTCCTTTATACCCCTCTTTGAGGCCCAGAGCCCCCTCACACCTCTTTTCTTGTGCCCCAAGCCCCTCACACGATTTTATTGGGCCCAAACCCCCGCGAAACAGGAGAGCTCTGTGTCAGGGGCTAGGGCGGCATAGAAAAGAAGCTGGGGGTGCAGACAAGTGGTGTGAGGGACCAGGGGCTGAAAAAAGGAGTGCAAGGGGACTAGGGGCCCAGAAAATGGGTCATAGGGGACTGGAGACCGAGGAGAGGTCTTCAAGGGGGCTTGCGCCCAATACAAGTGGTGTGAGGGGCTTGGGGCACAAGAAAAGAGGTGTGAGGCAGCTCTGGGCCTCAAAGAGGGGTGTAAAGGACCTGGGGATAAATAAGGGTTGCGAGAAGATTAGGGGACAAGAAAAGGGGTGCGAGGGGGCTTGGGACCGAAGAGAGGACTTCAAGGGGGTTGAGGCCAGAGAAAAGAGGTGCGAAGCGGCTGTTAGGGAGAATTCTCATTCTATGACTAATTTCCCTCACCTAGTGAGTCCCCCAGCAGCTTTGCTGGATTTCTGGAGTTTATGTATTCCACTTGGTAAGAGTGTGAGCCTATTTCCCACTCTTACATGTGTTTTGCCATGTGTATTTCTACTGTTTGTGTGATGGTGGGCTCTGGAGGACACCACTCCATGAACCCCACTTTTTATGTGTGTTACACAGCACCTTCCGTGCAGTAACACAGGGTTGTCTTTGAGACTACACACTGACTCAATTTTTCTGGGGCTGACTACTGTCCCCCAGAAAACAGGTAAAGTTGCCATTTACTTTACATAGTCATTTAAAACTAAAAACCCAGTACACTCCATCTTACATGGAGTACTGGAAAGGGTTAACTCCTATCCCTTTTTGTCATTTATACTTGGCTGGTGGCAGTGGTATCTACCCTAACTTTTCTACCGCGATTATATTATATAAACGTGGTATTGTTCCAGGCTATTATAGTAGCCTCCAACATAAACCCGCTTGACCAAATACTCTTTCTTTTGGCTCAGGTCAGGTTTATTCACCATTTCTTTTTGTTAAAGTCCTTCTTGTGTTTTACTTTGTGCGGCAAACCAGGTTTGCCTTCTTTGTTCACCGTCTTTTGGCGGGCTTCTACAGAGAAGCCCTCCTCTTGGCACCTGGGTGTCTAGGTGGGCTGAATGTGAAGGAGGGGTGTAGTCAAAACCTAAGTCGTACTTTGCCATGATTGGCTGAGCTGGTTGTCCGGGTCGGACAACCCCCCAGCTGTGTGATTGACAGCCAGGCTGTGTGAATGGGGGATTTTAGCATAAGAGGCAGGACTCTTGGGCTGGAAGTCAGAGTCGCCACTGTAACTGCAAGGAACCAAAGAGAAGCGGAGAAGAAGACGGCTGCTGCAACTACCGAGCCCCAGTGGAGCCCTGCTGCAGTCCTGAGCTATCTACCCTTCAACAACAAGAGAAGATCCAGTCCGGAGTCTTCTTCCCTTGAGCCTGGTGGGATCAACCAGCTCATCTTCCAGAGGCAGAGGATCCTCTTCTTGTCGAAATTACGCACACTGCTGTAGTGGTCCGGATAGCCATCTGTAGAGCCTCTCCTGTTTCAAAGGAGCGTACCTTTTATTCATTGTCGCTGCTGCGGGCCTCATCCCTGGGTAGTGCAGATCACTCCAGATGTCTTCCTTCTTGTCCCCACGACTGAAGCTCCAGGAACCGTAAGTATGCAGGAAACTACCAGGAACAACTGCCGTGGCACCAGCTTCTCCAAAGAATAAGGTGCTTTGTCCAGCTTCGAGGAACTAGGGTGAATCCTTTTCTCCTCATCCAAGGCTTGCCCTTGTCTTCCTTCCCTCTTATAACTTTTGCTTCCTCTGTTGACAATATCCAAGTACTCCTGGCAACCTTGAATCGTGAACTACCTGACTGTGTGATCCTCGACATCAGGAACCCGGTTCCAGTTGACACTGGCGCAGGCCTATTGACTTTTATCTTCCTATCAGCAAGTGTTCTCTGATTCTGTCTGCCTTGACAAAAGTATTTCCTATGACTTTTGTCCCCAACTCTTTTGTGTTAACTCAGGTTCTAAGTGTGTTTTAACTCCAGTAACATTTCTTCCTGTGGGTACGCGTATCTTTAGTAAGACCGAACTGTCATTACTGTCAAAAAGTGATCGCATATGTATTCCCGGTAACATCTTTTGTTTCATAACACCGGTCTGTCAACATCCTAAGGTACTTACCTTGAGTTGTTCTGCACAAGGAGAATTTGTTGTGTGTAGTGTATTTTACGTGTGGTTTTAATTTAATAGAAGTGAAGTGTTTTGCAAACAGATGGTCAAAAATAAATGTACTTTTACTTTTTAACCAAAAACCTTGAGTCAGTGTTTGCTTGGGTCACAGTAATTGTGGTCCTTTTGTGTAATCTCTACTACTGCTCATTTGCTCTTGAGATAAGTCTGGCTGCTCCACTACTGCTACCACTTTAACAGTGTAGTACAGGCTTGTACCAAAGGTGAACTTGTATTGCCACTTGTAGTCTTAATTGTGTGTAGTGGTCCCTAAGGGCACTGCAGAGGATTCTGCCTAACACTGGTGTACAGCGGTGAGGATTTTTAAGTATAGTGACTAGACTTAGAGTGCTGCTATTACCTTGGGTCAACTAACCACAAGGCTCAACACCACTAATTCTGTTAACTGAAAAATCATGTCAGAATATGTAAAGCTACAGTGAAGAGAGTCTCTTAAACAATACTGCTGAGGTTCTGAGAACCATGTGTAGAGAGAGGAGCCTCTCTGGTAAAGGAAACAAATCTGAACTGGTTGCTAGGTTAATGGGAAAACAAAGTCTGGAGAGTGGGTCAGAAGGGCCTACCCCTCCAGAAAATGTGGATACTGATGTTTCTGATTCTGAGAGTGTTGGACTAGAAGAAGTAGATGAGTCCGATTTTAGGAAACCCTACAACTACCCTGCCTGCTCAGAAAGCACAACCTCTGCCCACAGGGACCCCCACAGGTCCTACACTCACTCCTGAGTTGATTGCACTAGAGAAAATGAGACTTGAATAAGAAGTGAAACATATTGATGCACAAACTGCCATGAAACATCAAGAATTAAGGCTCAGAGAAATGGAGATGGCTCATGCTCTAGAGATGAAGAAATTGACTTTGGAAAATGCTTCTCACCCAGAGTCTTCTAGGTCTTCCAGCCCTAAGAGACCCGGTATGCCAAAGGAAATTATTGGTATGTATGAGACTAAACTTGATGTTTTGGATTGGTTAGCAATGTTTGAATACAATCATGGGATTCAGGGTATCTCAGGGAATCAGTTGATTCCTTGGTTTTTCTCTAGGCTTCCCCCTGTTGCAAGTGGTGCTGTAATGGAGTTGGGGGAGGAGGATAAGCAGGATTATGAGTGTCTGAAGCTAGCTTTGATAGCTAGATTTGGGAAGACCCCTTCCCAGTACCTTAAGAGGTTTAGGACCCCCAAAAAGCATGATGGTACCCCTTGGGTTACCTGGGTGTGTGAATGTTCGAAGAACTTAGATGGTTGGGTTAAGGGTTACAAGGTGAACACAAAATGAAGGTTTGAGGAATCTTGTGATGTTGGAGTCAATCTATAATGCCTGCTCTCCTGAGCTTAGACAGCACTTGGCTGATTCATAGGAGATACATCCTAAGAAGTTAGCTAAGGCCGCTGACTTGAGGGTTGCCTACAGGGCCACTCACAAGTATTCTGGGACAACTCAGAAAAAGGATGAGGGAAAGCAGTCAAAGAAATACACCAGAGAGAATTCCAATCCAAAAGAGGGCCCCAAACATAACCAGGGTAAGCCACAAAGGAAACTGATTCAGGCTAGTGTACCATCTGGTCCCAAACCAGATTGAGGTCAGAACAAACCCCCGATTCATTAAAGCATTTGGAAAATGTTTTGCTTGTGTGTGAACTGACCATGTGAAAGGGGATCCCAGATGTAAGGGTAAACCTTCAGGGGTCCACACTGTCTCCTCACCCTTCTCCCAGGTGGATGAAGTACCTATAGCCAGTGGAAACTTTCAGCTACTAGCTGATGAGCCCATGAGAGTCTCAGCTAGTGTTTCTTTAGTGTCCTTGGGTCTTTGGGAACAACATAACTTAGATGTCTATAACTCAATCCCACATAATACTAAAGAGTATTATAAAGATAGTGTTCTTGTGGATGGTCAGGAGACCCCTGCCATCAGAGACACTGGAGCCAGCATAACTGTGGTTGATTAATGTTTTGTTAAGGTGGAGGATGTTGCTAAGGCACCCAAACATTTAACCAAGTTAGCTGGAGGCCCTGTGCAAACGGTTCCCCAGTTACCAGCTCTCATCCAGTGCAATGGCATGAATGTCAGAATACCTGTAAGTGTGCAAAATAACGTGCCTGGGAGAGTCCTGTTGGGCAATGACCTTAAAACTCTTGGAGTTGTGTCTAGTACCCCCAGGCCTCCCAGCAAAAGGAAGCAGGAGCTCACAAGGTCTGCTAGGGAGAGAACCTTGAGAGGCTCTCCTGGGGACTTGATAGAGGAAACTATCACCCCAAGTCCACAGGACTTACTTACTGCTATTGCAGGACAGAAAGAGACAAAAGGGAAACCCAAGTCTGCCCGCAAAAAACCAGCAAGCACCCCTGTGCCCAGAAGGACATCTCCAAGACTGTCAAAAGTCACACCTGTGACTCCTCCACCAGCTGAGGCTGAGTGTGAGGTTCAAACATATATTGTTCAACTAGATACTGAGGAATCAGATCTAGAAGAAGATCTTACTCTTTTTGGAGATCTTGAACCTGTTGAACATCCTGAGCTGCAGTCTTTACTGGCAGAAGGTGGACCCAACAGGGCAGACTTCAGCAGAGGACAAAGAGAGTGTCCTACTCTTGAAGGTCTTCGCCTACAGGCAGCTTCTCAGCTCAATGGGAAAGAGCCTGGAAAGTATAGGTTGCACTGGGAAGATGGCCTCTTCTACAGTGAACCGACTGAGTAAACTCCTGGAGACTGCAAAAGACTTGTAGTACCTCTAGTGAACCGACTCCAGTTCCTACAGTTAGCCCACGAGATACCTTTGGCTGGTCACTTAAGTTTTAAGAAGACCAATGAAAGGCTCTCTCTCTACTTCTACTGGCCTAAGATGGTTTCAGAAGGCGACAAATTCTGTAGGAGCTGTCACATTTGCCAAACCTCTGGCAAGAATGGCGCCAAGAATGTTGTGGGAGTTCCTTTTGAGAGGGTCGGGATTGACATTGTGGCCCTCTTGATCCTCCCACCTCTTCAGCTAACAGGTTTATCCTGGTTGTAGTAGACCATGCTACTGGGTATCCTGAAGCAATACCTATGAGAACTGTAACGGCTCTGGCTGTGGCTAAGGCCCTACTTGGTATTTTTACCAGAGTAGGTTTTCCTAAGGAGGTGATATCTGACAGGGGATCCAATTTTATGTCCCACTACATGCAAGTCATGTGGAAAACCAGTAGAGTACAAGTTCTCTACTGCCTACCATTTCCAAACCATTGGGTTGGTAGAGAGGTTTAACAGAACTATGAAAAGCTTGATAGGTGCTTTAGAAGAACCCCTTAAAAGAAAGTGGGACCTTCTACTGCCATGCCTTCTCTTTGCATATAGAGAAATCCCTCAGGAGGGAGTAGGTTACAGTCCCTTTGAATTTCTCTATGGCAATCCAGTCAGAGGTCCATTGGCCCTGATTAAGGAGGCGTTGGAGAGAGCTCCTTCCCCCAAGCCAGTCAGAGTGACTGACTATGTTATAGGTCTCTGGAGGAGAATGTCACACATGATGGCAGTGGCAGGTGATAACTTGAAAGCTGGTCAAGCTCTGGTCAAGCATTGGCATGACCAGAAGGCTAACATGGTTGAGTTTACTCAAGACCAGCTTGTTCTTGTTATGGTACCACAAGGCAGAGAGCCTTACAGGACAAATGGATAGGACACTTCAAAGTTGTGGTTGAACTATCTGGTGGGCGTAGGCAATCCCAAGGAGGCTCTTAGAGTCTTTTACACCAACCATTTAAAGGCTTATGTCTCTAGACCTGACATAGGAGCATTGCTCCTAGCTTCAGCTCAGGAGGAGGAGGAGAGTGAACCTCTACCTGACCTCCTCAGGAGCTTACCTTTAGATGAGCAAGTGGAAGGTGTTAATCTCTCTTCCAGTCTAACCTCTGACCAGCAGGATGATTGAAAATTACTGTTAAATCAGTTTGCCTCCCTGGTCTCACTTTCACCAGGCCTGACCCCTTGTGGCCAGCATGATAGCCTCACTGGTGACTGTTTGCCTGTGAAAAGCAGGGGGTACAGAATGTCAGACAATGTAAGAACCCATATAAGGAATGAGGTCAACAAGATGCTTGAGCTCGGGGTCATAGAGCCCTCTACTAGTCCATGGTGTAGCCCAGTTGTGCTTGTACCAAAGGCAGGACCCAAGGAGTTGAGATTCTGCGTGGACTATAGAGCTCTAAATGCCGTCACCAAGAATGATGACCATCCTTTACCTAGGACAGGTGAGCTGGTGGACAAACCTGGTGCAGCCAAGTACCTCTGCACATTTGACCTAAAGTCAGGCTATTGGCAAATAGCCCTGACAGACCATGCCAAGGAGAAAACTGCATTCTCCACCCCAGCTGGCCTCTACCAGTTTAAGGTAATGCCTTTTGGACATAATAATGCACCTGCTACATTTCAGAGGATGGTAAATCAAGTTCGGAATGGGATGGAGAACTTCTGCATGGCATACTTGGATGAAATTGCAGTGTTCAGCCCTACATGGAAAGAACATATTGATCACCTAGGATATGTTTTGCAGGCTCTTGAACAGGCCCATCTGACCATAAAAGCAAGTAAATGCCAAATTGGTCAGAGCACAGTGGTATACCTTGGACATGAGGCAGGAGGAGGTGAAATAAGGCCATTGCCTAGCAAAGCACAAGCTGCACAAAACTGGGCCACCCCTACTACTCAAACCCAAGTGAGAGCCTTCTTAGGTCTCACTGGGTACTTCAGGAACTTCATAGGGAACTATGGGACCATTGCTTCTCCCTTGAATGTCATCTCCACTCCCAAATTTCCTAAAAAGGTCAGGTGGAATGAGGAGTGCAATCAAGCCTTTGAAGGTCTGAAGAAAGCCCTTTGTAAAGCACCAGTCCTAAGAGCTCCTGACTACCACCAACCCTTCATTGCACAAACTGATGGTTCTAATGTAGGTATAGGTGCAGTCCTTAGTCAACTAGATGAGAAAGGTAGGGAACACCCCATTTGTTTCATCAGCAGGAAGTTAAAGGATCCTGAGACAAGGTGGGCAACAATAGAACATGAATGTTTTGCTATTGTGTGGTCATTGAAGAGGTTTAGACCATACTTGTATGGTTCTACCTTCATTATTCAGACTGACCATCAACCCTTGAGATGGCTGATGCAAATGAAAGGGGAAAACCCCAAACTACTCAAATGGTCAATCTGCCCGCAAGGGTTTGATTTATTTATTGAGCACAGAGCAGGAAGTCACCACCAAAATGCTGATGGTCTCTCTAGGATGTTTTTATCAGACTAGAGGTATGAGATCCATCCAGGAGTGGATTGAATCCTCCTGTCCCTTAGTCTGGGGGGGGGGGGTAGTGTTAGGGATAATTCCCATTCTATGGTTAATTTCCCACACCTAGTGAGTCCCCCAGCAGCTTTTATGGATTTCTGGAGTTTATTTTTTCCACTTGGCAAGAGTGTAAGCCTTTTCCCCACTCTTACATGTGTTTTGCCATATGTATTTCTACTGTTTGTGTGATGGTGGGCTCTGGAGGACACCACTCCATGAACCCCACTTTTTATGTGTGTTACACAGCACCTTCCATGCAGTAACACAGGGTTGTCTTTGAGACTTCCCACTGACTCCATTTTTCTGGGGCTGACTACTGTCCCCCAGAAAACAGGTAAAGTTGCCATTTACTTTACATAGTCATTTAAAACTAAAGACCCAGTACACTCCATCTTACATGGAGTACTGGAAAGGGTTAACTCCTATCCCTTTTTGTCATTTATATTTGCCTGATGGCAGTAGTATCTACCCTAACTTTTCTACCGCGATTATATTATATAAACGTGGTATTGTTCCAGGTTATTATAGTAGCCTCCAACATAAACCCGCTTGACCAAATACTCTTTCTTTTGGCTCAGGTCGGGTTTATTCACCATTTCTTTTTGTTAAAGTCCTTCTTGTGTTTTACTTTGCCCGGCAAACCAGGTTTGCCTTCTTTGTTCACCGTCTTTTGGCGGGCTTCTACAGAGAAGCCCTCCTCTTGGCACCTGGGTGTCTAGGTGGGCTGAATGTGAAGGAGGGGTGTAGTCAAAACCTAAGTCGTACTTTGCCATGATTGGCTGAGCTGGTTGTCCGGGTCGGACAACCCCCCAGCTGTGTGATTGACAGCTAGGTGGGCTGAATGTGAGGGAGGGGTGTATTCACCTCCTGCACAGGGTTTCCTTGGAAACCCAAGTCACACTTTTCCATGATTGGCTGAGGTGGTTGTTCGGGCCGGACAACCCCGAGCTGTGTGATTGACAGCTAGGCTGTGTGAATGGGGGATTTTCGCTTAAAAGGCAGGACTCTTGGGCTGAAAGTCAGAGTCGCCTCTGGAACTGCAAGGAACTGAAGAGAAGCGGAGAAGAAGACGGCTGCTGCAACTACCGAGTCCTGGTGGAGGCCTGCTGCAGTCCTGAGCTATTTACCCTTCAACGACAAGAGAAGATCCAGTCCGCAGACTTCCTCCCTTGAGCCTGGTGGGATCAACCAGCTCATCTTCCACAGGCAGAGGATCCTCTTCTTGGTCGAAATCACTGCACACTGCTGTAGTGGTCCGGATAGCCATCTGTAGAGCCTCTCCTGTTTTAAAGGAGCGTACCTTTTATTCACCGTCGCTGCTGCTGGCCTCATCCCTGGGTAGTGCAGATCACTCCAGACATCCTGCTTCTTGTCCACACGACTGAAGCTCCAGGAACTGTGAGTATGCAGGAAACTACCAGGAACAACTGCCGTGGCACCAGCTTCTCCAAAGAATAAGGTACTGTGTCCAGCTTCGAGGAACTAGGGTGAACCCTTTTGTCCTCATCCAAGGCATGCCCTTGTCTTCCTTCCCTCTTATAACTTTTGCTTCCTCTGTTGACAATATCCAAGTACTCCTGGCAACCTTGAATCGTGAACTACCTGACTGTGTGATCCTCGACAACAGGAACCCGGTTCCACTTGACACTGACGCAGGCCTATTGACTTTTATCTTCCTATCATCAAGTGTTCTCTGATTCTGTCTGCCTTGACAAAAGTATTGCCTATGATTTTTGTCCCCAACTCTCTTGTGTTAACTCAGGTGCTAAGTGTGTTTTAACTCCGGTAACATTTCTTCCCGTGGGTACGTGTATCTTTAGTAAGACTGAACCGTCATTACTGTCAAAAAGTGATTGCATATGTATTCCTGGTAACGTCTTTTGTTTCATAACACCGGTCTGTCTGACTCCTAAGGTACTTACCGTGAGTTGTTCTGCACAAGGAGAATTGGTTGTGTGTAGTGTATTTTAAGTGCAGTTTTAATTTAATAGAAGTGAAGTGTTTTGCAAACAGATGGTCAAAAATAAATGTACTTTTACTTTTTAACCAAAAACCTTGAGTTTGCTCTTGAGATAAGTCTGGCTGCTCCACTTCTGCTAGCACTTTAACAGTGTAGTACATGCTTGTACCAAAGGTGAACTTGTATTGCCACTTGTAGTCTTAATTGTGTGTAGTGGTCCCTAAGGGCACTGCACAGGATTCCGCCTAACAGGGGCTGGGGCCTGAGAAAAGAGATGTGAGCGGACTATGGGCTCAAAGAAGGTTTTAAGGGATTTGGGGGGGGTGAAAAAAGGGGTGGAGGGTACTAGGGGCCCAGAAAACGGGAGTGAGGGGGCTTGGGGCCAAGAAGAGAGGTGTAAGGGGCTAGGGCCTCAGAAAAGTGGTGCAAGGGGGCTGGGGTATGAGAAGTATGAGGTTTTGGGGCCTGAGAAAAGGAGTGCAAGGGGGTCAAGAAGAGGGGTGCAACGGGACTGTGGGGAGAAAAGAGGTCCAAGGGGGCTGGGGCCTGAGAAAAGAGGTGCTGTGGAGATCGGAGCTGAGAAAAGAGGTGCAAGGGGGCTTGGGCCGCGAAAAGAGGTGCAAGGAGGCTGGGGGCTGAGAAAATGGGTGTGAGGGGGGGAGTCAAGCAAAGGAGTGATAGGGGCTGGGGCTTAGAAAAGAGGTGCTAAGGAGCTTGGGCAGAGAAAATAGGTGCAAGTGGGCTGGGGCCAAGAAAAGTGTTACGAGTGGGATGGGGCAAAGGAACAGAGTGCCAGGGGGCTGAGAAAAGAGGTACAAGGGGCTGGGGTCCAAAAAAATCACCTGCCTTTTAATTTGCCACTGCATAACAGGAGCAAGCTCATCTGACTTTGTGTCTGTCCCAGCCGGCTGACTTACTCTTGTCCAGTCCAAGCCAATCAATGAGTGGTGGGGGCGGGAAAGGAAGATTTAAAACTGGGTTGCCGGCAGCGTGAAGGGCTCGGGATCGTCCCTTGCTTTGGGCAGGCACTGACCCGAGATGAGGGTCATGCCAGAGCACAGGTTGTGACCAGGGATGTCCCAAGCCCCTGCTGGCTCACCTAGCTCTAGTCAAAGCATATCTTGCCCTTCGTGGGAGCAGCTGTATGATACCACAACAGCAGTAAAGCACAGCACAAGCCAAGATTTTCCTCTTTGCACTCTTCCTCCCCACATGACTGACGCACACTTGTCAAATTATGAGGGTTTCCCCACTCCTTGCTTAACAGTTCTTCACAAAACTCAGCTCTCTTTCCACCTTCGGATTGGCGCGCTCTCTTCTTCCCATGTAGACAACTCCATATTGCCCAATCCGTGTAATGGTCCTTTGTATGATACCTATGCATAACCACTCCACGTTTGTTCAAAGTGTGGTGAGAATGTTCCAGCAATATTCGTATGTGCAGACCAAATAATGTGTGTGTGCTAAACTCTGATTCTACTACTTACGGTAATCTTCATTTATCATGTTCCTGCTCTTCCTCGTCACACTACTTACATGCGAGGTATCTTCAAGTCCTGCCTATATTTAAAAATCCCAAAACCTGAGTTTTCTTCTGTTTGCAGCATGTGCCTAAAACCACCCACACGTAATCAAAACTGTGCCATTACCTCACCCCAGGGTAAAAGGATGTATGTGTGTGTATATTATATATTTATACACTCATGCCTAACAAATTTTTTAACTATTCAGCAATCTGAAGAAAAAATATGCAGCAATTGCAATTTAGCATCAACATCGTTAACTGATTTGCATCTACTGAAATATTGCTGATGTGTTCATAATATAAAAACGAACTCACATTTGGTGAAATTATTATATCAACTATTGGTGAAAAACATGGCTTAGGTAGTTCACATTAGAATATAGGCAGATAAAGCAGAGAAGCATTTGACTAGGATCACTCAGTTGAGTTAAGTGGTGAAGTCGGGATTTGGAACCAGTTTGCAATTCAAGGACTTGCACGCATATTTCAAGTCTAGTTGGTAGAAATGTGTACAATTAGTGAATTTCAAGAATCAAAGTACACAAAGCATAATAAACAACGACCAGAATTCAAGGTAATGGTAACAGGCCTATAACAGTGACAGACATCCTCTGAAAACAGCTCTTTTGGGAAAGGGAAGACTGTGATGTCAGGGTGAATGCACAGACTCCATCCCTTATACTATGCACAGAGGTTCTCTACCACTGTTTGAAGTTAGTTGATGGGCAGTTAGGGGCAGAGTAGTAGGGTCAAGAGAACACACAATACGCAAAACCAGTATAGCAGGAGAGCTCAATGAGTTGAATGCTCTTACACACAGGGCTCCTGCTTTCCTCTGGTAACTGCAGAAAGCATCATAAACATGGATTCTCTGGGCTAATCCCGGAGGTCAGACAGCTCTGGGTATTATCCTCCCCTGACAGGAAAACTTTTTTACTTCTTTGACCATGCCCCGCCCATTTAATTGTAATTGTAATTGTAATTGTTCATTTATACAGCGCATATACACAAGTGCAGTGTTTCACAGGGCTACAAGGTGGGAAGGGAGCCAGGGAATACAGTAATCATTCTTAGGCCTTGAAGTTTCCAAATGATCTAAACAAAAAAAAAACTAGCGTAGTAAGCCTGATGGCATTTCTACTAGTGCAAGGGCCTGAAGTGTTACACTTGCGACTAAGCGAGGGAGGGGGACAGGACAAACAAAGGTACTACTTCTAGTACATTCAGGTCATGCATGCATGCAGACAGAGGTGTGAGGGAGGGAGAAGGAGGGGAAACAAGTGCCCCCAGTCCAGCAGGGCACTGGGTTAAGTTCAGAGAGGTTGCCCCGCTCATGGAACGTAGGCTGTAAGTGCCATAGTGCTGAACATAGTGGGGAGATCCGGAGGCAAGTGCAAAAGACTGGCGGGGGAGCCTAGGACCTGCAAGGCTCTGGAGGTGAACCATGCAAGCTGTCAGCAAAAACTGAACAGAGTTCTGAAGAGAAGGAGGCTGGAGAGAAGGAAAGGAGTTTCGCAGGGTGGAGGGAGAGAGAAGGAGGAGGACAAGAGGAAGGTCTTGAGGAGTTTCCGGAACTTAAGGTGCCCCGGCTCAAGATGGAGAGGGGCAGGGAGGCTGTTCCAAAGGGAGGCACCTGCAGAGGATAAAGATCTACCCCAAAATCTCTGTTTGGAAATACATATCAGCCGCAAAGCATTGGAGGAGGATCAGCAGAGAGCTCTAGAGGGAGAGTATTTAGGAAGAGAGCATTGTGGATAGTGCAGAACCCAGCCCCAGAAAGCCTTGTGGTCTATGCAGAGGGTCTTGAAGTTGATCCTTGCAGCCACAGGGAGCCAATGGAGGGATTTCAGCACCAGGCAAATACAGTCCCTGGGCTTGAGGCCAAGGATAGGTCTTGTGGTTCTGTTCTGGATGAGTTGTAGAGGACGTAGAGTAGAATTAGGAAGATTGAGAAAGAGGCTGTTACAGTAGTCCAGCCTAGAGAGAACCAGTGCTCTGGAGATGGTGAGCCTCTGGGGGAAAGTGCGAAAAGGTAGAATACCTTTGAGGAGGTGCAGCTGGTAGTGAGACTTTTTAGAGATGTCCGAGATGTGAGAAGAGAAGGAGAGTGTGGAGTCGAAGATGACCCCTAGATTTTTTGCCTCATTAGTAGGTGAGGGCGCAGGACCAAAGGAGGCTGCCCAGAGTGAAAGTGGGAAAGTGGGAGCAGGGGTCCCAATGAGGAAATCTCTGTTTTACTGGCATTCAGGCAGAGATCGTTAGCAGCACACCAAGCCTGAATTGCGGACAGACAGTTAGGGATGGGAAAAGAGGAGAAGGAGGAGGAGGCCAAGGGTAGCGAGGAGGAGAGCTGCGTGTCATCCACATAACACTGAAAGTTAGAGGTAAAGGTAGAGATCCTGTGGGCAAAGGGGGTTATGCAGACATTGAAGAACCAGGGGGATAGGTTAGATCCTTGGGAGACAGCACAAGTAGAGAGGTTGTCTGAAATAGTGTGAATATACCACTCCCTATCTCCCGGCATGCAATAGTTTTATTCCAAATTCCACCAGGAAGCCAACTCACTCCTCTAACTGTTGGTGTTCCATAAGGCTCTGTCTTGGGTCCGCTCCTCTTTACACTCTACACCTCTGCTCTTGCAGCACTAATATCCTCCTTAGGGATCTCATATCAAATCGTATTCTCTTCCCTGAGCTCGTCTCTGATCTGTTTATTTGTCCCCTAAAAATAGACAACTGTCTCTCTGCCATTAAATATCGGATGGCTTCACACTCTCGGATGTTAAACTCTACCAAATCAGAGGTGCTTGGCTTTCTGGACAAAAGATCTCGCTCGTCTCTTCCTCTGCCTATTCAATTCCCACCCGACACTCTCACCTACTATTCCTCAGCTAGAAACCTCGGCATCATCCATGACCCTTCTCACACCTTTGCTGCTTTCATCTCCAAAACTGTAACATCAGCTCATCTCAATCTCCTAAATATTAGGAAAATCAGGCACCTTCTTCCTGCCAAGCATCTCTTAACCACTCGTGTCTTCTTGTGGGATGTTTTTACCCATTCATCCAAGCCCTACAATAAAACTGTGCAGTACTGGCATGGAAAACATCATGATGGCCAGAACTCCCCAGAGAGTGCACAGGGAAAACATGAAGAATAGGCTGCCACCCATTTTTGCCTATGTTGTGAGCACAGGAGGGCACTGCCTAAAACCACCAGTGGGCTACACACACAGTAGCCTGAAACCATTGGGAATGGCAATGATGATTGCCAAAAAAAGCAACTCAGAACTGTGGCGAATTCATTTTCTTAATCCCAAAAATGGTTGCATTACCAGTACTCACCACTATCAGAAAGCCAGCGTTTTAAAACCACCAGACTTTTGTGTAAAACTGAACAAATGAAACAAAACCAGACCAAGGAAAGACTTGCTAAGAGGTGGATACAATGTAAAACTATATTCTGAAATGACTTGAAGGAAGTAATTATTTAATGTATATGTAGAAATTGTCAGTTTGATTTGAATGTAGAAAACTGGGAACAAAAAGTGACATTTACCTGAAACCTGGCTTAATGAAACTGGATTCTGCCTGACAACTACCCCCGACAGGAGTTGAAACCTGCTCAGCCACTCCCCTTGCCAAAAGGAGTTGTCACCTCTCTGATTAGATTAGGGGTGGAGCAGCTGGGGACTACAGGGAGTTGAACAAAGGCCTGTCCTGGACTCAGGCAAATGTTATATTGGGGGGCCGTAAAGTGGCTTCCTCTTAGGGGAAACTGGGAAGGCAGTGCCTCTGCTAGCAGCTGAGCTTGGGGGAAGTGGATAAACCAGTTATTCCACCCTGTGATGTGGGAAGCCACACCCCTTTTTGACCAGGGCATAATTTTAAAAAGATAGATAACTCATAGTGCGGACTTGTCAGAATTATATAAGTAATATCATTATTTTTGTGATTTTTCTGTGAACATTTTGAGAGGCGTTAGGACCCTGTGGTGTATTCTGGGGGGTTGCTAGCGGAAAATAGGGTCTCACTCCAAATTTCTGCATGTTAAAAATCTGACACTTTATGAATTGATGTCCATACTCCTTGCGCACATGTGTGTAATTTTGGGTAAATGTCCGATATTGCAAAACCAGTTAAAAAGTGCAAAATGTTGTCATTTTTGAATGCAAGTCCCCAGGAAGATCAGAGGCGGACAAGCATGGACCATAACGAATATATAATGTGCACATGTAATTTCAACAAATTGTATATCTGGGAAGGATGTATTTGAATCAAATATAGATTTGTGGGCAAACTGACCAGGGGAGGATCCTCTGACCCATAAACAGACTTCATCATGCTGACAATCCATTTCCTTCCCCCAATCATGGGAGAGGGGAGAATTGGGCCAATGACAAGTAGAGAGGGGCAGGCTTAGCTAGGCCCAGGCACACAACCATTTTCAAAACACATAAAAAGAGACTGCTGGGACAGGTAGAGACATTCAATTCCATTTGCTGCGGAGCATGCTGACCGACAACTTCACGTCCAGGGATCCAGACTTCAAATCCATAAATCTCCAAAGACCAGAACTTTACTTCAGAACTTAAAGCAAGGGCCTAAACCCACAAACTGAGAACTCTTCTCAGCAGGCCTCAGCATCCTTAAAATCATTTGCAACTATTCCACAGCTGGGCGAGCTGTTTGAATTCTTTTGCCAAGAACAATTGCCAGAGACCAGACCAGAGATCCAGAGTGACCCAGACCGCTGTGAGCAGAACCAGAGAGCTGACCCAGATCGCTGTGAAGTGCCAAGACCAGAACCGGAGTCCAGTCCAAAACCTGACCAGATCCGTGGTGAGGCCCATTACTGCACAAAATATCTTGTGAGTACCTAGCAGAACTGTGCAGAACCAATCTCTTAGTTAAAATAATCTAATCCAAACTATTTTAACCTAAGTAGAACAGCCTCCTAGAAATCGTGTCATCTGTCATTTTTTAAAGCTGCACGACATTTTGAGTTTTACTTTAAATCCGAAAATCTACCTTTATTTAATTGTCTGTATCTCTGGAACCGTTTGGGCTAGGAATGAAATTCAACTTTCATCTGAAAGCTTAGAATCTAGGCTTTCCAACGAACCTAGAACTGTCTCCTATACTTTTTCCGCAATCACGATTCACGCACTCGCGAATTTTGCCGCGATTTGCGATTTGGCCTGATTTCTTTACCTGTAAAAAGATAGCAGCTTTTTGCTTTCCTCTGCTAAAAATGTGTTTGCCTCTTAATAACCATCCCTGAATCATTGCTAAAGTGAGCCTGAGCTCATCCCAAGTATCTCTCATTCACCCTGAACCTCCTAAAGGGAATTAAAAGCATTTTCAGCATATTTTTCATCCATTGCCATCGCATTTAAAAAGCATTTTGGGCCTGTGTTTCAAACTCCTACCTGTTTCCTCTAAGCTTGCTGGTGGGGAACTGAATTTCGTATTGTATTTGATTGCATTCCTGAGAACTGTGTGCTCATCTTTCCATCTCCTTCCATTTCTTACATTGCATAGGGGAGAGGGGTGAATTTGCTAAAATCATATCAAGTATTTCTGTACTGCGTTTTATTCCTCATTGCTTTTCCCTTGAAATCATAAAAGTATTTTTGCTACTTTATCCATCCTATACTAACTCCTCATTGATTATAAAGAAGTGTGCTAGTGTCAGATTACCCATTGTTGATTAACATTATGTTTATAAGAGCGATATCGATTATTAATTTATTATAAAAGCGTGGTATCCATATTTTGTTTTATTTCTCAAATAAACCTTTTAAACTTGCAAAACAGAACTACTTCTTGGCTCAGTGGGGTCAGGGGGATTCTAAGAGAGGGGTGTTATATAGGGGTAGTCATCCAGAACTCATGAACTGGACATAAAGATATATCAATAAGGGTTTCGATTCAGTATCCCAGACTAGGCATTGACTTAGCTGTAGTGTTGAATTGAATCCTCTTACATTCTCTGAACTGGGCTACTGTGCCACCATCCTCTTTGGTCTCCCCAACTATGCTTTCTGTCCTCTCAACATGATCATTAACTTCGCTATCAGGACTCTCTTTAAACTCCCTCATTTCACACCTACTTAACCTAAAATGGCAACGGATACCGCGCTGCAGCACTGCTCCTGAGGATTTCTCCCTACAAGCCTCGCCCAGCAGACGTACAAGTGAGTTCTTTAGACACCCACATGGGCAGCTAATGCTCAACCTCTGGTTCCTTAAGACCAATATTATGCTAGTTGTAGGACTAAAGAACAGCCCTTCTTTTCGCCTCTTTTTAAAATCTTATATATTCCAATAACCCTGGATGCCCACATCTTGGGGTGCTCGAGTCACGAATAGCGATCTGCCACTCCCTATTTATTTAGCAGCTGCGACACAGCATAGTAAGTTTGGTCCTTTTTCTTCAGTCTTGCATTTGTACCCATCTCTGATTCTAATGAAGCCACACTTAGAATACTTTTTTTAACTCCTCCTAATTAGGATATGCCTTCTAGAACAGAGAGAGAGCGCACCATGATCAAAATAGACAATGACTGGGATAAGAGCCATATTATAACTGGCATGCAATGCTGGTATTCCAGAACTACTTAGATGCACATGCAGACTAAAAAGAATACATCATTGTTGTATTAGAAGATTCCAAGCACCCACTGAGTTTACAGTATCACAAGGTTTGCACTCTTTACCCTTTTCCTCACTTATGCATTAAAGGTTGCACTAGCTCTGAAATGGATTCTAACAAAACTGCTTGTTTGATTTAAATTGTGGTCAATGAGCAACAATAGCTAATCTATACATGAGCACCTGAATACCAGTGATATAGCTAAAGAGGAAGGGGAAGATTTCCTCTTGAAAACGACGCTAACTGTTACTGTATATAGCTTGAATGTATATTGTAAATTGGAATGCTACAAGCACTACTGAGACTGAATGTATTTACTATGTACTAAATATGTTTCATATGAACTCTTTCCAGAAATACCTATGCCCCTGATGAAGAGTAATTGACACTCGAAACATGTTAGGCCTACTCTGCACCTGCACGAATAAGAATAAAAAGAAAATTTTGTGATACTACACGGACTGGAGATTAATTAACATTTTGCTTTGAAATCATTGCTGTAAATCATACATTAGTAAAAGTCTGATCTAAATACCGTAATAAGTATTACTCAAATAATTGGTTAAATTACTGGTCTAATTTTTCAGACAACAGATAGTGTGCAGGGGACGTAAGTTCCCTAAATAGGGAAAATGTTCTTTGTTCATATATGTTATACAACCTAGATGTCAAGGTTGGTCCTCTCTCTCTGCACCTTTAATTATATTCCAACAAATCACACATAATATTCTTACCACTCAATTAGACATACAAACTATATACATTTCCTAAATAAGAGTGTGCACAGTGTTTCTAACACTTTGTTTAGCTTTATTGCTAGCTCCATCAGAAGTGGTAACCAAGATCACCTTGGCCCAAACGGTACCAGGAGAACTACATCTATTACTGAATCCTTGATTTTACTCACCACTTTCTGAATCAATGGGATCAGCAGAAAAGTATGTAAGAGACCCTCCAGCCCCTGTATGTTCATGGCACCTATCCCCCATGCTTCCTGGCATGGGAACCTGGAGCAGAAACTCTTCAGCTTCACATTGAGTGGAGAGGCAAAAACGTCCAGTACAGGGTTCCAAAACCATTGGCATATAAAGCTGAACATCTATGGATGCTATTGCCAAGTGATAGAAGGTAAAACCCTGCTCAGATGGTAAACATCCATATAGAACCTTTACAGCATACTCCTTCCTGACTTAACAAACCTGTCTAGCTCAACCCACAAGATGAAAGGCTGATTTTAAGACTCCCTTGTAAACATATACTAATGTGTTTCAGGTTAAAGAGGAAGATTTTCTCTTTCATTAAGAAAACACGTCCAACATTTGTGGATTTTTTCTACTGACAAACAAGAGAGCACCTACACTAAGAAGTCCAGGTAACTTGATGTATCCTGAACTTCTCTTGACACATTGAACCGTGACCTAAGAATACAATTGATATTACTGATTCTTTTTTATGGTTTTGTCAACAGCTAAAGCTCTTCTACTGAATACATTTTAAAAACAAGAAGATTCCAGACCAATTGCCTCTACTCTAAATACTATTTTCCTGACTACTCCTGAAGAAAGGCCCTACAATTATAAAGAGGACTGAAACATGTCGAGTTCCCAATTTAGAAATAATACTAAATTGTATGGTAGTATTTAATATCCCACTCAGGGGGTGTCCCAATCTAAATTAAATATAAGATTGAGTGAGAAACTTCGAGTGATCCATTAGGATCATAACCCCTATTTTGACAAGGAATCACAGCATAGGTTTGAACATAGATTGATATGATTGATATCTCTATCTTTTAGAAATTGTTATATGTTGTGTGTTTTGTTACATATGTGTACCATTTTAGAGTGTCTGATGATGTATTTAACATTTATAATGGTTCTTGATTTTTATAAGATAATATTAGAATTGACCGTTTTTTCTAAACGTATGTAGTATTTGAAGAGTTAATAGCTGTTGACAAATAACCAGTGTCCTGCCTTTCTATGTATTGATCAGACGGTATGCAGCTGTGTTTTCCCCCATCTTGATTTGAGAAGCCTTTAAAGACTGAAGGTGAATCTTTGCCCATTCCCCAAAGGAAATCACCACACCTCTAGATCCCTGAATCTTACGACAACAGAAATTCGGACATCAGTGGTAACTAAGATAAGCCAAGGTTGGGTCAGCTGGAAACCCTTTAAATAAATGTCATGTCTGCAGCCACCATTACAGTTTTGATTTCAACTCCCCTGGGACTGTGAGCATCATCTCAATGTTCTGGAACTCCACCACACAGTATCTGTACAGATGAAAGAGCAGAGGTCTCATGTGCAGCCTGGTCCACAATATGAAAAAAAACCCACAGGGCTCCATTTTACCCTCTATCTGTAAAATCTCGTGGCTGTAGCTTGTTCCACCTTCATTAAGGCCTAAGCTATACACTGAAGTTTGACTGCTCTAGATTCTGGTAAGATAACCCTGTCATTGGCTGTCCATTATCTGGCCCCTATAAAGACCAAATCCTTAGAGGGCTGCAAGTGTGATTTCTCCTTGTTCAGGAGTGATCCCTCACTTACCATTAAGAGTTTCACATACCTCAGCAGCTCCCCTGTGACGCCGCCCATAGAAGCCAATAGTCAAGATATGGGAATGTCTGGATTCCTTGTGCATGTAGAAAAACTACCACTGAGCCTAGAACATTGGTGAATCCCCTTGATGATGACTTGAGTGTAAATTGAAGTGCCTGGCATTGGGAATGCTGTTTACCCAGCGCAAATCTTAGAAACATCCAGATTGGCACATGATAATAGGCGTTCTGAAAATCTAGGCAGGCAAAACAATCCCCATGTCTGATCATGGTACCCCCTCTGCACCACGCCTTTGACCCACATATCCAAGGGAGTACTGACATGTGACCCACAGGCCTGCATCAGGATTTCTGAACTCGAACTGGCGATGTCGCTTTACTCCCTTTTCAAAAGATCAGTTGTTTCCCCTTGCTGAAGGTCTTCTGAGAACCCTTCTAAGCCAGCTGGATTCTGCCGTATTTCCTTGTACGGTCCTCATGTACCTTGGATCAGGAATCCTGTTTCTTACATACCTTCCCTGCTTGTTTATCTGATCTAAACATTCTATGCACCTTGGTCTCTAGGCCCTTTACAAAAAGCAATTTCCACCTCAGAGGTATCTTCATTGCTGTGACCTTCTGATGGTGATCTGTCTGCCGATCTCTCACCAGAATGTATCTTTGCTCTGCAAATACTGCTCCCATAGATACCACTGCAGCTTTAACTATGCCAGATACCCAAGAGGTTCAACGTCAACATTCAAGTCTTGCAACCCAGATGAATAATCTGCTCCCTCTTCTAGTGTTAGTGCCAGCGCCCTGACTGTTCCCAATGCTGTCTTTGCCATGCAGGAGGCATGAGCCGCTGCACAGAAGGCCAGATGAGAGCCTGTATAAACCTTCCACGGGCTAGGAGGCCTCTACCTTCCTGTGCACATCATCCTGTATTGCCTCTTCATGGGCCATCGACATGCTCGCCACAAGATTGGGTATAATGGTGTCCATGGGCACAGTCATCTCGTCCCCATTTAGAGGAAATGCCTTAGACATGATTCTTGGGATGCAGGCCTTCTCTGGGTCCCTCCATTCTCTGAACACCTCATATTTTACCTTCTGTAACAGAGATAGTCCAGTTTTTAGGGTATGTTGAAACTGGGGAGGAGAGGGCCTTCCCTGCCTAGCTCCCCCAGAAACAGGCTCCTGCTACTGGAAGCCCATTTACTCAGACACCTGTATCAGCGCCCTTGCCATTGCCTCTTTCTCCCAATACTTTCCTTTGTGATCCTCTTTATTTAGACCTGTGCTCTCAGAGGAAGGGGATTTAGAGGGGGAGGAGGGTGGAAGCAAAGGATGCCCCCAGTCCTTCTTTGCCATTGTATACTTCCTCTCTCAGGGCTTTTCGGAAAACAGGGAACACTCTCTTTTCAGATAACCCTTTCTCCTTTTTTTTGAGAAGTCGGCAATCTCTGTTGATTCACTTGTAGGGACTTCTAATTTTGGCAGATAAATCATCGTGAAATAAATGGGGAGAAAACACGCCGGTTAAGTGGCAACACCAGGATTTGAGACGAGTCGGCAACTCACTTGTACACATCATCACAGCTGTAGTAGGTAGAAATATTGTTTGCAACAGGTCTTTTTGCAACTTTTGATTGAAAACACTGCTAGCTTTGGTTTGTAGTGCAAAATAATTGTGACTGTTTTTTGATAACTGAAGTTAACTGTTGTTTCCCATTTTGTTTTATTATCGATTTTATTTTTCTGGTCTATATATTTGTCCATATTGTCCAAACTAGCAATAGGCTCTTAATTCACAAGACACAGATGAGGATTATTTGGACTGGAAAAATAAATGAATCACCTTTTAGTGTTGTTTTAAACATAGCGTGACATACCTAAATAACGATTCCAACCATGATTGCTGATTGCAGGTTCCAAGGACCTAACCCCTGGGAATGGCTTTGGGGCAGATGGAGCCAAGTGCCTCTACTACAGTATTGCCTTAGGATCTGATCAAAGCAGAGCCTTTTTACTGAGGAGTTCAAGTCTTCACATGTAATCTAAATTACACAGGACTGGGACCAGGGGAACACTACTCTCTATTCTCCAGGCCAGCAGCCTCTCTCCCCACATCCCTGGATCTGGCAAATTGTCATGACCCACTTCTCCGTTCCTTCTTTCCCCACCTCACCGTCACGTTTGGCTCTAAACAGTACCCTGCACACAAGGCATAATTAGCCCATGAGACAAATGCATACATCCTCAGAGAAACACGTTAAGCAAAAAGAGAACAAAGGCAGCGCTATTTTCCCCAAGCTTGAGCGAAAGACTGCAAATACGAGAACGTAAATCAGTGGGGGGCTGCACAATGGCCGGTGGATTATGTAAATGTACTTTTAAGACTTAAAGATTCATAACCTAGCTAGTGTTTGAAAAGATAACCTGGTTGTTTTTCATTCTTTGACAAAGTAATGCTTAAAATATATTGGGTGAGGAAAATGCGACATTCTACAAAAAATAAGTGGTGACAAATACGCATGCTTTAAAATAGGGGAGATAGTTTAAAATGTTGTTTTTGTGTGACATTTTAATCTTCTTGAAAGAAAGCAAGGGTTTGGATAGCTTTGTGTGTGCTTTCAGACTAGAAGTGTCTCTGTTGCTGTTCTTAATATTTAAATGCTAAAACTGAAGGTCTCCTCAAAAACAATGGTTACTCAAACGAGCCATTTCTAACAAATAACCTCCTATTTTAAATCATCTAACATAACAAATGGGGCGTAAAGTACTTACGTATTTGCAGGCTCCAGTGTGACCTGCTGTCTGCCATTCGCTGGGCCACCACTAGGTGGGGTGAGGGTATTTCTGTGGAAGCCTCACAGGGGCTTCTGGAGGAGGGCGCATGGTCACGATCATCCTAGACAGGCCAAGATATGCTGGAAGCTGTGCAGACCCTCAGATAACATCATTTGTTATTTTATAGACACGTGACAGGCTGGTAGCTGGTTCCTGTGGGGCTCTGCGAGTGTGGGGCCCAGGGCGACAGCACAGGCTGCCCATGGCAAGCGTCTACCTTGTTTCCTTCCCTAACCCACCCTCTGCAAATTACCTGACAATGCCCCCACTAGTATCCTATTTCATCACACTCATGGCCTGGATGTAAAACAAACGTAATTTAGCCAGTGAGATATGTCCGTGGGTTTAGCACTCACTGGTGCAATCAGTGTGATTTGCAGGTCACAGGTTTGGATCCTGGCAAGGCCAACTCAGCCTTTCATCCTTCCAAGGTTGATAAATGAGTGCCAACTTTGGATGCTTGATACTTTTTTTATAAATACGTACTCTGTGCAGCGCTTTGGCGAAAGCAGTATATATACGTTATATTATGTTGAAGGTATTTGTACCACGCACCGTCACCTTAGAATTGGTCCCCAAAATCACACTCATTATCAATTCCCAAGTTAGAGCAGCTGAACTAATGTCCACACTTCTCAGAGTACCTCCCCCTCCCACAGCTCATGGCGGTTCTTGCTGCGCTACGTCCTTCTCCACCTGCTGTCATTCATTGACGCAACCTGTCTGGATCTGCCTGCTTCACCTGGGCAGCATTGGGATCTTGCAGAGATCTCCTCTCTTTCAGGTGACAATTCTACATGTTCTGCATACGCTGGAGCTGCTTCACGGTAAAAGAAAGAAAATCTATCATTTTCATTTTGGCAGTGTGCAGCATGGCATTGCCCGGTGTCACGTTGGCAAAGGGCAACTGGCACCTGGGCACATTCTTCCTCGCTGTTTGCGCTGAACTACGGTTATAGCTGATACGTGCACCATTAAATGCTATGTTCCCAGTTGTTCTTGCTGATACCAATATGTTATCATTGTCTCTGTCATTTAATATTAATATTTTTGCCACAATGTGTCTCGGGGGTTCCAGCGACCAAACTGGCTGATAGAAGTGCCACTCTAATGCCACTCTAATGAGTTTTTCAACAAAGTCTTCCATTGCCCCTCAAACAGATGACTCGGGGACGACCCTCTTGCTTTGGTCATGTGGATTGCAGTGGTGAGCACCTGTTCTTCCAGCACTGCAATCCTGTCTGCAGATTCTGCTACTTTTTTGTCAGCGTCTGTGATTTTTTCAGTTCATTCCCCAAGCTGGTGTTGCACTGGGCCTAGTTTTATAGCGCTTCATCAACCTTCGCCTATAGGGCATCTTTGGCTTCTCTCATCTCTTCAAGTACATCAGTCAAAGTGACGGCCATTTCTTGTCTGCCCCACTCACACTTCCATGCATTATGGTCTCGTATTGCAGGGCAAGTTTCAGATCTCGTGCTGGGGCTGCCTTTGCAGGTATACTCATCCATCCTTCTGTTTTTTTTCATCAGATTTCTCCATTGCCTCTGTCTGCAAGGTTAAAATCACCTCTTTGATGTCTGTAAGCAGAGACTTTTTATAGGAGGGCAAGAGGGGCACTTGCCCAGGGCCACCGCTTTGTAGGGGGGCCCCACAAGGCTAGCTGATCTGAAGGAGCAAGATTCCATTGTTCACCAGTCTTAAATAGCACAAATCAAGATATTTTATGGAGTGCTGCTGAAGCTCTAAACCCATTGCCTTTCTGTTTTGACAAGTACATTCTGCCTTGATCAATTCATCATGTATTGTTTTCTGTGTTCACTGTGGTATACATAGTTTGTGTGTTCCTTACGACACAACTCGTAGCATTATTTCCTTCCTGTGGGAATTATGTTGATCATGTGCAATAGGCAATGGTGAAATGTATTTTGATAAATTGAGTGCCACAATGGTTCAGAAGTTAGCTCAGTGTGTGAAACTCCCATTGCAAAGATATGTGTTCATATGCAAAGTTAGAATATCACATTGCAGCAAGGCTGGCTGAGCCTTTCCTATGTCTGAAGTTTATAAACCTGCCTGCATATGTAGTTGGTTTTGCAGAACAACATCTGCTATTATCATCAATGTACCTGCACCAAATAGGGGTTTCTATAAAAACGAACATATCATCCGTATGGTGAAGGTCTAGAAATAGGTTTATTCAGATGGGGTGTTGTAAAACCTAGGCACTTGCCTCCAACGACGCCATAAACTGTTAGTCCAAGAGGCGAATAAGTATCCAAATTCAAGACTATGGAACAACAGCATTCATGTTTGTATCCTGGATTTGCCAGCAGATGATTCAGTGATCCTGGTCAAATCATCTAATATATCTTACATTACTGTCCTATCTTCTGTGAGGTTTGCCTTCTTGCATGCTGCTGGTCACGATTAGCCCATTACTTGATCTTTCTTCTTATGTAGGCCATTTGGGTGGAAGGGTTGGTAGACAGAAGAGAGCAGGCCATATGTTGCAGTCCTCAGGCAAGCTCTTCTTGTTTGACACAAAAAAACAGTTTGCTTTTTGGTAAAAGTCAAACTCTTTTACGTACGTTTATAAATGAAAATGTCTCAAGCCATTGGTTTGGAAGTATTTAAAGCTCCTTCGAGTCAAGAAACCCAACACACAGTGTAGAGGAGGATTGACCATCATTCAAGGTCTTTGGAGTAAGGTAGAAGTTAATTCCATTATTAGAAGACATGAAATTGACAACCACTTAGTTTACTTTGTCATATGTACATGTATGTGTTTCCTTTCCAAAAGACCCTATTGTTTCCTTTGTTACAATACTAAAACATCCAAAGCTCTATTGGCCTACATGTGCTTCACACTAGTGAACTCCTATTTAATTTCTAAGTGCTTCTTATCAGCCTCCCCTTTCTACTGCACATTTATTTCTCCATCTCTTGCTGCCCCACCATCTATGCTTCTTCCTGTTCGCTTCCCTGTTTCCTCTCCATTCATTCCTCCTTGTGTTCCACCTTGTGCTGACCCTTCTCGTCACCCAAAGATGAGATGCTTCCAAAGAAATCCACTTGTTCCAGAACAAGTGGGGTTTCGTGGCACTAAGGCAAAGATTTTTAAGCTTTCTCTTTATTTGGATTGGTGTAAGGGAAAAGGATTAAAAAAACATCAATCACAAAGCACTCCACAAAGGGGATTCGTTTCACAAAGTGTGCATTTGTTATTTTAGGATGAAAAGCCATAAAAAAGGGAGTAAAAAAACAAACAATCAGAAAAATCTGTACAAAGCGATTTTCAAAAGGGAGTGTCAGACTTCAAGGAACTTAAAAATACAAAAAGCACAACACACAAGAAATTGTCATGAACAAGGAATTCAACGTCAAAAGATACACAAAACAGTGGCTCTAGCACATGTTCTCCTGCTCTCTCCAGGTGTGGATTCGCCCTGTTCCTCCCACCAACAGGCAAGCACAACCCACAGAGTACCAGAAAGTGATATGGGACTTTTATTATGCCTCCACAACTTCCCAGGCACTCAGGGACTTTGATTGGCATGCCATAGATCAGAAGTACACCCATGAATATTGATTGGCCCACTGATCGATGTCCTGCAGGCGGAATCTCTTGCGGGGGTGGGTCAACTGTGATTTTGGTCTGTCAACAGGCCTCACTGAATATTGACACTGATATTAGGTTCCTCCCACCATTACTTACTTATTTGCACCATGGAAAATTTGTTTTGTTCAACTATCCCCTCTTTTTTGTGAAGTCCTGCTGGGTGTTGCTCAGAAGTAAGGCAGGAGGAAGGCTAGAAGGTTGTGAGGACTTTAAAAAGTGCATTTTATAGTTAGGGATATATCAAGGGTTTTAATATATGGTTGCTGCCAGTCAACTAGTTCCGATCCCTCTTTGATATGATTGGTTATGCCTTTGAAAGGTTCTGAGGCTCAACAGCCTACAGCAGCACCCATCAGCCTGTAGGCTGGTGGTGGCCACTGCCTGCAGCACTGAAAGACTAATTAGCTTCTGTGTGCTCCCGGATTTTGACAGTTTGCAAAGCTTGATCAAAACTACATGCCCGTGCTGGTCGGTCCAGATAGAACATGCGGTCAATTGTTTAAGTTGAAATTGTACTCCACTTAGGCTGATCTGAGAAGTGAGATGAGTGCCCTTAGGGCAGAAGTGAAATTAGACGAGGATAAGGATAGATTTCTTTTCAGAAACAATAGCTTTATTACAAAAACCAAAACTAGCAACTGCAAGGTTCATAGTTAACCCAGAGAATGTAGATAATGGGTCTGCAGCTTATAGCTCTCCAGATGTTTTAGACTGATGGGAGGTGTAGTGTAAAACATCTGGCAAGCCAAATGTCACCATCCCAGGTATAGATCCTGAAACTCTCAATATGTGGAGGGAACATGTAAATCATGTAATAGAATGTATTCCTGTCCTTTGCAAGAATGTTTTTGATGAGACCCAAGCATGTGTCATCATTCTGCAGTCAGCGCAACTGTGTGTTTCACGTTGCTCAATTGCTCGAGTGTTTTGCCTGTTGACAGAACTTAAGGCACATTCGGGGGAGCTAATTTGCTTGACACATGGTTGCAAGGACCATGGAAATCTTACAAATGGTTAGTCTGCTTCTGAATCAACAAAATCAATTCAAACATAAATTCCTAGTTCTGCTTGCCCAGTGTTCAATGCCAACAACGAACGAGACTAAACGTCTTCTACTCAGACACCGAACTATAGACGTGATTGCCTATATTAGACATTTTACAAGAATGGTAGCAAAAATATGTTGGCACGACGGGTTAAGTAATTTCTTAATTAAGTGGATAAGATTGCAATAATGGCTTTTCAGTTAGATCAGCGCCAGACTGAAAGATCTACAGAAACGGAGATGCACTATTATTTCAAAATAAAATGGCAGTGAAGTGAAAGACAGCGATGGGGTGAAACCAATGCAGGTGGTCAGTGTCGAGGCACCTTTAACAATAGGTGAGAGAGATGCGCGCGGAGCAATTGTGTATGCACTGTGGATAGACAGGTCACTTTGGAAAGGGATGTCCCAGAATGAAGGTGACAAATGAATAAGATCAACGAAAAAGAAGTGGCAATAGATCCATCCTTAAGAATCGTTCAGAAAAGCCATGGCACGCCATTTTGTGAAAAATACACCCAGTGCATCTTTATATTACAGCGATAAAAACGTACTGGATTGGTGGGCCGATGTAGGTTGCCTCATCCCTAATGAATGAGAAAGAAGAGTATTTCTGTGGATGAAACATCCACCTGCGTTTACGTCTGTTGAAATCTGTAAAATGAGGCAGGGGGGCGACCACCTCATGGACACTTTAGTCAAGCAGGCTGTCTCAGCAGGAGCAGAGTACACGCAGGGACAGGAAAGGCAGAGAGAGATCCATGCACCGTAGCCTTGCCAGTGTGTGGCAGGGAATCCTGCTGGGCAGTATGGCAGTGCCCCATCTGAATAAAGCCGCACAGGCTCCGCTGAGCCCGGACACATTTTCTGGGGAACACATAGTGGAAATTAGCTTGTTTTGCAAAAGCGCATTTAAACTGAGGTTTCCTGATGATAAATCATAGAGGTGTGCCTTGGTCAGGACTCCTACCAGTTGACAGTAAATAGAACCAAAAAACATAACACCCCCCCTCTCGTTCACCTTTTGGGAATAATAAAATGAAAGCCACGAATTCAATGTATTTGAATATTTCTTAGTTTCTCTTCGTCAGTATCCGTAACAGCAGTCCCCTTTGGTAGGTAAACCAAACATTTCTTTCAAATTCTATCCCTGAAGTGATATTATTATTAACGTCCCAACCCCATTTTCCACTGCACGCACTATCCTTGTTGTTGTGGGAATTTAACATGGATCTGCGTTTGAAAGTGGAGACATGTTGTTTCTCAAAATGCAGACAATCCCTATGATTGCTTTCCTCAGATATTCTATACTATTCCAAACTGGCGGCATCTTAATTAAGGTCAGATTATAATTATATTTTGCCGTGATGTATGACTAGTAAACCAAGGTAGACATATCCGGAAATGTCCATCTGATTACAGTCGAGCATTACATTTCAGATCGGATTACATCTCATTTCCATTAAATAAGGTTAGGGCAGCCAAATATGCTGCGCCGTATACTACAACATGATGGGCTTTGTGCGTGGAAAGTGCTGGCACCCTGACAGACGGGTACATCCATTTGACGCAGACCTCCCTTTGTTTTAATGGCAGTGAATTAACCCATACATCTGGCAAGAGGTGTTAGTCAGGGTGAGCATGGATAAGTCATGTGCATCGAAGAAAGAATAGTGCTGACTGGTATGCGAACAAAAAACTAGTTTCTGAGAAAATATTTTCCATAACAGTATTGAAACCTGAAGCCAAGTTCAACTGTATAGATTATGTATCCCATTGTATGTGGCCTTTGTGCATTTTAAATGTAAGTGCTGCACCAGACAAATAGAACCTAGTAGATCATAAACTACCAAAATAGAGGATTCTGCTAGAAATACAAAGGAGCTACTAGGCCTCTCAAATTGTGGTATGCAGTGCAGCGAAGAGTTGAATTGTGTGCAGAGTACCTGGAACCTCTAGCACAGTGTACTGGCAATTGGTTTTAAGTGTTCCCCAGATATGATTGTGTTAACCCTCCATGAGTTGCACCTGACTTTAAGTGAAAGAAAAATTAAAACTACTGACACAAAGAATCTTCTGTCGACTGAAACGCCAACAGATGACTTTGGGAAAACTCACCTTCATTATTAAGAAGCATTAAGTGGAAATATTAGCAACAATTTTAACAAATTAAGTGGAAATATTAGCAACAATTTTACCTTCAAAAATAGTTTTACAACATTTAGAAATGTTTGCGCCTTTTTTCACTCGTTTTATAAATGCTTCCTTTTTAGACAATGAAGTGCCAGACCTTTTGAAAAGTGTCACAGTGACCCCGCTACTTAAAAAATACAACTTGGACCCTAATTACCGACCGATTATCAATTCACAATTTTTATTGAAGCTAGTGGAAAAAGGTGCAGCTACTCAGCTCCAACAGCATGCTGAGAAATCAAAAATCTTACATCAGCAGCAGTCCGGTTTTAGGACGGCACATGGGACTGAAACTGCCATGTTAGATTTAAAACGGAAATGCTAGACATAGTGGATGACGGCAAAGCCGGTCTGTTTATGCTATTAGATCTTTCGGCGGTGTTCGATCTTGTAGATCACTCTAAACTGTTAATATGTATTCAGGAAAGTGGAAATTGTTCTTCTAACTCAGTCGAATGGCTTCAGTCATTTTTAAGTAACAGAAAATCTAAAATCACTTGGCAAAATGCATCCTCCGACTCGGAACAGATCACATGCGGAGTATCGCAGGGAACCTGTTTGTCTACCGCTCTTTTTAATGTCTTCTGTCAATCCCTTTGTGACCTATTGGAGTCCATGGGATCATATTTTACTAATTATGCTGATGATGCTCAGCTTCTGTTTAGATTAAGTGGAGATTATGAAAAAGACTCAGAACTGATCACGTCTGCATATGACAAAATGTGTACCTGGATGATGGAAAACCGCCTTTGTCTTAATGGCCAGAAGACAGAGCTTTTGATTTTTGGCTCAGACAAAGCAAGAGAAAAACTAGGAGTGGCATATGAAAAAGTACATATTGACCAACATCTAAAGTACACTATCAATAAAATAAAAACTCTGGGGGTTACCATTGAGGCATCACTTAATGCAGATGCCCAAGTTGCAAGTGTGACAGAAAATATACAATACCACCTCAGGCTGCTAGGCCTGATAAAACCTTTTGTCTTAGCAGCTAACTATGCCACATTAGTAAGAGCTCTAGTCTTATCGAGACTAGATTATTGTAGCGCATTATTAGGCGGTGCAAGTAAACGCTGCACTAAAAGATTGCAGATATTGCAAAATGATGCCGTGAGAATGGTGAAAAGTGTGTCAAAATATGAGCATATCTGACAGCATAGAAGAGATCTACACTGGCTTCCTGTAGAAGCAAGAATAGAGTTTAAAATCAATATCTTGACTCAAGTGTTTGTTTGATGATGCCCCCAGTTATCTCAAAATGCGTATCACTGTTCAAACCTCAGCCAGAAACACCAGATCGAAAGATTTGATGCGATCCCGTCGAGTCAAGGGAAAAGAAAATTCTTAACCTCTAAAAGCGGCTAGTGCATGGAATAAGATGGCAATCAAATTGCGCTTTGAACGAAATTTACCAGCTTTTAAGAAAGCTTTGAAAACTGTCCTATTCTCTTAAATCGTATGTTGTTCCGATTCTTTCCCTTCTAATCACACTGCTGCACATATTTTTCCTGTATCTCGTCTCCGCGCCATGAAGCCCACGGGCTATGGTGTGTTAGAAACAAATAAATAAATACATACACAACTTTATGTAAATGTAAACATGATACTCCAGACTACAGATGGATGATTAACAGATATGTTCAAAGGTTCGGATTCTTATCAGCGTTAGAAACTAGGAACTTTCAACTTCATCATAAATCTTTTCTTCAGACCAACAATCCTGAAGTGAAGAAACAATGCTCCGATTAAATCTAGAAGGTAGCAAGTGAATCTTCGACAAGTAAAGCACCACTTTTAGTGAAAGCTAATGCCATCCACCAGGAGTTGGAGGAGAAAGCAACACGGTTCACCAGATTGCAGAAAAGAAACTTTGATAAATGATACTGCACAAGAAAAATAATGATAGCAAAAAGGACTTGCATTTGTTCCTACTAACTGAAATTCACCAGTTGACAGTCAAGTAGCGATAACTTTTTTTGGTTACCTTACATGTTTATCATGGATGTTATCCAACAATTGATATTTACCTGACTCCTTATGAAGAATTTGAACGGAAGGAGGCACATTTTCTACATGATATAAATCTATGTTAATTTTTTGGGAATCAAGGTTATATGTTTATGAAAAGTTCTTTGAATCTCTAAACACAATACCTATCACAATTATCTTTATGCCTATAGTAGGACCAAACATTGTAATTGCTTTGTATAAAAGTGTGGGCATCACTACCAATAAAGTTGTATTTACAGTACATTGTAAACATGCAGATCTAATCACTTTGTGGCATACTTCATCTCTGTATCTTGAATTTACTATGAAAAGTTTTCTGCAGTCACAATTTTTAAGAGCACGGAATAGCTAGTTATCCTGATAGCACGGAAATGGGCACATTTGTACTACAGCGGTGATAACACTTAAAAAGCGGCTTAAGTTAAATTGCCCTTAATTAATGGGACTAAGACATTACCAAGACATGCATGACAGCTATAAAAAAAAAGGAAACAACACATTTAAAAATGTCTTCTAAAACAATGGCATCTATTCAGTATGGATAACGAACAGGCTCTTTTGGCTGATTCCGAATTACGATTACCAAACAAATTAATGTTTAATTTTTACAATTATTTGACAAGACATCATGAGCAATAAATAAATGCAAACACATCTAATGGCAGTGAAAACAGGAACAGATCCATGTTTACATTGATCTTGCTGTAACAATATAATAATAGGGGGTATTTTACATCATCCACCGACAGGCAAAAGTATTCATTTGGAGACTATACCACTTGTCAAACCGATTAGGCCATTCACCTTTAATGCATGATCGATAAAATGTATGTTGGATACATATTTAGTCACCTGAAAGGTCAATTCATCCAACATAAAAGTAATATTAGGAACTGTAAACCAAAATAAAATATGGCACATCATTTTAATTCACAACAACATACAATCAGCTAGCTCTAATCACAAGTCATTGAGACCATCAAACCACACATGAGAAGATGTGGCATGGATCAATGGTTATAACAAAGATAACTTTATAAATATATTTTTCAAAAAGCGAAAATCCAGATGGTTTACTGAAAAAGCAAATAACAATATTAATGACAATATTTTCACATAAACAATCAAGTACTATTTCGAGGTCAACTGTTTAACATGATTGTCTACATACTGTGTATTTTTCAATTGAATAAAATACGGCAGTCTGTTATAATGTCCATAGCTCAGGAACCACGAATTAAGATCAGCGTCTGTTTTCTTTATGTTTATTACAGAGAGAGAATGTCCTGGTTATTATCAGGAAGTCCGTTGATACTGTCAGGGTAATTCATAGAATTCAGCGCACAAGTAGCGCACGCGGCTGGCGCACAGCGTGCGCGTGCGATAGTCTGCGCCAGCCGCGTGCGCCAAAACCGAATCCGGCGCACAGCGTATTCATGGATTTTAGGCTCCCAAACCAGCCGTGGCGCAGAGAATCGCAGCGAGCCTGCAGCAGCGCCAGTAACGCCCCCAAGAACGCCCTCGCGCAAGGAAAAGCCATCAAAATCGCTAAATCATCGCTAAGGGCTGCGCTAACCCTGGACCACTTCACAGGGCAGGCAAACAAGGAAAGCAAAGCGGGCAATCTTCAAATCAGGAGTACGCGGGAAGTACTACACGCGACTAGGCAGGGAACGTGAATTACAGGGGTACGCGGGAATTATCACACGCGAACAGCCAGGGAACGCGTATTACAGGGGTACGCGTGAAGTAGAACACGCGATAGGCCAGGGAACGTGTATTACAGGGGTACGCGTGAAGTAGAACACGCGATAGGCCAGGGAACGTGTATTACAGGGGTACGCGGGAATCATCACACGCGAACAGCCAGGGTGCGTGTATTACAGGGGTAGCGGGAAGTTCAACACGCGATTGGCCAGGGTACGTGTATTACAGGGGTACGCGTGAAGTAGAACACGCGATAGGCCAGGGAACGTGTATTACAGGGGTACGCGGGAATTATCACACGCGAACAGCCAGGGTGCGTGTATTACAGGGGTAGCGGGAAGTTCAACACGCGATTGGCCAGGGAACGTGTATTACAGGGGTACGCGTGAAGTAGAACACGCGATAGGCCAGGGAACGTGTATCACAGGGGTACGCGGGAATTATCACACGCGAACAGCCAGGGTGCGTGTATTACAGGGGTAGCGGGAAGTTCAACACGCGATTGGCCAGGGTACGTGTATCACAGGGGTGCGTGGGAATTATCACACGCGAATAGGCTGGGTGGGCCCTCACAGGTGTACCCTGTACACCCTCCACGGCCCCTGCAGGCAGCCCACAAAACAGGGGACTACCCTGCACACCTGATCATGTCCCCCTGCACCCCCATCCACCAGGGGCACCCTCCACCAGGCCCCCACCCATGTCTCCCACCACCCCCACCCCCCAGCAGTGCAGGGGCACCTGCCATCAGGCCCCCACCCATGTCTCCCACCACCCCCACCCCCCATCCACCAGGGGCACCCTCCACCAGGCCCCCACCCATGTCTCCCACCACCCCCACCCACCAGCACTGTGGGGCACGTGGCCAGCAGGCAGTCAGGCAGCAGCAGATGGCAGGTGGGAGCGTGCTCAGGGCTCTGGGGGACTGTAATTCGGCCTCCTGGCCAGGAGCGTGGTCTTTCGTGTTTGGACGCGTGGACAGCCTGATAGGGAGTGATTTTGCACGTGAAAACCCCACACTCAGCGAATCGCGCGAAAACCCGTCACCAGCATATGTGCGTCTATAGTTACCTGCACGTGCAGTGTCAAAGCGTGTGATTGGTGAAAATGGATCTACACGCAGGAGTGACAAAGCGTGTGATTGGTGAAAATTGATCTACACGCAGGAGTGACAAAGCGTGTGATTGGTGAAAAGTGAGCTACACGCAGGAGTGTCAAAGCGTGTGATTGGTGAAAAAGGATCCACACGCAGAAGTGACAAAGCGTGTGATTGGTGAACATGGGCCAAGCACGTACACGCCGTAAGTGACGCTGTACGTGTGGGCCTGTATATAAGGTAGTGTTGAACACCATTTCCTTGTACGTGCTTTTCGTGGAGAGCGAGTGGGTGAATTCTGTACTTCTTGTCGTTTCACACGCGATTTACTTCACGGCGTTTCCAGTTCGTACTCCCTGTTACCTCTGACAGCTTTTTCTCTTTTTCCTCTTGTACTGGTTTACCTGGGCCTGTTCCCTCAAACAGTGTCCCCTTCTACTGTTGTCCTGTCTCCTCAGACAGCGTACACATCTTCTTTTGGCGGGGGTGTTGCCAACCAAACGCGCTCATTTTTCACGCTCTTTTACCTGGCAGACGGTGAGTCACGCACGTATCTAACTTCTGTGCTTGCCCCGTGTGTAGCCTACCCCTTCAGAGGTCATTCTAGGCTGCGTGTGACACGCATACGTTCATTGTGTTACTGGATGCCACAGCGTAGTGCAGGGTTTTCCATCAGCACACGTGGTCTAGGAGGGGTATTGTGCACGTTCCTTAACTTTTCTGGGGTGCCTGTGCGTTGCGTGACCCGTCATCTTTCCCCAGGGGTGTCATATAGCCTTGCCACTGCACTAGGGTACGAATACCATCTGGTACCCAACCCCTTTGACACCCAATTGCCCAGGACAATTGTGCACACCGACTCCCATACGCACAATAACATCAGTGCCATGGTTGGGAGGCGTGCAAGCCGTAAGGGTGGCAAAGGTGGCCGAGCCACACGTGGTGGCCGTGGAGGATCCATTAGGGGACGTGGTTGTGACTTGCAGGGTGCCCCTGTCCCCCCCAGTCTGGAGGACCAGTCAGGGACACCCATGCCCCCCCCCCCCAGTTGAGGGTCATGTGGCTGATACCAACCCTGATCAGCCCTTGTTGGACCAGCCCATTGTGGCAGCAGACCTGTCCGAGGGTGATCCCATCGCTGACATCCAGGTCAGCAGGTCCACTGCACGTGCACCGGTGCACATTGGTGTCATCAGGGCACGCGCATCTATGCCAGATAGGTCATCTGCTGGCCCCCGTATCCAGGGTGTGGCTCCATCCACCCCACCTCTCATACACCCTGCCAAGACTGTGTCGGTCCTAGTTCATGCACCTCAGATCAGGCCTGACCCCATCCCACTACCCCCAATGCCTGCACCTACTCCCATGCTGAGTGTGCAATCCCACACACCCAGTACTGAGTCCACCACGGCTCCTGCCCCTAGTGTCCACAGCGGCGTAGGACACTCTGGATCCCCACCCCCTTCCAAGCGCAAGAGGAAGAGTGCACGTCCGGCACAGGCTGATTCCCCAGGCACGGCTGCACAGTCCGGCCCATCAAGGAAGCCAAGCTTCACAGACGCCGAACTGAATGCACTTGTTCAGTATGTGTCAGATCATGATAGGGAAATGGTCATCGTTGCAGGGTCCAAGACCACACATGCCAGACGCCAGGCACACTGGCAGACCATTGCTGACAGAATAAGTGCCCTTGGAGTAGTGAGGCGCACAGCTAGTGATTGCCAGAAGCGCTGGAATGACCTTAAGCGCAGGGCAAAGGATAAGCTGGCCTCAAGTCATGCCGCAACCTTGGTGACTGGAGGTGGGTCCCCAGCACAGGAAATAGAACTCACACCACACGAGTCCGTAGCTGGATCCTACGTCACCGAGGGACAACTCCAAGGTGTGGGAGATCTCCCTGATTACGAGGCATCATCCGGTGAGTGCACATGCATGTGTGTATTATCCATGTGCATGGTGTGTGTGTGAAGCATTCATGTTGGGTGCCTATCAAGGGGGTGTGTGGCAGAGTAGATAGTGGCACCCATGTGCCTCATCCAGTATGTTCAGTGCAACACCATCTGCCCACAGCACTATCCCAACTGGCAACAGTGCACATATGGCCCTACACCATGGAAGTTGCCCTTGAATTGTCATTTTGTCACTACATTGTTGCTCATACTCCCCTGTCTATTCATCTGATGTCTTACATACCATTCCTATACTTTCCCCCAGCCAATCAAGTTTCATCTTCACATGCCTGACATGCAATGATACCACATGCTAATGCGTCCTCTGTATATAAATGCCAACCAACATGCTGTCATACTGTGGATGTTGCCTTGACATCCACCTCCTACCTGTGTGCTTTGGTACCGTCTGGTTTCGAGCCCCATTCCCTCACACTCCATGCTGCTCTTCATGGTCTATCTTCCCTGACTTCTACAGTTCAGACCATCGTGCCCTACTCACGACACCTGCTTGCTAACAGTCAAATGAGGGCACCCTGCCCTCCAATGCGACCCACCCTATTGCTGACAAGTGCATCTGAGCCTACTCAAAGCCAACTCTCACTGACATCTGCTCATACATGCCTTTGCCTGTCCCATAGACCCTTCACATGGTCCCTGTCCTCTCTCCTTGCTCCTCTTCCACCATCAATGGTGGGACCCGTTGGGGTGTACTCCTGGCCTCCTTCCAATCCTCAGAGGCCACAATTGATGTGCATGGTAATGGGAGCATCTCAGTCCAAGGCCCTTAGGCCAACCTCATTCTCCTTGAGAAATGCTAGCCACATCTCATCAACTTCCTTACCTCTCCTGCTGTCCCCCCTCCTCTCTCCTCATCAATCCTGCACTGCCTCCCTGCACCCTCCCATGATCCTTCTCCGCCTCCCACTCCAACTCCTACACATGCTGCACCTCTGATCTCTAGCACTCCCCGTAAGTCCTCCAAGGCTGTCAACCTCCTCCACAATTACACTCCTTTCACTGCGGCTGCATCAGGCATTCCTCCGATATCTGTCACTTACATGAGGTTATGCACCTTGACATCCTTGGTCTCATGGAAACATGTCTGACGGCCAGCTCTGTCTGCATCCTTCACACACTCCTACCTGATGTTCAGGAGACCCTCTCCTTTGCCCGCCACTACTGTGCAGGGGGGGTGTGCCCTTGGCTTCCCTGAGGGTATTCCTGCCACTGTCACTCCTACTTAGACCTACTCCACTCTGGAATGGCTTGTGTGACGTCTCTCTCTACCACACCTTGACATTCACAAACTGTGCGTACTGTGTCTGGGAAAACTGGTCAAATGTACTACTTCCTTTCTGAGTGTCCTCACCTCTCCTCCTCACTCATGTCCCCAGACACAGAAATCCTCTTCCTTGTTGCTGTACGCATCCACCTGCATGCTTGTTGACCCCCCCACGTGACCTTTCTGTGACCTCAGCAACTCCCTCTCACCCTCTAGACTCCCGTCTGTCCCTACTCATTCTGCAGGGCACACTCTTGATGCTCTGATCTCATCTGACTTTCCCCTCTCCGTCCATCTCTGCACTCCTCTCTCCTGGAGTGATCACATTCTCCTCTCCTCCCAGCTCACCCTCACCACACCACAGGCAAAGCCACCCTCACCACTGTCACACACCTTCTTGGTATTCCAACCCATGAAGTGTGTGTCAGTCGAGGCTCATGCTGCCAAAATCTCCCCCCCATCCAGCTCCCCCTTAGGCTCACTCCCATCCTGACAGGGCCCACTCCATGCTCCACTCTATGTCAGGTACACTGGATGTCTTTGCCACGGTCATGACCACCTGTCTGAAGCCCCATGCCAATGCAGAGTCCTGGCATGACTCGGATCATGTGAACCCAGACCACAGGTGCCGGGTGGCAGAGAGGGAATGTCCTGCATCATGCTCATCCTCTGGCAAACTGGCCTGCCACATGCTCCAAAGGCAATAGCGCCTCACCCTTTTCACCAAGATGAGATCCCCAATCCAAGGGCACATATCTGCGGCATGTGACAACTCTGCAGGACAGATAGAAATCTGCAAGGACCTTGCCGAGCCAGATGCAGTGTGTACCTCCCCTGTCCCCTCCGAGCCCACAGCACTGCATGATTGTCTCTGTACCCCTATAGGCCACCCCCCCCAGCACTTGTCTGCGCCTAACACCATCTGCCCTTGACGTTAAGTCCTACTTACCTTGTACAGCACTTCCAGCCGCCACTTCCCCTTGCACATCATTGTGCCACCCACCCCTGCACTTGCGTGACATGAATGACACCAGCACCAGTAGGATTGTTGACTGGCATCCCCTACTGCCCCACCACCCCTCAGTGCTCCGCTGTACCTTCATACATTTCTGGACCGGTGCTTCACGAATGCTATATGATTCCTTTACAGGTGATGGGGAGGTGGAATCTCATTGTTTACTGCATTTTGTTGATGTAGACAAGGCACTGTGCATCGTGGCCAATTTGGACTAGCAGATCCATGTACAACATGTCAACTTATTGATGTGATGATGCAATGTCAGGACCAGAGTGGTAGAAATCCAAAAAAGTTGCCCTCCTCTCCCTCTTCACTTGGTGGCTATGTCACATGCCATGTGTGTGATGGCATGTGCCTTTGACATGGCAATCACCGGCCAATGTGTGATGGCAGTGCTAGGCGGCATGGTGAGCAGGCGTTGCTCTCCAATCTGTACATTGTATGCCCTGAGCCTCCCCTACAGACCCAGTGATGGTGAATGCATAGGAGGTCTCCCAGTCATGTGGGACATGTGTCGTAGAACTACTGCCTCTGTTGTTCATCAGCCCTTGTTGCATGCCATGGTGCTAATGCCTGTTTCCATTTTTCTCTTTCATGTCTTTGCAGGGGACGAAGCACTTGTTGATGCTGGGGATGTGGTGGTTGAGCCGTCCCAGGAGGGCAACCCGGGCCGACCTTCCACAAGTGAGGGACGTGGTGTGTTTGTGGGTGAAAACCCACAAGTGCTGCAGGTCGTGCTGTCGAGGGGTGTCTCTGGGGGTTCCTCCCCCGAGCAGTATTCAGGTGTAGACTCGGAGGATGACACCTATGTGCAGTCGCAGGTGAGTGTTCTTGGGAGAGAATCTCCTCTGTCCGACCCACCTGCAGCCGGGCCATTGCCCTCAATGGGGATGTCAGTGTCGGCAGCTCAGCCTCCGGTGGTTACGGATGCAGGGCCACACCACACAATCTCTGATCCTGTTCCTGGGGCTGCAGATCAGAGAGGGAATGCAGTCCTGCAGCCTGAGGCCTTGCCGGCACAGCAAGGCGCAGTCCGCCTTGCCCCAGGCAGGTGTGGTGCCCGTCAACGTGGTGGCCGTATGCCACCTGGCAATACCGCTTGGGAGCAATCCATCTACGGTATGGCCAACCAACAGGCAGCATCATCCGAGATGATTGCACAGGCCATGGATAGGGTGGCCACTTCCATTGTCCCCCCAGAAAGGCTGATGGAGCGACTGGAGCAGGCTACAGAGTCCATCAGCCAGGCACACAGGGAGGATATGTTGGCGTCCAACAAGGACAGGCGGGCGGCACTGGCGACTCTGCGGGAATCACTTTCCATGGAGTCCCAGCGCCACAGGGAAGGCCTGAGGGAAGAATTCCGTCACCTCAGGTCGACCCTGTTAGAGCTTGAGGCTTCATCCCATAGAAGGACAGAGGAGCAGCTGGAGCGTCTGACACGGACGCTCTCGGCCGAGATGCAGGCAACTCGTGCGGAGGTCAGGTCATCCCGGGAGTTACTGCATGGGGACCTCCGCATGATTATAACCCAGAACCAGAACTACCAGACCCGCCTGCTTGCAGCCATGGAGGAGCAAACTCGTGCTTTGCGTGGGCTGCCTCCCATTGTCACACCATCTTCTGAGGCAGCTCCCCCACCTCCTGAGTCAGCTGCAGGGTCTGGCCAGAGCGATAGCGACTCATCTCCCACAACAGAGTAGCCGTGTGGGCCACGAGCCTATGGGGTGTTTTAGTTTCCCATGATCCACACAGGTGGATTGTGGCGTGCATCCTGTCCTCGGACCTCATAGGTGCCCCCCCCCCCCCGCCGGCCCTTTCATGGCCATTTTTTCTCAATTTTCTTTTTTCTTTTCCAAGAGTGTTGCCTTGTGTGGGTACCTGGGCATACACTGTATTGTGGCTGGGCACATGCAGGCTTGTCCTGAGTTTGGTTTAGATGCTTGGGTAGCAGACATCCACACCCCTCCTGCTTCCGTTTCCATGGGCTTGCAAAGGGTGTGCCCAAGTGACAGCAAATTACACGGTGACATTGGACTCCCATGAGCTGTTGGCCAGTCCATAGTCAATACTGTGTAGACATTCATAGTGTACATTGTTGTTGCACCTAACTATGCATGATGGTTTGATATGTGCCTCTACTTACATATGTTGCTCATGTTTTGCAGGTATTTCACACAGTTCTTCACACGGGCATACTCTCTGGAGTCAGACTACATGTCGGTAGATGTGCACTGACACTTTTGCGTGGCGCCATCACTGTACATCTGGACGGTGAGGACATACCAGCAGAATCAGGTAATGAGACTACCATTGATTACATGCATTGTGTCTTGTTTGGGTGGGCTTCAGGGTGGGTTGGTGTGTAATTTGATTGAAATTACTCTTACACAGGTGTGTAGTAGTGGCTCCAGCGCGGTTAGCTGTTCAAGTGCGGCTATGTTCCATTTGGGGCACTGCTATTTGTGACACCGGTGTCATGTTGTGATGGCCAGTTTGTTTGCTCTCACATACCATGACATGGTGTCCTCAGTGGCGGGACTGTGAAGGGAATGGGTGACATGGCAATGTTGTCATGTAGTGAATCGCCTGTGGCAATGCATATTTGATTGATGGAGTTGTGTCTTCTCGTTGTGATGCATTGCTGGTGTATGTGTAGGTAGGGGTGCACACATAGTGACACTTCCATGTTAACAATCTCAGGCTGATGTGTATCTGACAGTTTATTGTCGAGTAATTTTGTGACATTGTCAGGTAGTGTCATCATTGATTGTCAGATGGTATGTGCCAGAGCAGTGTGCACTAGCCAGCACTGTGATTCCTAGGTGAAGAAGTTGGCCACCAGTTGCGTACGGGCTGCCACCCCCCGTGCCCTTTCCCCTCCCATGCGCAGCGGGCGTGCATGTGGTTGTGGATGTGGGGGCACCACCATGTCCACGGGCAGGCCCCGGCGTGTTGCAACGTTGTGCAGGACACATGCTGCCACTATGATCCTGCACACTATTCGGGGAGCATATAACAGCTGCCCGCCAGAACGGTCAAGGGAGCGAAAGCGTGACTTCAGCACTCCGAATGTGCGCTCCACTATGCCCCGTGTTGCAATGTGGGCTGTGTTGTACCTTACCTCGGGTGGCGTGGTGGGGTTCCGGATTGGGGTCATCATGTGGGGGCTGATAGGGTAGGCACTGTCCCCTGCGGAGGTGGTGATGGGTATCATTAGTGGTGTTGTGTCATGACCCAGTATCTGACATGCATGCATGTGCAGTGGCATTCATGCTCACCAAGCAGCCATGTATCTCCATGCTGGCCAGCCTCCAGGTCCCGGCATAGTGTAGACATTCTGTAGATGAAGCTGTCGTGGGTGGACCCGGGATAGTTGGCATATACTGATGTGATTATTCCCTTGGCATTGCATACAACTTGCACGTTGATGGAATGCCAGTGCTTGCGGTTTCTATAGATGTGCTCTGTTGCCCTGGGTGGACGTAGAGCCACATGTGTGCAGTCAATTGCACCAAGCACTTTGGGGAATTGAGCCACACCATAGAATTCCTGGATGCACGTCCGCCTTTCTGCATGAGTCCTGGGGAGATATATGTGCCTGCGGACTGATGGCCGTGCAGTGATGATGTTCAAGACCTGGTGTAGGCAGCGTGACTGCGTGGCCTGTGACACACCACCCACTATGGCACTTGTCCGCTGAAAGGATCCAGTGGCCAAGAAGTGCAGTACATTCAGGACCTTCTGCAGGGGGCTGAGTGCTTGGGAGCACAGGGTGGGTGATGTGAGGTCATCCTCCCACTCACTGACCAGGTCCAGTATGATGTGTGCTGGAAACCTGTACCTCCCATACACCTGGTCATCAGGCATCCCGAATAGGCTGGTTCTGGGTGTGAATATTCTGGCCCTGACTCTCCTCCTCCTCCTCCTTTGGTAGCCCACTGCCACTGCTGCTAGGAACGGTATGTTCATCCTGGCATCTGGCTTGTTTATTGATAAGTGCGCAAATTAATGCCTTGCGCGTGTTCTAGGCGAGCGTGTGACCCTCGCACCCCTGGAATCTAGTTCCCACTCCAATAGCGTGTGGAAATTCCCACGCAGCAGGCATACAGGTGCGCTGACGTACTTGCGTGTGTAAGTGCCCGCGCACCCCTGTAATACACGTACATAGGCCAATGGCGTGTATGCGCACTTTTGGCCAATTACACGCGATGTAATACACGTACATTGGCCAATCGCGTGTACGCGCACTTTTGGCCAATTACACGCGATGTAATACACGTACATTGGCCAATCCCGTGTACGCGCACTTTTGGCCAATTACACGCGATGACACTCTGACGTGCAGTATTTCCACGTGTGCTCCGTCATCACGTGCTGAGTGGGGAACGCCCGTGCGGATCACGTCAGACGCGCTTACGCGGTGAGGGACTCTGGTCCAATAGAATCGCGTATGCGTGCTGATGCACTTACGCGCTAAGGCCCTTTCCTCGGATTTCACGCTGACGTGCAGGAATTTCACGTGCCAAATCACTCCGTATCAAGCTGGCCACCCGAAAACACACGGAACACCACGCTCCTGCCCAGAAGGCCGAGTTACTGCCCCCCCAGTGCCCTGAGCAGCCTCCCACGTGCTATCTGCTGCTGCCTGCCTGCCTGCCTGCCTGCTGCCACCGTGCCCTGCCATTTGGTGCCTGCACATCAGCCATCTGCAGGGGTCCAGTTGCTGTGTCCACCCCTGCTGGAACTGAAGACTCCCAACTGGGATTACATCGCTCCACAGCCCAGCCCCAGGACCCAGTTGCCCACCCACACCTGCCTCTGGGGTTGCCATGTCGGGCACTTCGACATCTGGCACCAGTGGCAACCCCAGGCCAGAGGGGCAGAGGGGCACCAGCTTCACTGCCACCGAAGTTGGTGTCCTGGTGGAGCATGTCCTGGGGCAGTATGATGCCCTCTTTGGATCGTCCCGCGCCAGCAAGGAAGGACGGGAGAGGATCTGGGCCGACTGTGTGGTTGCCATCAACGCGGAGGGGGTGGCAACCCGCAACGTCCAGAAGATCAAGAAGCGCTGGGAGGACTTGAGGTCCAGGACCCTTGTGAAGGCCCGGCGCCTCGTGGAGGGGGGCCGGGGCCGCATGAGTTCCATCCAGAAGAGGGTCCTGGAACGCGTACGCCCAGCGCTCCACGCCCAGGTCCTTGAGAGGGAGGCCCGTCTGGAGTTGAGCGGTAAGTGTGCAAGCATTACTGTGTGAGACAGGGCATGTTGCGGTGTGCTGGTTCTATGATACTTGCCTGTATGTGTGCCATGGGCCATGTATGCATGTATGTGTGCAGGGACATCATGGTAATGCATGTGCGACCAGTGATGTGTGACCCACATGGTTGTTGCATGTGTTGAAATGTGGCATGGGGAGCCCTATGCAGATTTAGGACATGAGAGCATGCCAGTCTCTGTACCTGGACATGGATGGGGGTGAAGGATGGGTGCTGATGCCAGGTACATATAGGGTAGCCATGTCTGTGTGCCTGACCTGCGTGTCTGTGACTTGTGCATGCCATGGATGCATGACACATGTGTGTGACAATGCACAGATTCTGTGACGCACCCAACTAACCCTTGTTTCGCCTGTGTTCGTTGTGTTTGGGGCCAGATGGATGTGACTGAGGTGAAGTGTGTGCATGTGATATGCATGAGCCATGATGCATGTGAGTCACATATCATTGAATGTTTCAAGAGTCAATTGGACATGCATGGAAATGTGCATGGCATGCACCATGCCTGTTACTGTGTGTGTTTTGCCTGGACTGACCCATGTGTTGTGGAGGGACATGATGGAAGTGTACTTTGACAGGGGTGCTCATCTGCTATTGCTTCCTGTCTAGGGGACCATTTTACAGTAGCCTGATGCTTGTGTCCTTTGTCTCCCTCTACGCAGCGGCTAGTGAAGAAGAGGGCGGAGACGGCGCTGTGGAGCAAGGCGGCGGGGATGCCCCCACGGCTGCAGCGGAAGGGGTGGGTGAGCCCCCACAGGGGCCTGCTACGGCGGGAGACGGTGAGGAGCCATCCAGGTTGGTGGTTTGCACAGAGGAGGAGGAGGCCGACACTGGTGCACACATGGGGCCTGGTGGGAGCATCCCTGCTGGTGCAAGTGGTGCAGTCCAGGGCCAGGGGCAGGAGGCAGCACAGGTCACCGTGGAGGTGCCTGTGCATGTCGCTGTCCCTGACCCTGTGAGTGCACCACCATGCACCAGCAGGGATGCCCCGTCCCAGGCCCGTCCGCAGGTAGTGGGGATGTCCATGTCAACTGACTCCCCTCCACCTGCGGCCGTGGGAACCCCTGGCCGCGTGGAGCAGGTCCTGATTGGGGTCGCGATGCGCACGGCTGTGATTCGTGATGACGTGCGTGCTTCCCGGGAGGAGCACGCACGTCATCACGAAGTGCACCGTGCCGACGTGGCCCAATTGGGATCGGCCATGTTCGGGGGGTTCCTGCATGTGTTGGCCAATCTGACGGCCCTCTCCTCCTCTGTGCAGGCTATCCAACGGTCGTTCTCCTTGCCGTCTTCCGGCCCAGATGCCACCATGGCCCCCTGTGGACCTGCCCCGACCAATGCAGCCAGCTCGGTGGGGATCCCATCCCTGCCACAGTTGGGAGTCGGAGGTCCAGCAGGGGTGGACGACACAGCAAGTGGACCCCAGCAGATGGAAGATGTGCCGGCATCATCGGGCAGGGCACGTGCACGACGGCGTCGGTGGTTACCATCAGCCTGGATGCCGTCGTGCTGGCAGAGGCAGTGGCGTCGGAGGCAGCAGCGGGCTCGACGTGGGAGGCATCATGGCTCAGGGCCATCAAGATCAGAGGGGCAGGCATCGGCCGGAGGGCAGGGCAACCCTGGCATGGCGGTGTGTTCCGTGTGGGAGGAGTTTGGCCAGCGGATAGGTGCGGAGCGGCAGCGGGCGGAAGAGGAGCGGCTCGCCATGGCCAGGGCGGAGATCTCCATGCATCGGGCATTGAGGCGGGCTGAGTGCCTCGAAGAGGCTCGCAGGGATTTTGGTGAGCACATGGGGTTGTCCCTGCGAGACCTCGGGGCCAGGACAGAGTCCCGCCTCCAGGACATTGACATGGAGTTCGAGGATGCCCTGGCCAGAATCACCAAGTGAGCCGCAGGACTAGCCCGCTGCCTTTGTTTATAGTTTTTTAGTTAGTTAGTGCTAGGTTTCCTTTATTTATTTTTATTATTTTGGACCGCTCGGACAATGGCCACTTTTTTGTACATATTTATTTTATTAGTTAGTATTAGGTTTCATTTGTGCTGTTGGGCTCATGGACCCTGGAACATTCCTGTATATATTGATATATTTTGGGAGATACATTTTTTAATTTTTTTATTGTTTACACCATGACGTAATGGTTTTTCTTTGATTTCCTACTACATGGTTTTGCTTTGGACAAATTATATTGATTTTTTAATCCTTTGTTTTTGGGTTTATCATTTTTGTTCTCGGACATGGACCTTTTATTTACTTTGCCACATAGTTGTATGTTTTATTGGTTTACTTGATTTGTGTTTTTAATACATTTTTATATTATCTTACACTTGTGTTATTTTCTCTTTGGTTTCTTACATGTCATGATATGGGTTTTGACATTCACTTGCACCCATTGTGTATGTGTGTGTGACAGACATGTGTTCTTTTGCATACTTGCCTTTGGGGTTGTGTCATGTGATTGCATTCACTATGTGGGTGCATGCAATCCTTGCCTGGGTGTTTGTGCTGGGTATGCTGGCCATTACTGCCATGATTGTGTATCGTCAGGACCTGGGGCCAGGGGGACATGGGTGGGGGCCTGCTGGCAGGTTCCCCACAGTGCTGGGGGTGGTGGGAGACATGGGTGGGGGCCTGGTGGAGGGTGTCCCTGGTGGATGGGGGGTGGGGGTGGTGGGAGACATGGGTTGGACATGGGTGGGGGCCTGCTGGCAGGTTCCCCACAGTGCTGGGGGTGGTGGGAGACATGGGTGGGGGCCTGGTGGAGGGTGTCCCTGGTGGATGGGGGGTGGGGGTGGTGGGAGACATGGGTTGGACATGGGTGGGGGCCTGCTGGCAGGTTCCCCACAGTGCTGGGGGTGGGGGTGGTGGGAGACATGGGTTGGACATGGGTGGGGGCCTGCTGGCAGGTTCCCCACAGTGCTGGGGGTGGTGGGAGACATGGGTGGGGGCCTGGTGGAGGGTGTCCCTGGTGGATGGGGGGTGGGGGTGGTGGGAGACATGGGTTGGACATGGGTGGGGGCCTGCTGGCAGGTTCCCCACAGTGCTGGGGGTGGGGGTGGTGGGAGACATGGGTTGGACATGGGTGGGGGCCTGCTGGCAGGTTCCCCACAGTGCTGGGGGTGGTGGGAGACATGGGTGGGGGCCTGGTGGAGGGTGTCCCTGGTGGATGGGGGGTGGGGGTGGTGGGAGACATGGGTGGGGGCCTGGTGGAGGGTGTCCCTGGTGGATGGGGGGTGGGGGTGGTGGGAGACATGAGCAGGTGTGCAGGGTAGTTCCCTGTGGTGTGTGCTGCCTGCAGGGGCCGTGGAGGGTGTACAGGTAATGCCTGGGAGCACACAGCCATATCGCGTGTGGGACTTCCCGCGCACCCCTGAAATCCACGTACCCGGCCATATCGCGTGTGGGACTTCCCGCGCACCCCTGAAATCCACGTACCCTGCCATATCGCGTGTGGTACTTCCCGCGCACCCCTGAAATCCACGTACCCTGCCATATCGCGTGTGGAACTTCCCGCGCACCCCTGAAATCCACGTACCCGGCCATATCGCGTGTGGAACTTCCCGCGCACCCCTGCAATCCACGTACCCGGCCATATCGCGTGTGGTACTTCCCGCGCACCCCTGAAATCCACATACCCTGACTAATCGCGTGTGGAACTTCCCGCACACCCCTGCAATCCACGTACCCGGCCATATCGCGTGTGGAACTTCCCGCGCACCCCTGAAATCCACGTACACGGCCATATCGCGTGTGGAACTTCCCGCGCACCCCTGAAATCCACGTACCCGGCCATATCGCGTGTGGAACTTCCCGCGCACCCCTGCAATCCACGTACCCGGCCATATCGCGTGTGGAACTTCCCGCGCACCCCTGCAATCCACGTACCCGGCCATATCGCGTGTGGAACTTCCCACGCACCCCTGAAATCCACGTACACGGCCATATCGCGTGTGGAACTTCCCGCGCACCCCTGAAATCCACGTACACGGCCATATCGCGTGTGGAACTTCCCGCGCACCCCTGAAATCCACGTACCCGGCCATGTCGCGTGTGGGACTTCCCGCGCACCCCTGAAATCCACGTACAAGGCCATATCGCGTGTGGAACTTCCCGCGCACCCCTGAAATCCACGTACACGGCCATATCGCGTGTGGAACTTCCCGCGCACCCCTGAAATCAACGTACCCGGCCATATCGCGTGTGGGACTTCCCGCGCACCCCTGCAATCCACGTACCCGGCCATATCGCGTGTGGAACTTCCCGCGCACCCCTGAAATCCACGTACACGGCCATATCGCGTGTGGAACTTCCCGCGCACCCCTGAAATCCACGTACCCGGCCATATCGCATGTGGAACTTCCCGCGCACCCCTGCAATCCACGTACCCGGCCATATCGCGTGTGGAACTTCCCGCGCACCCCTGCAATCCACGTACCCGGCCATATCGCGTGTGGAACTTCCCGCGCACCCCTGAAATCCACGTACATGGCCATATCGCGTGTGGAACTTCCCGCGCACCCCTGAAATCCACGTACCCGGCCATATCGCGTGTGGAACTTCCCGCGCACCCCTGCAATCCACGTACCCGGCCATATCGCGTGTGGAACTTCCCGCGCACCCCTGCAATCCACGTACCCGGCCATATCGCGTGTGGAACTTCCCGCGCACCCCTGAAATCCACGTACACGGCCATATCGCGTGTGGAACTTCCCGCGCACCCCTGAAATCCACGTACACGGCCATATCGCGTGTGGAACTTCCCGCGCACCCCTGAAATCCACGTACCCGGCCATGTCGCGTGTGGGACTTCCCGCGCACCCCTGAAATCCACGTACACGGCCATATCGCGTGTGGAACTTCCCGCGCACCCCTGAAATCCACGTACCCGGCCATATCGCGTGTGGAACTTCCCGCGCACCCCTGAAATCAACGTACCCGGCCATATCGCGTGTGGGACTTCCCGCGCACCCCTGCAATCCACGTACCCGGCCATATCGCGTGTGGAACTTCCCGCGCACCCCTGAAATCCACGTACACGGCCATATCGCGTGTGGAACTTCCTGCGCACCCCTGAAATCCACGTAGCCGGCCATATCGCGTGTGGAACTTCCCGCGCACCCCTGCAATCCACGTACCCGGCCATATCGCGTGTGGAACTTCCCGCGCACCCCTGCAATCCACGTACCCGGCCATATCGCGTGTGGAACTTCCCGCGCACCCCTGAAATCCACGTACCCGGCCATATCGCGTGTGGAACTTCCCGCGCACCCCTGCAATCCACGTACCCGGCCATGTCGCGTGTGGAACTTCCCGCGCACCCCTGCAATCCACGTACCCGGCCATATCGCGTGTGGAACTTCCCGCGCACCCCTGAAATCCACGTACACGGCCATATCGCGTGTGGAACTTCCCGCGCACCCCTGAAATCCACGTACACGGCCATATCGCGTGTGGAACTTCCCGCGCACCCCTGAAATCCACGTACCCGGCCATATCGCGTGTGGGACTTCCCGCGCACCCCTGAAATCCACGTACACGGCCATATCGCGTGTGGAACTTCCCGCGCACCCCTGAAATCCATGTACCCGGCCATATCGCGTGTGGAACTTCCCGCGCACCCCTGAAATCAACGTACCCGGCCATATCGTGTGTGGGACTTCCCGCGCACCCCTGCAATCCACGTACCCGGCCATATCGCGTGTGGAACTTCCCGCGCACCCCTGAAATCCACGTACACGGCCATATCGCGTGTGGAACTTCCCGCGCACCCCTGCAATCCACGTACCCTGACTAATCGCGTGTGGTACTTCCCGCGCACCCCTGTAATCCACGTACCCGGCCATATCGCGTGTGCAACTTCCCGCGCACCCCGGTATGCACGCACACGTTTATTTTTTCTCTCAGCGCGTGTCTGTGTTTGTGGGTACCCCTTTGTACGTCATTTGTCCTGGAGGGCCACAGTATTGGACATTGATCATGTCTGTATATAGGTGCTATTTGTTGGCGCACCTTTTAGCGCACATTTCTTGCAGGCGCAGAGACGCTACCGCCTGCTTTCTTGTGGCGGTCGTGTTTGTGCCTGTTTGTGCCTGTGCGCTGCTTTGAGCGTGCGCTTTTTTGCCCTATTCTATTCCATGAATACGTGTTGTATGCGAGCGTGTGGGCGTTCCGCGCACTTGCCTCCTATACTTTCCCGTGCCGCCCACATTCTTCCCCATTCCGAGTGTTGTGCCCCATTTTATTCCCCATTCCGAGTGTCCCGCCCAGTGTTCCGCCTACTTTAGAGCTGTGCGCTGCGCTCGGAGTGATAGCGCAGTGGCCGTGGCGCACGACGTTGGTTGACCTGTGCGCCGGCCTGCGCCGCGCGCTTTTTCGGCGCACGTCCTCTGCTTTTCTTGCGCACAGACTTCCATGAATCGACGTGCGCTGTTAAGGAATGTTGAGTGGTGTTTGTTTTGACTAATTTCGAATTTTCTCCACTATCATAGAAGACAAAGCTTCAGTAATGGAGGATTTAAATGAACATTTGAAAGTCCATAATTAACTTATATATGGTATTTACTAAGAATTGCAATTTAGATATTTACGAGAAAGTCCACACACTTGATTATGGCAATCAACCCCATTGGGGGTGGACATGGCCATTAAGGGCCCGCCAGTCTGATCCTATGTACACCGCACGGAGGGCCTCGATGTGGACTGTGGGCCGTTACATGCCATGTCGGCTGTGAGGAATTCGACCATCTGCACGGGATAGGTGCACTCGCCAGGCTTTTTCATTTGTTTTAAAAAGAATGAATGATGGGGCCATTCCTGCTCACATTTTCCACGCTCACTGCACAGCAGAAAAATAGTCATGTACTCTGGGAGGACACATCTTACCAGCGCTGCCCTCCTCTGTCATGTGTAGCTGACCTTTGACAGCCGGGGGTACAACAAATCCATTTGGCAATGGGCAGCCTGATTAGAATTTGAAGACCCCATGGATTTGCATCTCCATTGTGAAACCTTGCTGGTGGCTGCAAATACTGAAGAATGTTAATTAGCAGGCCTCATGGAAGGCCTGGGTGCAGGGAGTGCCAATGGAGACCAAATGCCAGACACCTCTTTGTAATGCAATGTGCCAACTTGGTACTGCTTGGTATAAAAGGGCAGTGAATTTCCTGTCTGGAACTATTCCTTTCAGAGCAGGGAAGTATGTGAATTTTAGGTGACAAAAGTCTGCCTGCAACCCCCTACTTCAAAGGAGGCCCATGTTGTGATCAAGCGCCGGATAGGGCGCAGTTAATGAGGGAGACACTTTGATGTACAGCACACAGGAAGATGGATGGGACTTAGAAGTATATTTTGTCATCCTTCCCCTGTCTGTTGCTAAGCGCCCTGTTCTAACCTGGAGCATCACTGAAGATTGTTGGTGGGGACCCAGGATTGGTTCATTAAGGTGGGCTTACCCTACACCAATCAATCGGGCCCATTTGGCTTTAAATGATGGCTGAACCCCTCACTGATCAGATCATCTGAAGACTTCCCAAGGTGTAAGAAGAAGGACTCATTTGGACCCGAGCTGAAGGTACAGTCTTCTTTACATCTTCCGCAAGTGAAGGAAGGCCAGGCGTTCCAAGAGGGAAGCAAGATCCCTTCCCTAAATATCTCCCAGGGAACAGAGGGAGATACCAGACATAGAGGACCCATCCAGCAGCTCCAGAACTGGTACCCACCCAGCACACAGCGTGCCCTGCTAGGTTCTGGCAGCAAGTTCCTAGGTGGGAAGGGCCGGAGAATCTCTGGACAAAGGACAAGGCTGTTGCCTGTGTAAAGGCTCACTCCCCGTTGCACCAACACAAACATAATAAATGACACATCCCAGTAGGGAATGAGACTAAGGGAACAGGTTGTAAGTTTAACAAGTCTTTATATAAAAAAAAATTGGCATCCAGAGAACTCTGCTGCCTTGATAGCACTCTGGCAAACAACACACATACATGGGATTATAAAGTAAAATAGCGTCATCAATGAGGTCATTAACGTAGGGTATAAAATTAGTACATGATTGGTTGGGGAGCAATGTTGCATATTGTCCTGTAGGCGCTGCTTCTTCCTGATAGGCTGCCCAGTTGGCGGGAGGGTGAGCGTCACAAGGTCCAGCTGCCTGTGTCCGGGTGGGGTGAGGGTTAGGTCGCGGTGGGATAGAGTTGACACTAAGCAGGCATGAGAAACTACCACTAGACATATAATAAATGACAATCATTAATATACCTGTAAAGACTGGAGGGGGCGTCTGTACTTCTGCTCTCTATATGGTAGAGGAGAGGCACAGAGGACCCCAGCCAAGATTCTCTATTATTGGTATCGTGGTTGAGCAATCAAGCCTAGCTTCTCAGAATGTGATTCAGGCTGGTTCTTAAGTACAGTGTAGTCCCCAAGCCCCCACAAAGGAATGTCCACACACTGTATAAGGTAAAACGCAGTCTTTATATAATTAAGTTCAAGGTTATATACAATCAAAATAACTCACTTTGTGCTCAGAAAATCTACAATGGCAAATATATACAATTTTAAGTGGTACCACAATTATTATTAGATTCCATTAAAGTGCATCAACTGTACTCTGGTTAAATGTTACACAAATCAATTAATAGAGGCAACCAACAATAGACATAGGAGGAAAGCAGTTGGTTAGAACAATTGGCAGAATACTGGCCCCTACCACTAGACACAGTTCTGTGTGGAGATCCCCCCGCCTGGGCAACCTGTAAAGTAAAGATATATCACAAGCCCAGTCCATATATTGTTCTAGAAGTCTTATTTCCTTCTAAGATAGTTCTACAACCCCAATATACCTGAAATAGCAGAGTTCATCGACGGGTCATCGACGGATCCATCTTGAGCGGCTCCCTTTAGGCAGGATTCACGGATCATTGAGATCCCACGAGGAAAAAGGGGTGAACGACGACGGTGAGGTGGCAGCTTCATTTCTAGCGGTGCTCGGCGACGACGGAGCATTCGCATCCTGCAAGGAAGAAGCGTGCGGGGCAGCTCGATGATGATAGTTCAGGACCGCAATTGTGAAGAACTGTGGCCCAACAAGGGCGTCGAGTCGTCCGGCGTCTCTACGGTCGTCAGGTGGTGGGAAACCCACCGGCGGAAGCTCCTCCGGTCGGCTACAGCGGTCATCGACGGTGATGGGCAACAGTGTCCGGGCGCTTCTCCTTGTAGTTCCGCGGTGGTCCCTGTCTCCGGTCGGCAGCCTGTCGTAGGTCTGTCTACCAGGGAGCTTTGGCAAAGATCAGCTGGTGCACGATGGTCCCTCGTAGCTCGGGAAGAGGGTACCTAACTAGGTCCTCTCTGGGTCAGTCCTTGGAGACACAGCAGCTTTCAGATCGACGAAGTAGAACAGCAGCAAGACTTCTCTTCCAGCAGGGCTTCAAGGTTAAGCTTCAGTTTCAACTCCAGTTTCTCTTCAGCTTCTGAACACAAATTCTAGCAGTGAGAGGCCACCAGATATACTAGTTGATCTCCCATTCGTTCTGCTGGGTCACACTGAGGCAACCAATCGGTTAGAAGGGCATTCATGCGGGCAGGCAGCCAATCAGGTACATAGTGCATTCAGGCCATTCACTTCTATTGGGACAAGTACCCAGCCATTCAACACTCCACACTGCATTCATACCAGTTTCGGGCAGGGCAGTCTCAGTCATTGTGTCAAACACCAGAAACCAGACATCCACAACAAGAAGTGCGTATTGGTCACACACTCCATTCACCCAGGTCCCACCCACAGGGTGTACCCACAACATACAGTCACTGGGAAGGCTCCAGCCAGTCTGACCTGGACTTCACAAGAACACCATGGGCCTCATTACGAGTCTGGCGGTAACCTGCTGGTTTTTCTGGCTCGGTTACTGCCGGACTCGTATTACCATTCTGCCGCCGTGATTCCCAAAATTACTGGGGCATTACAACCCCAGTGACTCGGGAATTCCGGAGGCGGAATTCGGTAAATCCCCATTCCCATCGAGTCCCATAGGACTCAATGGAAATGGGGACCATGGAAACACCGGCACCATCTCGTGATGGTGCCGGTGTTTCCACGTCCTCCTGCAGGTGGGCGGTGTTAAACCCGCCAGCTCAGACCTGGCAGGAATTACACCTCCGGCTGCAGGACTCAAGATCACCCGGTATGGAAACAACAGTGGCGGCGGGTTTACCGCCACCGTTATTTCCATACCAGGTGACTCGTAATGAGGCCCCATATATGGAACTTCCACCCAACAGATAGTCAGGGAGAAGGGACAGAGTCAAGGCTTCCCAGGACTTTGGGAAAACAAGGTAACAGGCAATAGAAAACAAGAGGCCACAGGGTCCATCTTGTTTCCTATTAGGAATCAACTGATTCCAATGGCAGGGCCGGGGTATCCCAAAATGGAGGATACTCAGAGCACCTATCAAATTCAGCATGGAGCTGCCACCAGCCCATACCCTGCTCTGTGGGCCACACAAAGGTGCCCAAAAACCTACACTAGGGGCACAGGGTTGCACCCCCACCCAGGGGTGCTATAAGGGTACCCCATGGGTCTGTACACCAAACCAAAAACAGGAAGAGATGCACTGTCAGGAGTCCCACATGGACTCCTGGGCAGAAAACAAGACAGAACACAAATGAAAAAGGACTACAGGACAAGGCCAAGGAGGCCCTGGTCCTCCAAAGCATTTCTAGCATCACAGTCACCACCCCCAGACTGAGGTTAGGGTGCCTAATCTCCCACGAGATAGACACCCGCATCCAGACGGTCAACATACCTTCTGGAAAGGCCATCTGCATTATTGTGACTCTTCCCTGGTCTATGCTCTATGGTGAAGTCAAGCCCTTTCAGGCTAATGGACCACCTGAGCAGTTTCGAGTTCTCACCCTTCATCTGCATAAGCCACTTCAAGGGCTTATGATCTGTTTGGACCTTGAAGGTAGACCCTGTAAAATAGGGCCTAAAACGCCTAAGGCTCCAAACTATGCTAAAATAATTATTTTGAAAAGTATCCCACCTAAGTTCTCTACACTTGAGTTGTCTACTGATGAATATGATAGGATGTTTCCTCCCTTTGTCATCTAACTGGGACAAGACAGCTCCAATTCCGGTGTCGCAGGCATCCATTTGGATGATAAAGGGTTTGCTGCAGTCAGGCGCACACAACACAGGTGCCCTACACAGACTTTCTTTCAAGCCATTAAAGGCCCTCTGAATGTCTGCAGTCCAATTAACCTTCCTAGGCTGTTTGGGTGAAGTCTGAGCTGTCAGAGGTGCAGCTATGGTTCCATAGTCCACCATGAAATTGCGATAGTACCCAGTGAGGGCCAAAAAGGCTCTCACCTGGGTTTGAGTAGTGGAAATCTCCCAGTCATGTTCCTCCTGTACTTTACTGGGGAGAGGTTAGATTTGACCCCTTCCTACTTCATGACCAAGATACGTGACTTTCCCCTGAGCTATCCGGCACTTGGTGGCCTTGATAGTGAGGTTAGCCCTTTTCAAGGCCTGCAACACCTTATCCAGATGTGTCAAATGCTCTTCCCAGGTGGAACTGTAGACGGCAATGTCGTCTAAGTAGGCCACACAAAAGGCCTCCAGCCCACTGAGCGCATGACCTATCAATCTCTGGAAGGTGGCAGGGGAATTCTTCAACCCAAAAGGCATGACCCTAAACTGGTAGAGTCCCTCAGGTGTTGAGAATGCCATCTTTTCCTTGGCATGGTCCGTCAGAGCTATTTGCCAATAGCCTGAGGTAAGGTCAAAGGGGCTCACAAATTTGGCAATACCTGTGGTGTCCACGAGCTCATCAGCCCTAGGCAATGGGTGTGCGTCAGTTTTGGTGACGGCATTGACTCCTCAGTAGTCCACCCAGAACCTCCAATCCTTGGTAACTGCCTGGGAACTTACCTTGGGGACAAGGACCACTGGACTGTACCAGGGACTGGTTGAGGGTTCAATAACACCCAGATCCAACATTTTGGCAACCTCAGCCTGGATGTGGTTCTTAACTGTATCTGACATATGGTATCACCTGCTTTTGACAGGCACACTGTCATCAGTGTCAACTTTGTGCCTACACCACGGTGTAAGGCCTCGTGTCAGGGAAAACAAAGAGGCATACTGCCGGAGCAAATCCCTGCAGGCCCTCTGCTGCTCTGTCGTCAGATCGGGAGAGAGATGTACTCCCCCCACCGAGCCATCCTGATGTTTGCTATGCAGCAAATCAGGAAGGGGCTCACTCTCATCCTCTTCTTGCTCTGATGCTAGCAAGAGACATGAGACTTCTGCTCGCCTGTGGAAAGGCTTGAGCCTGTTAACATGGAATACCTGAGGGGCTACCCCAGGGACTCCCATGCCAACCAGATAATTGACTTTGCCCATCTTGGAGATTATCCAGAAGGGTCCAGTCACTTGTCTGCCAAAGCTCTAGGCTTGGTAGGCTCCATCACAAGGATTTCCTGTCCCGGAGTCCAATCCACTTGCAAGGCTTTACGGTCATGCCAGTACTTGTTCAATTCCTGGCTGGCCTTGAGATTTGCCATTGCCTGACCCATCATCTGTGTCATCCTCCATTTGAGGCCTAACACATAGTCCCCTACTTGCTTAGCGGGACTGGAGGGGTGGCCTCCAAACCTTCTCTGATCAAGGCAAGGGGCCCCCTCATGGGATGTCCAAAGAGTAACTCAAAGGGGCTGAAACCAACACCCTCTTGAGGTACCTCTCTGTAAGCAAACAGCAGGCATGGCAGGAGGAGATCCCATTTCCTCCTTAGGGGCTCTTCCAAAGTGTATAGCATGCCCTTAAGAGTTTTATTAAATCTCTCAACCAGACCATTGGTCTGGGGATGGTAAGAGGTGGAGAACTTGTAGGTTACCCCGCACTCTTTCCACATGGTTTTCATTTAACTAGACATGAAGTTGGATCCTCTGTCAGGGACAACCTCCTTAGGGAATCCAACATGGGTAAAAATGCCCAGGAGGGCCCTGGCGACCACCTTGGCAGTAACAGTCCGAAGGGGTATAGCCTCAGGGTACCTGGTGGCATGATCAACTAAGACCAGGATGAACCGATGTCGACCTGAAGTGCCAACCACTGGCAATGAGGTGGGGCAATGACACTGCCTCCAGGCTTGCCAGACAACTGACAAGTTGGGCAGATCCTACAGTGGGACTCCACTTCCACTCCCATCCGAGGCCAGTAGAAATGGGCAGAGAGCCTCTGCTTAGTCTTCTTGGTACCAAGATGACCAGCTAAGGGCTCCTCAAGCGCCAACTGCAGCAGGATGGGCCCGCAAACCTGGGGTACAACCAAACTCTTAAAGGCACCAGGTCCAGGCTTAGTGGGCTCATTAACAAGGAGCTCACCCTCCCAATAGATCCGGAATGTCCTAGGCACTTCTCCTTGTGCCTGGGACAGGGCCTGTTACCTCAGACCCTCGAGAGAGTGGCACTCTCTCTGTCCCTTACAGAAGTCCGCCCAGGAGGGTCCCCCTTCAGCCAACAGGCACTGAAGGACGGGGTGGTCCTCCGGTTTGAGAACCTCTCTCGCAGGCGAGCCTTCTGCCTCTCCTCCCTCAGGAGTTGAGTTTGGGTTTTCCACTGGACCCAGCCCGCCCGGAGCATGGATCCCAATGGGTGCTGTAGGTACAGCAGGAAGAGAAGGAGCCCCCGTCACAGAGGTGACATTCTTGTTTTTCCGTCTTCTTGCCTTAGGCCTCGCTTTTGGCTCGGGTTCCTGACTCACAGCCAGACCCTTTGTCACCTGAGACCTAGTGACTGCAGCAGCAGCCACGGGGACACCATCCAAGATCAACCCCAACTCCACTAGATCATTACCTAACAGAATGTTATCAGGGACATTGTCCTGCACCAGGACAGGAAGCTTTGCTCTCTTGTCTCCAATCATGAGTGTGACTAAGGCTACAGGCGATAATTTGGGAGGCCCACCAGCTAACCTGGTGGTTCTCAGAGGAGCACCTACATTTTCCTCTGGCTTGAGCAGGGTCCTGTCCACCACTTTCATGCTTGCCCCAGTGTCTCTCAAGCCAGTAGAAAGAGGCCATTCAAGAGGACACTTCTCAAAAACCTAAGGGTGTTTTGGGGGATAGTCGCCAGTAATTCTGCATACTGGTCCCAGGCCCCAAGGGACACTAAGGAAATCTCTACAGGAGCACCAAATGTGATCCCTGTAGAGGAGGGGAGGACAGTGGCCTCCACCTCAGACATGGGGTAAGGGCAGCTCAGGCTGACAGCCTGTACTCCAAGTGCCTTACCTTTACACTTGGAGTCACCCTTCTTGTGATCCAGAGCCCCACATTCCCAACAGGTGCCAGGAATGCGGGGTACGGTACTGGAACCACAGGGAGCCTGCTTTGCAGTAGGTGGACCACTACTCTTATTCCTACCCACAGATGACTTATCCCCACTAGATATTTGGGTCTTAGGAGAGGAAGGTTTTGGTTTACCCGACTGTGATTGCTTCTGGGACTCCTCAGCTTTCTGAGAGGTCTCCTTCTCTTTGTCCTTGTCCTTCCCACTGGAGTCCTTAGGGGACACCCAGTGGGAGACCCACTCATCAGCTAACCTTGCCAGCTTAAAGGGATCCAAAATATTCTGGTCAGCAACATACTGACGCAGCTCTGGTGAACAGGCTTCAGAAAAATTCTCAAAAAACAAAAGGTGGGACAATTCAACAAAAGTTTTCACCTTGTATCCATCAATCCATCCCATCGTGTTCATATGTGCAGCACTCACTCAGTCAACCCAAGACACATTCTCCTTTCTTTAAATCTCTGAACCTTTTAAGGTATTGGGTAGGTGTTTTGCGAAACTTGGCAATCAAAGCAGACGTCATGCACTCATACTGACCCCTTTCTTCCACACTCAGTTTAAGAATACAGTCATATCCAGTCTGAGGCACTCTGCATAACAAACACTTAGCCCAATCTCTGTTATCTACATTGTGAATTGCACAAGCCATTTCAAATGCTTCAATCTATTGGAGGATATCAGAACCCTCCACAAACACACCAACCAAATCTTTCATAAACTTGGTGGCTGGGGACCTGCCACTTTCAACTGGTTTAGCTGAAGTCTCCACTCTAGCTTTTTCTAGCTGAATTCTTTGGTGCTCAGTGTCCCTATCTTTGAGTATCACTTGCTGTGCCAACTCCTCTTTCTTCAACTCAGCTTCTGTTTCCAACTTTTTGTATTGAAAGGCTAAATGTTCCCGTTGTAGCTCCAATTTTAAAAGTTCAATCTTCAGGGCTTCCCCCTGAAGAACAGTGCTGTGATTTGGAACAGAGGCAGCAGGAATAGTGGCATTGCCAGAATAAGACCCCGCAACAACCCCAGGGGCAGAGTCCTCATTGGTTGCATCCCCCCTTCAAGAGTTTCATCATCAGTCTGGTAGTCTACCAGGGCAGCTATCAGCTCAGCCCTAGACTTATCCACAAAGTCTAACTCCCTGTCTTCACAAGCACTCTGGAGAGCCTCTAAGCTCATCGTAGTCAATTTACCATTTGCAATAGACTCCATTGCTTGTAATGCAGTTATATTGTACACAACTAAACCTCAATTTAACAAAGTGCAGATATTTTGTAAGTGACACAGTTATACACTGATTCTTAAAACCATAAGCATCCCACCACAGCCACCAGTGTCCAGTGTAAAGACTGGAGGGGGGTCTGTACCTCTCCTCTGTATATGCTAGAGGAGAGGCACAGAGGAACCCAGTCAAGATTCTCTATTATTGGTATCATGGTCGAGCAATCAAGGCCTAGCTTCTAAGGAGGTGATGCAGGCTGGTTCTTAAGTACAGTGTAATCCCCAAATCCCCACAAAGGAAGGTCCACACACTGTATTAGTTAAAACACAGTCTTTATATAATTAAGTTCAAGGTTATATACAATCACAATAACTCACTTTGTGCTCGTAAAATCTACAATGGCAAATATATACAATTCTAAGTGTTACCACAATTATTATTAGATTCCATTAAAGTGCATCAACTGTACTCTGGTTAAATGTCACACAAATCAATTAATAGAGGTAACCAACAAGAGAAATAGGAGGAAAGCAGTTTGTTAGAACAATTGGCAGAATACTGGCTTCTACCACTAGACATAGTTCTGTGTGGAGATCCCCCCACCTGGGCAACCTGTAAGGTAAAGCTATATCACAGGCCCAGTCCATATATTGTTCTAGAAGTCTTATTTCCTTCTAAGATAGTTCTATAACCTCAATGTACCTGGAATAGCAAGGTTCGCCATCAGGTCGTCGACGGATCCTTCTTGAGCGGATCCCTTTAAGGCAGGAGCCACGTATCGTTGAGATCCCACAAAGAAAAAGTGGTGAACGACGACGGTGAGGTGGCAGCTTCATTCCTAGCGGTGCTCAGCAATGATGGAGGGTTGGCGTCCTGCAAGGAAGAGGCGTGTGGTGCACATCGATGATGATAGTTCAGGACCGCAAAGAGATTGTGAAGAGCTGTGTCCCAGCAAGGGTGTCGAGTCGTCTGGCGTCTCTAAGGTTGTCAGGTGGCAGGAAACCCACAGGCGGATGCTCCTCGGTGCGTTGGCAGCCTTGACTTTCTCCTGTGAGACAAAGCGGCCGATGGTGCAGGCCAGAGTGTCCTTGGATCAAATGTTACTTAGTCAAAGGGAGCAAGGCGGCTCCGGTCAGCGACAGCCGTCGTCGACAGTGATGGACAGCAGTGTCGGTGCGCTTCTTGTAGTTCCGGTCGGCGGCCTGTCATAGGTCTGTCTAGCAGGGATCTCTGGCAAAGATCAGCTGGTGCACAATGGTCCCTCATAACTGGGGAAGAGGGCACCTAACCATGTCCTCTCTGGGTCAGTCCTTGAAGACACAGCAGCTTTCAGATCGATGAAGTAGAGCAGCAGCAAAACTTCTCTTCCAGCAGGGCTTCAAGGTTAAGCTTCAGTTTCAACTCCAGTTTCTCTTCAGCTTCTGAACACGAATTCTAGCAGTGAGAGGTCCCCAGATATACTAGTTGATCTCCCATTCATTCTGCTGTGTCACACTCTGGCAACCAATCGGTTGGAAGGGCAATCATGCAGGAAGGCAGCCAATCAGGTGCATAGTGCATTCAGGCCATTCACTTCTCTCCAGACACTCACAACAAGTTATGTGTATTGGGAAAAGTATCCAGCTATTCAACACTCCACACATTCATACCAGTTTTGGGTAGGGCTGTCTCAGTCATTGTGTCAAACACCAGAAACCTCACATCCACAACAAGAAGTGCATATCGGTCACACACTCCATTCACCCAGGTCCCACCAAAAGAGTGTACCCACAACATACAGTCACTGGGAAGGCTCCAGCCAGTCTGGCCACGACTTCACAAGAATACCACATATGGAACTTCCACCCAACAGATAGTCAGGGCCAAGGGACAGAGTCATGGCTTCCCAGGACTTTGGGAACACAAGGTAACAGACAATAGAAAGCAAGAGGCCACAGGGGCCATCTTGTTTCCTATCAGGAATCAACTGATTCCAACGGCAGGGCCTGGGCATCCCAAAATGGAGGATACTCAGAGCACCTGTCAAATTCAGCATGGAGCTGCCACCAGCCCATAACCACCAGCCCATAACCTGCTCTGTGGGCTACACAAAGGTGCCCAAAAACATGCACTAGGGACACAGGGTTGAACCCCACACAGGGGTGCCATAAGGGTATCCCATGGGTCTGTACACCAAACCAAAAACAGGAAGAGCTGCACTGCCAGGAGTCCCACATGTGGGACTCCCGGGCAGAAAACAATACAGAACACAAATGAAAAAGGACTACAAGACAAGGACAGGGAGGCCCTGTCCCTCCAAAGCATTTCCAGCATCACACAACCTTTGAGTAAATCGTTGCAAAGCTATAAATTGCGTACACATGATTATATCATCTTTCATTGGGACTTTTATGAGATACAGGGCTTAGGAGTCTTGTCCTCCGTGATAACCTGGGTGACTGGGTAGTTCTTAGCACATCAAGGCAAGTGGGGAGTATAAAGACATATGTTAGTTTTAGGACACAATATACTGTGACAGGTCTTGATTTAGTGGGGCACTCTGGGGTGGGCTGCACAGCAGGGTCATACTTCTGGTACTTCAAGAGAATACCTTAGGAGGGCACAGGGTTACATTGACAGTAATTTTCCAAAAGCAGGGGTAAGAGGGCAGGAGCAGGTTTGTGGAGATGGATGAGCAACAAGTCATGGCTCGAGCCAGTTCACGCACAGGACAGTGATCTCAGAGGAAGAGTGAGAAGATGCATTTTGTTATTTGTTTCAATTATCCCCGGCGCATCCGGGAGAAAGGGAGTTGTGAAGCTTCAGACAGTGGAAGAAAAGGTGGGGGCCATGAACGTGCTGTGCGCAGTGCTGCAGAGAGGAGAGAAGCTTTTTCGTAGTATCAGAGTGTGACCAAGTCCAAAGATGGAGTCAAGGGCACACAAAATGGAAGCCAAGTGTATCTTGCAATAGCCCCGCCTATGCTGATGTTAGCATAAGGGCAATGGAGGCATCCTCCGTTAGTGCGTGAGCAAGTGGTCCATTTCGTATAGAATGTACAGGGGGGCCCAAACAGCCCTTCACTCCCTCACATTCCCCCCTTTTGTTACATCTAAAGTAACAAGCTAATCCTTACGATTATTTTCATTCTGATAGTTGTCTTCTTCCTGCACTGCTTCATCCCATGCTGGGGTCCCTTTTATTGGCATCGAAGCCCTGCAGACACTTTGTAAACTCTGACCTCTTCTAGCATATTCATCAGGTGTGCATGTCATGTATATTCCTCCATCCCCGTCCAGGTCCACCCATGGCTCTCTATACCATTGTAGTTCTTGTGGTTCTTTGATTGTGGTATTATAGACATTTTCCACCCTATCCCCAGGATAGCGGTATACTACTGTCATGCGATACTTAGAGGGACCGCACTCCCAGCTTGGATCTGCGCATCTTTCATATTTTTTTACTTTGTCGATACCCATTGTTACCATCATCATTGTTGAACTAGGCATTAATTTTGCACAACATTGAATTCCCACCTGGCACACACAGAAAAATAGTAACAGAAAAACGATGAGTGGGACAAACATTTTCATCATCACGCTGAACCAAGATGGTATCCAATTGAAGATGTCGTCAAACAAGTTGCAGCCATTTGGCATTTGTTTGCGCCTGAAGTCCTGGCACCAGAAGGGAGGCAAAAAATGTTTCGGCAGGGTTGAAGAGTTTGTATTTATCTGGAATTTCAGCCAGGAGTTCTGATAACTTGCTTGAGATGTAGTTGGATTACCTTCTTTTGCGGGACACTTGTCTTGTAGTTCTTTTTCAGGCAGAATGTCCAATGTGGAGGGCTCCCTCATTGTTGGTTGGGGTGCTGCCGATATGTCAGCTGATTTATTCCCCCCTTGGATATGGCTTTCTGGAATCACCATTGAGGCCGAATGTAGTGTGGCCATGACAGAGGTACTCCTCCACGATGGCAGGAGATGCAGGTATGCTTGTTTGCCACATACCCAGTAAGTGTCCATCAGTGCTGCCATCCCTTTCTTTATATCTGGAATGATAATTGTTTTGTTGCGCTGTCTGTTAGAACCCATCTGTACCTTCCCTTCGCCGTGGAAACAAAGATTGTGTGCAATTTCTTTCTGTGTTTTGATGGGTTTTTCAAGAGCTGTAACCCATGTGAGCTTTGCGATGTGTTGAGACCATATTGGAGTGCATGTCTCTTTGACCCATTGAAAGTTTTCTTCCGTTAAACCTCTCAGTGGTTCTGCTTTACATGTAATTGTCTCTTCGTGCCATTTGTTTTCTGTGAACTGTGTCCCTTTGATAACAAAAAATGGTTCTTTGATACAGATCACTCCTTGTGGCTTACTCATGGAGGTTTTCTCATTCTGCAGCATTTCTATTGTAACTGTGTGTGACTGGAAGGTGCTTTGAATCCTACACAATACTAGATGAACCAAACACTGGCATCTGACATGGGCATTTCTTGGGGTATGAGAACATTGGGTGTGCCAGAGGCATGAGGAATGCGAGAGCAAATGTAATAGCTCTCGTTTGTTGCTTGTTTAGCTGTTGCGCTCATGTCTGAGTACCATTTATTTTTAATTTTTTTTATTTTTATTTTTTTATTACGAGTATATAATCACCGAAGTGATTTTGACAAGAAGATGAAGAAGGTAACGTAAGATTTCAAAAGTAGAAGCGAAGGTAAAAGCAAAAATAGTAGTAGAAAAAGTAAAGATAGAAGATGAAACTGAAGAACTGGTTAACAATGAAAGCCAGAGTGGAAACACAGATGGTAAAAGTAAGGACGAAGGCAAACAGAACAGGACAGAAGAGGATCACTCCCCACAATCTGTTTGTGTTAACCCATTCTGGGGAGGCTGTAGTGGTGCTTGTAGAAAGATCTGGTCGAAAATTTTTGTGGCTGCTATGGTCCAGTAAGGTCTCAAGCCTCCTATTAAGCGTTCCCACCAAAGATCTTCTTCCCTCAGGTAGGCATTCTTTAGATGGTGCAATATATATGGGGAAATTTGTCTGTACCAGGACACAATAGCAAAAGATGACGTAATGTTTCTGGTTGGTCGGGGTCGTTACAAAAGCGGCAGGTGTTAGATGGTGAAAGACCTCTTGAATGTAAAATTTCGTTTGTAGGTAATAAATTTAACCTTGCACGAAGAAGTGTATTCCGAGTTTTTCTGCTTGGGTGTTTTATCAGAAAAGGTTGGATTACGTTCAGTTTTCTACATGTTGGAGGTAAATGGGTGGCACGTTTGTACTCAGATGCCTTGTCCAATGTATTTATCCAATCCATTTCTTCAATTCGTGCTTTAGTTTTTGTTGGATTACCCATCAGTTCTTCCATCGAGCTGCCGCAATTTTCAAGTTGATGTAGGCACATAAGCTCCCATTTAGAGAGTAACGTTGAGTTGTGTAGGTTCATCTCAGCCTGAACCATCAAAAAAATTGCTGTGGAAGTAGGATCTTTGATCTTCCTGTACAGCATGACTGACGCCCTTTTGACTATTGAGTCTAGAGAGGAGAGGGAGAGTTTGCGTCTTATCAAGGCGATCGGAGTCGATGATGGTAAGTTCAAGACTGAGCGCCAAAAAAGACTCTCCAATCTAGCCCATAGGGACTGGGGTAAAGATGGCATTGCGTTGGCTCCATAAGTGATAGCTGGAATAACTTTGCCCCGGTAGAATTTAAGTAGGGGCATCAGTGAGAAGCGACCATATTTTTTGTCGAGTAGTTTCGCTTGAGAAACTAGTATTTTCATTTTTTCCACAAGATGGTGTTGCATCGTTGTATCTTTCGCTGTGGAGTCAATGAGGACTCCCAGGTATTTAAATTCTGTCACTTGTTCAATTTTGTTTCCTGTCAGGAACCACAAGTTCTTCTTTTTCCTTTGGAGATTTTTTCCCAACACCATGATCTTTGTTTTCTGTTTGTTTATCTCTAAGTCATTATTTACTGTGTAAGTGTTCAATGCAACCAGATGGCGTTGTAAGCCAATTGGGGTCTGATCCAATTGGATAAGATCATCCGCGTACAGAAGTCTTGGGATCTTCTCTTTGCCTAATTCTGGAAGACATGCTCGTAAACCAATTATGGTTTCTTTCTAGTCTCCGAAATATGAGAGGAAGAGGGCTGGTGCTAAAGGGCAGCCCTGTTTAACTCCTCTGTCAGTAGTTATAGCTGACGAAAGCAGGCCTCTAGTGTTCAATCGTACCTGTACTGAAGTGGAAGCATGGAGAGCCTTGATGGGATTTAGAATTTCCTGTGGACAGTTCCATTTGGTAAGTTTCTCCCAGAGTTTCCTGCGATTGACAAGGTCAAAGGCCTGGGAAAGGTCTATAAATGCCAGATAAAGGTTCTTGTTGGATTCACGAGCTTTGGCTTTCAAAAGGCTGAGAATAAAAATATTTATGCTGGTACCTACACCCTTTTTAAACCCAGATTGAAAATGATTGTTACAGGGTGCACTTTCATTGGTTGAAATGATCCAGCAAAAGGGAGCCGTAGATCTTCCCTATAACGTCGAGCAGAGCCACTGGGTGAAAGTTCCTGGGATCATCTTTCCTACCTTTTTTAAATATAGGGATAATAATCGCTGAAGTCCAGGTAGGCGGGATTGTGCAAAAGGTTTTACATTTGTAGAATATTAAGCTCAGCAAATGTGACCATTCTTCTGGTGCAGATTTCACGTTCTCATTTGACAGACCATCAGGGCCTGGGGCCCTTGATTTCTTCAGTTTTGATATTTTTTCCAAGATTTCAGTTCTGTCTGAAAGATCAACCCATGGTGCTCTTGTCTGGGGTGTTAAAGGGAGCTCGGCCATGTCTGGAGAGCAAAAGAGTTTCGAGTAGAACTCAATCCAAGATGCTTCCGAAATGCTGTTCAGCATCATTGAGGCTGTCTCTTTAGCTTGTGGGTTAACCAAACTCCAAAACTCTCTAGAGTTGGATTTTTGGATTTGTTCCAACATATTTTCGGAGTCTTGTTGGTATAATATTAAATGGTGCTCCCGTAGCCAGCTTTTATAGGCTCTCGAAGCCTCTTTTGCATACGCCCTATTAGAGGGCGTGTTGTTTCTCAGGGCCGTCCTTTTTGCTTTACGAAGGAGGTTTCGCTGGGCCACCACGAGGGCATCGAAATTGTGAGCGTGGATTTGTTTTGAATTTATCCCCTTCGAGCTCTTTGTCGTGGTTCTGTGAGGTTCCAAAAGTGGTCTGTAGTCAACCTTCTCTGCTTCCTGCGCACTTCCATATGAAGAAGTAAATGCTCAAATGTTTGCCTTTGTAACTCTAACCCGGTTGCCTTTTCCTTCCGGTTCAATTCTACCTGAGTAATGGGCTAATGCTGGTTTTGTAAATGCCCATTTAACAACCAGGAGATTGTGGTCACTTTGATTAGTCTGGCGGATGCTGAAATCTGTCAGCCTTGCTAGCAAAAATTCAGAGGCGAAGATATAGTCTATTGTTGAATGGGCCATGCCTCGTTTCCATGATGATAAAGTAGTGGAGTCTGGGAGAGCAAATGCAGTGTTAAACAGTTGCCTGGCCAACATCAACTTGTGCCAAGCTAGACCTTGTCTGCAAGGAATGCAAGGAATGATCTGTGCGGGACTTGAGACGATCGAACTGGGGGTTGGACATTTGATATTTAAGTCTCCGCATACTATGACGTCACAAATCCCGAACTCTAGATATACTGAGTCCAGTGTAGAAGTCACTGTGTTGAATAGTGCAGTCTGTTGCATCATTTTGTGATTCCAATAAATGGACATCACTAGCAAAAAAGTGCGTGTATACTGGTCCTCAGCGGGCTCTCTTCGCAGGCAGGAAATTAGTACCGCGATGACGTAAGGGGACTTCAATATGATTTTTGTTATTTCTAGTCTCACTCCCATCCGGACTGCAACAATTAGGCCTGAGGAAGGCCTTCCTTTGTTTCCTGCTAATGCTTCTACAAAGGCGAGTTCAAAACCATCCAGTGAGGGTTTAGATTGTAGCCAAACTTCCTGAAGACAAAGGATGTCATATTCTCCTAGGTTGAAGTCACCGGGAGTACCATTTGTTAGACCGATCCGGATGGCGGGGGTCTTCGATCTCATCTAATCCCAGGCCATGGAATGCATCATAACCCTTTCCTCCCACCCCCCTTTTTCACCTCTTGCTCCCCCCTTGACCATTATGTAGCATTTTTACTCTCTGGTACTCTATAGGAAAAATATTTGCCCATGTTTCATCGTTCTGTTCATTAGTATTTTGCCAAGACTGTGGTACTAAACGATCTTGGGTGGTTGGGGCATTGGTACTAAAGTGCATATCAGTCCATGTGAGGTAGGTTCTTTGGTTGCATGTGTGCTTGTATATGGCAAGTCAGGTGTACGTGTAAGAACAGGGGTTTTGACAGTTCGGTTTTTATACAACGTTGTAAAATAGGCATTCAGGGTGGCATTGTGTGACAAAATTGTGTTAACTCCAGCCCATATAAGGCTTGATCCTTCTTGTATTAGGTGTACCCCACTTCCCCCTTCCTTCATATCACCCAATATGAATGATATATTCCAGTAAAGGCCAAGGCAAAATAACATTACAGAGAATACTATTGCAACGAAATATAACCCACAGTCATAACTGTAGGTTCTACTATCTCTATTATCTACCCTAACACTATCTAAATTGGAGTCGTTGTAAGTGAGGGCCCTCCTCGCCATCATATTTCCACCTGAAGGGGTGACATAAAAGTGTTAAGTACACAAAAACAATATATACTTGAATACTTGACTGATTCTATCTAAGCAGTTACACACTAAGTGCCGGATTAGTAACAGAATTCTTCTGTGAACCTTGCAATATGGCCAACTCTCAAAGCAATAAAGAGGCAATTAGAAAGGCCATGCACCCAAGAACAAAGTTATAAGTAGTGGACGTGCAAGCCACTGCACACCCATCCCATGTAATATCTATGGACGTACAGCTAGGAGTGAAGCCTCTGAAGCCTCAGACCAGAAGCACTGAAGGATACCACACCTATAGAAATCCCCCACTACCACACATCACTGAGGTGGTTGTGGGGAGACCCTACACTCTTGGGTGCATGGCCAAAGGCCATGCACCCAATAACAAAGTTATAACCTCTTCATGATGTATTTTCTAAGGCTACCTTGTACGCAAAGAAAATGAGGGGTCCAATAAGGGCAGTATTTCAACCCGTGCAGTGCACAGGGAACTTGTAACTGTTGTAAGGACACGTGTGGTGTTAGGGAACGTTAAAATTGACAACATGCTATAATTTTATTACTTTTTCCTATGGGTATTATTATATTCATTAGTACGTCGCCATGGGTATCACATGCTACGGTGGTTGTGGCCAGGGCCTAGGGTCTTGGATGCATGGCCGTTGGCCGAAGGCCGAAGGCCTTACTTCCAAAACTCTAGGCCCTGGCCACAGACACAGGCCCTGGCCACAAACACTGCAGCATGTCACACCCATGGATACACCCATAGTAATGCGTATCGATTGCCTGGTTGTGGGGAATGTGTGCAGTCTTGGGTGCATGGCCAAAGGCCATGCACCCAACAACAAAGATATAACCTCTTCACTTACAAGCCCACATGGGTTTTATCTAGTGTGATGGTTGTGGCCAAGATGTGTACTTTTGGGTGCATGGTTGCAGGGTGTATGCCATACACCCAAGCATGCACCCAAAAGAAAACTTGTAAGCACTGGAATTGTAAGCCACTTCGCAACCATATATTCAAATGTATGGACATACACCTAAGATTTTAGGCCCTGCCCACAAACAAAAAAGTGCTGCATTTCAGAGCTACAGAGACACCCCTAGTATTCAACATCAGTCAGGAGGCTGTGGGGAGGGTCTGCAGTCATGAGTTCATGGCCGTAGGCCATGCCCGCAAAAGCACATTTGTACGTAGTGTAGTTATATGCTGCAATGGATGTCATATGGTGTGGAAGTAGTGCCCAGGATGCAGAGTATTTGAACAAAGTAATAAGCACTGCAGTTGTACGTAACTATCCATTTTAAATACTGTATACCCATACATTCATGATGCTATGGCCTGAAACTCACGTCTGTAGCCTGTGGCTACAAACTACTGCACCATATCACAGCTATTGGTATACTTGTACTATGCAACATCATTAAGATGGTTGTGGGGAGGGCGTAGCGATTTGGGAGCTTGCCCAAAGGCCATGCTCCCAAAACCAACTTTGTACATAGTGAAATGGTTCTGATATGCTGTGGTGTTTCTGGCCAGGATCCAGAGTCTTGACTGCATGCCCAAAGGCCATGCCCCCAAGACTGAAGTCATAAGCAGTGGAGTTATAAGTGAATATGGGTGTGGTGTAATGTGCTAGTTGTGTGCACGCCCTAGTGCTTGGCTGCATGGCTGCAGACGATGGCCCCAAAAGTTAATTTATAAGTAGCTAATTTACAAGGACCATGGTTTTGAAATGCAATGATGGTTGTGGCTAGGAACTATACTCTTTGTACCTTGGTCGTAAGGCATAGGTGGTAGCTTACACACAGAAGATGCAAGGGCCAGCCTACAGCCACTGCAGCATATTATCACCATAGATTAGACGTGTAGATTCACATGTGTAGAAAATGACTGCCAATATACTTACTCCTTACATTGTTCAGAATCCACATATATCTTTTAAATGCCTTTCCTACTTGGCGGAAGTATCCCTTTTTGTAATGTCTGTGATAAAAGAAAAAGTTATGTTAGTCTTTGCATTTTATGAAAACTTACTACATTGCATAGTAGACAGTTTACCTTTTTTTTTACCCTCATATTTAGTTTACAAACCAGTGTACTGTGCATTGTGCTCAGTTTCTGTGTTTGCTTTTCTAATCCTTGGGTCAGGTGAAAAAAAATCCTTGTCGGATGTTAGGCAGAAACCTGTGCAGTTCCCTTAGGGACCACTGCAAAAGATTTAAGACTACAGGTGTTGGCAGTAAACCCACTTGGTAGCAGTCTGAACCACCCAGATTTACCTGGTAGCTGTGGCTGAGCAGTCAGACTTCCCTCAAGAAGAGTTAGGCAGTATGCAAAGTATACACAATAGGCACTCAGATACAATAATACAAGCAAACACTGACCAGAGCTTTGGTATCAAAGTATATAATTATTTATTTAAAAACACACAGTTGAAACACTCCAGCACTCTTATTGTAAAATAATCTAAACACAGTTACTATTGTAATATAAACACCCCTTTTTCCTTATCAGATAAGTCAAAGTAAAACACCACTTATTTTCATACAGAGGTGAGCGCTTAACTCAATTGCACTCCGATAAGTTTGTGAGAAAGGGAGGGAAAAAGACAGAATGTGGAAAGGTACACCACTCTAAGATTCAGGAACACTGTTAGCAAGGCAGAGAGCAAAAAGTCACTGGTGAGCCAAAGTCCAAAGGCTGGACCCACTCTTAGAGAGAGCAGAGCACAAATGCGCCCAAGATCACACAGTTACACTATGCTTAGAAAGTCTTGCAGAGGGTTCAAAAAGGGTTTAATGAGGCTTTAAGAAAGTTTAGCCAGGGTGTCCCAGACTAACCCAGGATCGAAAGCCGGGGGCTAAATCTTCCCCGTACAGTCAGTAGCAAGGGAAGCCAGGCGGGACACGGTACCTTAAGTGGGAAGGATCCTCCAGCGGTGGCAGTTGTTCCTGGTAGTGGGTGCAAGTTGCGTTGTCGTCCAGGGGAAGAGAAGATCTCGACGTGGAGGAAAGATGAAGGCCGTTGCACTACCAGGGAAGAAACCAGCCGCAGAGTTTTCCGGTTAAAGGTGGTACCTTGGTTACACGGTCGTGGTAAAACGTGGTATCCCTGTTGCCGGGGTGCTTGGCACGGGCAAGGCGGCACGAGGTACGTCGGCAAAGCGAAAAGACGGTGAAACTGGTTATCCCCACCAGTCAAAGGAAGAAGACTCTCCGGCGGGAGATCTCCTCTGTCGTTGGGAAAAGTGGTGAGGCAGTCCAGCAGGGCTCCACCGGTGGTGTCGTCGTAGCAGGTCGGCTCAGCTTCTCCCTCGTCGGATTCTTAGGTCCTGTGGCGACTTCTGAAGTTCCAGTCCCAAAAGCACTGCTTTTATGCAAGAAACCCCCCTTCATTCAGCCTAGCTGTCAATCAAACATGCTAAGTGGTGAGCCGGCCGGCTCACCACTTGGGCCAATCACACAAGAGTGCGACTTGAGTTACCAAGGTAACTCAGTCCAGGGTGCCTAAACCCCCTCCCACACTCCCTGTGGTACCCAGACAGAGTGGCACCACTTTTGGAGGCTTCTGTGGAGAAGCCCGCCAAAAAGTGGAACAAAGGGCTCGACCTTTGGTTTGGAGTTACAGAGGCGAACACAAACGCCATTTTAAAACCGAGTTCTGGCAGAAAATAACAACCGGTGAATTAATATTAATTAAATAAACCGGCGTTATGTTAGAGGCTATGTTAAAAAGTATTAGCCTCGAACAATGGGAAAATCCCATAGAGATATATTTGCGGTTGAATATAAAAAGTAGTATCCACTGCCACCAGCCAAAACTCGACGAGGGGGGACGGGACAGTGCCCCCTCAAATAACAGACCCAGGGGCAATTGAATTGACCCTACCAGTACGTCCACAATATGATGGTTTGTACTGGTTCTGTTAGTAATTTGGGACTAGTAAAGCCAATGGTGACTTTACATGCCCTGGGAGAAAGTAGTCAGTCCCAGGGTATGGAGTCTATGCTGGGGGGTCACTATGACACCAGTGTTACTGCACGGAGGGTGCTGTGTAACACACCTAGAAAAAAACATATGAGACCCTATGGAGTAAAAGACCCCATAGCCCATGAAACACATTAACATTCAAAGGAACACCACAAATCATGTCCAAGAATGGGAGAAAAAGAGTCTCACTCTTGGCAGGAGAAAAAAACAAACTCCAGAAATCCAGCAAAGCTGCTGGGGGACTCACTAGGTTAGGAAATTTAGCCTAAACAGAGAATTATCCCTAACACTCGCCCCCCCAGACTAAGGGACAGGAGGATTTAATCCACTCCTGGATGAATCTCATACCTCTAGTCGATGACATACATCCTAGAGAGACCATCAGCGTTTTGGTGGTGACACCCTGACCTGTGCTCAATGGTGAAATCAAACCCTTGCAGGCAGATTGACCATCTCAGTAGTTTTGGGTTTTCCCCTTTCATTTGCATTAACCATCTCAAGGGTTGGTGGTCAGTCTGAATGACAAAAGTAGAACCATACAAGTATGGCCTAAACTTCTTCAGAGCAAAACATTCTCGTTCAATGTTTGCCCACCTTGTTTCAGGATCCTTCAGTTTTCTACTGATGAAGCAAATGGGGTGATCCCTACGTTTCCCATCCAGTTGACTGAGGACTGCACCTATTCCTACATTTGAAGCATCTGTCTGCACAATGAATGTTTGGTGGTAGTCAGGAGCTCTGAGTACTGGGGCTTGACAAAGAGCCTTTTTCAGGGTTTCAAAGGCCTGATTGCATTCCTCATTCCACCTAACCTTTTTAGGGAATTTAGGAGAGGAGATGACATTCAGTGGAGAAGCTATGGACCCATAGTTCTCTATGAAATTCCTGTAGTACCCAGTGAGGCCTAAGAAGGCTCTCACCTGGGTCTGAGTAGTAGGTGTTGTCCAATTTTGCACAGCTTCAATCTTACTGGGCAAAGGCCTTATTTCTCCACCTCCTACCTCATGTTCAAGGTAGACCACTTTACTCTGTCCAATCTGGCATTTACTCGCCTTTATGGCCAGATTGGCCTTTCCAAGAGCCTGCAAAACATATCTCAGGTGGGCCACATGTTCTTCCCAGGAATTGCTGAACACTGCTATGTCATCCAAGTATGCCATGCAGAAGTCCTCCATCCTATTCAGAACCTGGTTTACCATCCTTTGAAATGTAGCAGGTGCATTTTCCAATCCAAAAGGCATAACCTTAAACTGGTATAAGACAACTGGGGTAGAAAATGCAGTTTTCTCCTTGGCATGGTCTGTCAGGGCTATTTGCCAATGGCCTGACGTTAAGTCAAATGTGCTGAGGAACTTGGCTGCACCAAGTCTATCCACCAACTCATCTGTCCTTGGCAAAGGGTGGGCATCAGTCTTAGTTCTTTAGATCCTGCCTTTGGTACTAACGCAACTGGGCTAGACCATGGACTAGTAGAGGGCTCTATTACCCCGAGATCAAGCATCTTGCTGACCTCACCTTTGATGTGGGTTCTTACATTCTCTGACATTCGATATCCTCTGCTTTTGACTGGCAGACAGTCACCAGTGAGTATGTCATGCTGTCCCCAAGGGGTCAAGCCTGGTGAAAGTGAGAACAGAGAGGCAAACTGATTTAACATAGATTTGCACTCTCCCTGTTGCTCAGGTGTCAGATTTGAAGAGAGATTTGCTCCTTCAATCTTTTCAGGGAGAGCTTCACTCTCTTCTTCTTCCTCTGATGATGCTAGAAGCAAAGCTCCTACATCAGGTCTGGAGACATATGCCTTTAGTCTGTTGGTGTGGAAGACTGTTGGAGCCTCCTTGGGATTGCCCAAGTCCACCAGATAGTTGACCTCTCCAAGTTTACCCACAACCTTGAAGGGTCCCATCCATTTGTCTTGCAAGGCCCTCTGCCTTGTTGGAATCATAACGAGAACTAGCTGGTCTTGAGTAAACTCAAGCATGTTAGCCTTTTGATCATGCCAGTGCTTGACCAATGCTTGTCCAGCTTTCAAGTTGTCACTTGCTTCTGCCATCATGTGTTGCGACATTCTCCCTCGGAGACCTATCACATAGTCAGTCACTCTGACTTGCTTGGGGGAAGGAGCACTCTCCAACCCCTCCTTGAACAGGGCCAATGGACCTCTGACCGGATGACCATAAAGAAGTTCAAAGGGAGAATAACCTACTCCCTCCTGAGGGACTTCTCTATAAGCAAAGAGAAGGCATGGCAGTAGAAGGTCCCACTTTCTTTTAAGGGGGTCTTCTAAAGCACCTATCATGCTCTTCATGGTTCTGTTGAACCTTTCAACCATCCACTTGTCTGAGGGTGGTATGCGGTTGAGAACTTGTAAGTAACTCCGCAGATTTTCCACATGGCTTTCATGTAGTGGGACATAAAATTTGACCCCCTGTCAGAGATTACTTCCTTAGGAAACCCAACCCTGGTCAAAATACCAAGGAGGGCCTTAGCCTCAGCCGGAGCTGTAACAGTCCTCGTAGGAATTGCCGCAGAGTACCTAGTAGCATGGTCTACTACAACAAGTATAAACCTGTTGCCTGAGGAGGTTGGAGGATCAAGGGGACCAACAATGTCAATCCCTACTCTCTCAAATGGGACTCCCACTACAGGGAGAGGCACTAAAGGTGCCACATTCTTGGAACCAACCTTACCAGAAGTCTGGCAGGTGTGGCAGCTCCTGCAGTACTTATCTACTTCAGCCCCCATCTTTGGTCAATAAAAGTAGAGTGAGAGCCTTTCCTTAGTCTTCTTGAAACTCAAGTAACCAGCCAAAGGAATCTCATGGGCTAACTGCAAGAACTGTGGTCTGTTCTCTTGGGGTACTACAAATCGTTTGTTGTCCCCAGGTGCAGACTCCATTGGTTCACTGTAGAAGAGGCCATCTTCCCAGTGTAACCTATATTTCCCAGGCTCTTGCCCTTCAGCCTGAGCATCTGCCTGGTGGCAAAGACCTTCCAGAATTGGACATTCTCTCTGTCCCTTACTGAAGTCTGCCCTGTTGGGTCCACCTACTGCCAGTAAAGACTGCAGCTCAGGATGGTCAACAGGATCCAGACCTCCAATGAGTTCCTGGCCTTCCACTAGCTCTTCCTCAGAGTCTAGTTCAACCACACAGGGTTGTACCTCCCTCTCAGCCTCAGCTGGAGGGGGAGTTACTGGTGTAACTTTGGACAACCTAGGGGAAGTCCTTGTTGGCTGCACTGGAGTGCTGGCTGTGGGGTTCTTTTTAGAAGTTTTAGGTTTCCCTTTTTCTTCTAGTTTCTTAGAGACAGCAGCTGACATCTCCAGTGGAGCAGGAGTGATCTCTTTCTTCATCATCTCCATGGGAGCACCTCTCATGGTTCTCTCCCTTGCAGGTCTGGTGAGCTCCTGTAACCTTTTACTGGGAGGTCTGGGGGTATGTGACACTACTCCAAGAGTTTTCAAGTCATTACCCAACAGAACCCTTCCTGGCACCTCACTTTGTATGCTGACAGGTATTTTCACAGTCATGTCATTACACTGGATGAGAACTTGTAGTTGGGGAAGCATCTACACAGGCCCTACAGCTAACTTGGTGAGGCGTTTGGGTGTCTTAGCAACATCCTCAGCCTGAAAAAACGATGTGTCCACCACAGTTATGCTGGCCCCAGTGTCCCTAATGGCAGGAGTCTCCTGACCATTCACCTGGACACTGTCCTTATAATACTCTTTAGTATTATCTGGGATAGAATTATAGACATCTAAGTTCTGTTGTTCCCACAAACCCAGAGACACTAAAGAAACACTGGCTGAGATAGCCAGTAATAGAAAGTTTCCACTTGCCATTTGTACTTCCTCCTCTGGAGCGAAGGCTAAGGAGACAAGCTGGACCCCTGAAGGTTTACCCTTACATCTGGGATCTCCTTTCACAAGGTCAGTAGAGCCATAAACAAAGCATTTACCAAATGCTTTCTGGAATGGTGGCTTGTTCTGACCTCCTTCTGGTTTGGCACCAGAAGGTACACTAGCCTGATGGCTTACCCTTTTGGTTTTGTTTGGGGCCCTCTTTGGGATTGGAATTATTAGAATTCTCTATGGAGTCCTTTTTTGGCTGTTTTCCCTCATCCTTTTTCTGAGTAGCCCCAGAATCCTTGTGAGTGGCCCTGTTGGCAACCCACAATTCAGCAGACTTAGCTAACTTCCTGGAATCCAATTCCTTTGAATCAGCCAAGTGCTGTCTGAGCTCAGGAGAGCAGGCACCATAAATTGACTCCAACATTACAAGATTCTTCATTCCTTCATAAGTGTTAACCCTGTAACCCTTAATCCATCCCTCTAAGTTTTTCAAACATTCACTCACCCAGGTAGCCCAAGGGGTACCATCATGCTTTTTGAGGGTCCTAAACCTCTTAAGGTACTGGGCAAGGGTCTTCCCAAATCTAGCTATTAAGGCTAGTTTCACACATTCATAATCATTCTTATCCACCTCCCCCAACTCCATTACCACATCAGTTGCAACAGGGGGAAGCTGTCATGATCCCTGCTTCCAAGGGGTCAGGACTTGCCCCACGACCTTGGAAGCAGGCCCATGACTCTGATCCCAGGAACCAGCCAGTCCCTATAGGGACCCTCTGGACCTTGTCCTGGCGCCAGTGGCGCCAGGCTCATGATGGTGACTGGTCCCGGCACAGGAAGCGCCGGGCTCATATTAGATAAGAGTGCTTGGTGGACCTACCTGTAGCAGACCATGCTGCTTACTTACCAGCTAACTGGTCTCCTGATCCTTCTCTGCCTGGAACTACTTTTTCTGTCTGGGTGGAGCAGGAGCCACTCCCTGGAAGCAGAACACAGGAACTCTTCTAGAAATCTGGAACTCTTTTCTTACCTGGGTGGGGCCGTGGAAGGAGACGCCTAAGCACTACAGAAGGCTATTTAAACCACACCCGATTGGTTTCACGTGCTTCGCGTTATTCTGCATCTGCAGCAGGACGCTCACCGTGTCAGCTCCAGGAAACCTCCAGCTCCAGATCCTGTGAACACGAAATAACCTGCTGGAATCCAATCTTCAGTCTTCTTCAGTCTTCTGCAGCTCCTGCAAAACAAAGGCACAGGTTAGGCTAAAGTAAAAGCAGTGAATCTACTTACCTAATCCAACGGCAGCATCCAAGGCGCCTTTCTCTGCCTTTCTCTTCCGGCATCCGACATCTGCAAAGAGAGAGAACATCGGTCAGTAATATTCAACTACAAGTTCTGCTTACCTGTGTTACGCCCGTTCCAACTCAGCTCGCGCTGCATTCCAGCACCTGCAAGGCAAGATACATCGGTTAGTAACGCTTAGTTACAAGACTGCTTACCTGTGTTATGTTCGCTTTCAATCTGTTCGCGCTGCACCTCAGCACCTGCAAAGACAAAAACAGACATTACGGAGCATTCTCCAGCGCTAGTGCAGTCTTTCTACTTACGTGCCATTGAAGGATAATCTTCATCGTCACAGCATCTGAAAAGGGAAAGACATAGACTTTACAGACTTAAGACTTTTGAAAGAGAAGAGAACAATGCAAAAGGAACTTTAATACTTACAAGGCACGCTCGTGCATTAACGGCGTCTTCGCTCTCAGCAAATCCTCTGCTATCAAGAGGCAGAGCTCGCATCCAGTGAAGCAACTGGATCCAGCACCCCTGCACAAGACGCAGGATGGAGAGCCCGGCATTTACCTATATAAGGTAAGCGCAATATCAACCCAGTTCCACGGGGAAAGAAAGAGCGAGAGGGGCTAGGAACTTTCCGAACCTTCCAAACACTAATACCTTGGTTTACCCTTGCAGACATCTCACTCTTCAGCTTAAACTGTCGGTGGGAAGGGGGCCCAGTCCGGGAGCAAAACGAACCCTGCGCCTAACACTGAAGACAGTATCCTCGCCAGATCAAGACCTGCGCCTCCGGGGGAACCAGGTGAGCGTTACAGAACGCGAAGCCTTACCACAAAATTCCCGCCCAGGCGCAATGGAAACCTCAGACACAGACCAGTTGGCCCAATTACTCGGGGAGTTGAGGGCGGAAGTACACGCTGCACGTCAGGAAACAAATGCCCTAAGGAGGGAGTTAGTGGTCTCCAAAGAGCGAACAGACGATTTGGCTAGACAATTGCTGCAAGCCCAAGCTGGACAAACTCCTCTACCAACCCCAAGTGGGGGCCACGCTCCTCCAGCTTCCTCGAATCCGATACAAATCAATCTACCAGGAAATATACCTTTGGCTCCGCCCGAACGCTTTTCAGGTGATTCAAAAAGGTTTGCTGTGTTCTTCAATCAATGTCGCTTGCACTTTTTGTGCAGACCCGCCGCTTTTCCAACGGACCAGGCTAAAGTGGCCTTCGTGCTCTCTTATCTCAGTGGCAGTGCCGCAGATTGGTCTGTTCCTTTAGTGTCTCAAGATGACCCCATTCTCCATAACTTCCAGGACTTTCAAGCCAGTATGGAGAAACTGTTCGCAAGGCACTATCAGGGACAGGCCTTGGACAATGAACTTCTTTCACTACGACAGGGCAATCAAGATCTTCTGACTTATATTGCATCATTTAACAGACTAGTGGTGGAAACCGGATGGCCGGAGGATAAGAGGATCACACTGTTTTTACAGAGGTCTGCGTGGGGAATTAAAAGACGTTCTGGCTCAAGTGGTAAATCCTCCACAAGACTGTTCCGAATATATCGATCTGGTAGTGCAATTGGATCATCGACTACAGAATCGGAAAGCCGATCGATCCAGATTTGAAACCCGACCTTTTTCAAGGCCACAAAGTTCTACGAAAGGAACTGATTCCGTGGAACCCATGCAAATAGGGGGTGTAAAAGGACCTTTAACCCAAAAGGAGAGGGAAAGGAGGAGACAACTGCAATTATGCCTCTATTGCGGAAACTCAGGGCACTTTCTTCGAGATTGTCCAGTGAAGCCCAAGAAGAAGATAGTAGGGGCGTCTGATAAAGGTACCGAGAATTCTGAGCCGGGAAACGACCTCGCACGGCAAGTGTAGAGGTCCGCTTGCCGAGCGTTAAAACCAGTTCTTTGACCTCGCATTTCATCATGCCCATGGTCCTCGTGAGTCCTGAACAACCTAATCGTATGCATGCCATTAAAGCATACATTGATAGTGGCGCAATCGGGAATTACTTGGACTGTGAGCTGGCCGCCAGGATGAATCTATCTCTTTGTCCAAAGACGGTGAAAGACGTCATTACCACCGTGGATGGGACGGAAATAGCTTCCGGACCCGTAACTCACACCACCATGGAAGTAACATTAGTAAGCCAAGATGGGCATCAAGAGAAGATCGTGTTTGATGTGATCAAGGCCCCTCAGTTTCAAGTCATCTTGGGAGTTCCTTGGTTGGATAAACACAATCCTCAAATTGATTGGCGAGCAAAGACAATCCGGTTTCCAGAATGCGCTTCTACCTGCTACCCTCAGCTCTCCACCAAACTAGCTGCAACTGTTTCTGAGAGTCCGCAACTGCCTCCTGAATACCAGGAATTCCAAGATGTCTTTCGGAAAGACCAAGCTAATTCTTTGCCTCCCCACAGATCATACGACTGTCAGATAGACCTGATTCCCGGATCCACTCCTCCGTGCAGTCGGATTTATGCCCTTACTGAACCTGAAAATCTCCACCTAAGGCAATATTTGGACCAGTACGTGGCTAACGGATTCATCCGTCCTTCGAAGTCCCCGGCCTCCTCAGCTCTGTTCTTCGTGCCAAAAAAGGAGGGAGACTTAAGAACGTGTATAGACTACCGTGCCCTGAACCAGATTACAATTAAGAACAGGTATCCATTGCCATTGATCCCAGAACTACTTGACCAAGTCAAAAACGCCTGCATATATACTAAGTTAGACCTCAGAGGAGCCTACCATTTGGTGCGAATAAAGGAGGGCGATGAATGGAAGACGGCCTTTCGTACCAAGTATGGACTGTTCGAGTATCAAGTGATGCCCTTCGGGTTGTGTAACGCACCGGCCGCATTGCAGTTCTTTATGAATGACGTGCTCCGTGAACTCATTGATGTGTGTGTAGTTGTATACATTGACGACATTCTGGTTTATTCGTCCTCTGAGGCAGAACACCGAAAACATGTAACCGCAGTACTGGAGAGGCTCCGCAAACACAAACTTTTTGCGAAATTATAGAAGTGCGTCTTTCATGTTACTGAGGTCGAATTTCTGGGATTTATTTTGTCACCTAACGGAGTTCACATGGACTCGAGGAAAGTAGATGCAATAATCAAGTGGCCCTCACCATCATCTGTAAAAGGGGTTCAAAGTATGTTGGGCTTCGCCAACTTCTATCGCAGGTTTATTCCAGACTTTTCTCGGGTAGTCCAACCCATTACAGCTCTCCTCAGGAAAAACAAACGTTTTGAATGGTCTACCGAGGCAGAACAAGCCTTTCAGGAGCTAAAGACTAAATTTACCTCCGCCCCGATTTTAAAACATCCCCGCCCGGAACTACCTTACATCGTCGAGACCGATGCCTCCAGCCTTGCTATGGGAGCAGTGCTTTCACAAAGAGATCCAGAAACCAACCAGTTGCACCCCGTGGCGTTTTGGTCTCGCAAATTATCAGCCCCAGAAATCAATTACACCATTACCGATAAGGAACTGTTGGCTATTAAGTCCGCCTTTAAGGCCTGGCGGCATTATCTCTTAGGAGCTCGACACACAGTCACTGTTATTACTGACCATCGTAATCTACAGTATCTTAAATCAGCCAAAGCTCAATCCTCCAGACAACTTCGCTGGGCATTATTTTTTGCCGAATTTGATTTTATAATCACCTACCGACCAGGCAATAAGAATGGTAAAGCGGATGCCCTCTCTCGAATCGGAGTAGAGGAACACATGGTTAAACCTGAGCTCGTACCTATTATTCCTGAACAAAGAATCCTGGGTTTGATCAGCATGCAATCCATTGAAGAAATTGAAACCCAGGTTAAACAACTTGTAACTCCAACGGACATACAAAAATGGCAGCTTCAGGGGGAAGACTTCACAGTAAAGAACGACTTATTATACTTCAAGGAACGACTTTATCTACCCTGTACCAGCTTACAAAATCAAGTCATCTCTTGTTATCACGACTCCTTAATGGAAGGACACCCGGGTATGGCCAAGACCTCGGAAAAGGTCAAGTGTCACTTTTGGTGGCCATCTTGGAGAAAAGACATCAGAAACTTTGTCATGTCCTGTGGAGTGTGCGCCCAGAACAAGAGTCCTAAGGAAAAACCAGCAGGCCTCTTACAACCACTTGAAATCCCACCTCATCCCTGGCATACCCTTTCCATGGACTTTATCACCGATTTACCTCCCTGTTCCGGATACAATACAATCCTGGTAATCGTAGACTTATTTTCAAAGATGGCACATTTCATCCCACTAAAGGGGTTACCGTCAGCAGCAATCCTGGCTCGAGAATTTCTTGAAAACATCGTTCGGTTGCACGGCTTTCCTTCAGTTTTAATCTCAGACAGAGGAAGTCAATTCATCTCCCACTTCTGGCGGAGTTGCTGTCGGTTAGCTCAAATTGATGTGAGGCTTTCCACCAGTCACCACCCACAAACCGATGGTCAGACCGAAAGGACCAATCAGACTTTGGAACAGTACCTACGCTGCATGCTGCAACAGACAGGAGGAACTTGGAAGGACATCCTTTGGATAGCCGAGTACGCTTACAATAACTCAGTCCACTCTGGAACCGGAAAGACCCCGTTTTTCTTTTGTATGGTAATCATCCTCGAACCTCTAACCTGGATCCACCTCAGGATCCTGGAACACCAGCAGTTGACCACCTACATTCAACCATCACCCAAGCCTTCAAGGAAGCTACTACCCACCTTCAAAGGGCCAAGGAACAATACAAGAAAGGAGCAGATCAACATCGAAAGGAAGCCCCTCAATACCAAATAGGAGATCAAGTCTGGTTATCCACCAAATATTTACCCCTAAAGGGACCACGCACCTTTAACCCAAGATACCTGGGACCCTACTCTATTACTGCCATAATAAATCCAGTAGCGGTCAAGTTGGATTTACCCCATCGCATGAAAATGCACCCAGTCTTCCATGTTTCACTACTAAAACCTGTTCAACCAGAAAACCCGATTGACTAAATCTCCTGAACCTATCCTAGTTGACGGAGAACTTGAGTTTGAAATCAAAAATATCCTGGATTCCAAGATCTCCAAATCAAAACTACACTACCTGATTGACTGGAAAGGCTACGGCCCCCAAGAAAGATCTTGGGAACCTGCAGAACATGTACACGCACCCCGACTAATCAAGAAATTTCATCGGACATTTCCTAACAAACCAAGACCTCCGGAGAAGTCAACCTTGGGAGGGGCCTTGAGGGGGGGTGCTGTCATGATCCCTGCTTCCAAGGGGTCAGGACTTGCCCCACGACCTTGGAAGCAGGCCCATGACTCTGATCCCAGGAACCAGCCAGTCCCTATAGGGACCCTCTGGACCTTGTCCTGGCACCAGTGGCGCCAGGCTCATGATGGTGACTGGTCCCGGCACAGGAAGCGCCGGGCTCATATTAGATAAGAGTGCTTGGTGGACCTACCTGTAGCAGACCATGCTGCTTACTTACCAGCTAACTGGTCTCCTGATCCTTCTCTGCCTGGAACTACTTTTTCTGTCTGGGTGAAGCAGGAGCCACTCCCTGGAAGCAGAACACAGGAACTCTTCTAGAAATCTGGAACTCTTTTCTTACCTGGGTGGGGCCGTGGAAGGAGACGCCTAAGCACTACAGAAGGCTATTTAAACCACACCCGATTGGTTTCACGTGCTTCGCGTTATTCTGCATCTGCATCAGGACGCTCACCGTGTCAGCTCCAGGAAACCTCCAGCTCCAGATCCTGTGAACACGAAATAACCTGCTGGAATCCAATCTTCAGTCTTCTTCAGTCTTCTGCAGCTCCTGCAAAACAAAGGCACAGGTTAGGCTAAAGTAAAAGCAGTGAATCTACTTACCTAATCCAACGGCAGCATCCAAGGCGCCTTTCTCTGCCTTTCTCTTCCGGCATCCGACATCTGCAAAGAGAGAGAACATCGGTCAGTAATATTCAACTACAAGTTCTGCTTACCTGTGTTACGCCCGTTCCAACTCAGCTCGCGCTGCATTCCAGCACCTGCAAGGCAAGATACATCGGTTAGTAACGCTTAGTTACAAGACTGCTTACCTGTGTTATGTTCGCTTTCAATCTGTTCGCGCTGCACCTCAGCACCTGCAAAGACAAAAGAGACATTACGGAGCATTCTCCAGCGCTAGTGCAGTCTTTCTACTTACGTGCCATTGAAGGATAATCTTCATCGTCACAGCATCTGAAAAGGGAAAGACATAGACTTTACAGACTTAAGACTTTTGAAAGAGAAGAGAACAATGCAAAAGGAACTTTAATACTTACAAGGCACGCTCGTGCATTAACGGCGTCTTCGCTCTCAGCAAATCCTCTGCTATCAAGAGGCAGAGCTCGCATCCAGTGAAGCAACTGGATCCAGCGCCCCTGCACAAGACGCAGGATGGAGAGCCCGGCATTTACCTATATAAGGTAAGCGCAATATCAACCCAGTTCCACGGGGAAAGAAAGAGCGAGAGGGGCTAGGAACTTTCCGAACCTTCCAAACACTAATACCTTGGTTTACCCTTGCCGACATCTCACTCTTCAGCTTAAACTGTCGGTGGGAAGGGGGCCCAGTCCGGGAGCAAAACGAACCCTGCGCCTAACACTGAAGACAGTATCCTCGCCAGATCAAGACCTGCGCCTCCGGGGGAACCAGGTGAGCGTTACAGAAGCCTACAGAACAACCAGGGAAGTAACTCATTCCCTGTGATGTCCTGGAGCCCATGATTATACTCAAACATTTTTAACCAATCCAACACATCCAACTTAGGTTCATACATACCCACTACTTCCTTAGGCATCCGGGGTCTTTTGGGACTGGAACTCCTAGAGGAACCAGAGGAGAGAGAAGCATTTTCCACAGACAACTTTTTCATTTCTAGTTCATGATTAAGCTCAATTTCTCTGAGTCTCAACTCAGCTTGCTTCTGCTCAGCCTGGGCATTCATTCTTCTGAACTCTAGCTCTTGGTTTCGTTCAGATTGAGCAATAAAACGTTTGTACTCTAATTCAAGCTTCATTTTTTCAAGTTCAAAATAAGCAGGGTTACATGTAGGACCTGTTATAGGCCCAGTAGGTACAGTAGGTAAGGCGGACTGAGTCTCAGAGTGGCTTACTTCATTAGGTTCACTTTCCTCTTCTGACTCATTATCAAGACTTTGATTCAGATCAATACCATCACTGTTTTCTACATTTGCTGGGGGGGGGGTAGATTCCTCTGTACCACCCAGACTTTGGTTTTCTAAGAATCTTTCTACAAGTTACATTTTCTTGCCCTTCTCAGAGAGATTCTTATGTCTACACAATACTTTTAAGCAATCAGCAGTTTTGGCAGACAATGATTCTAGGGTATGACTCTCCATAGCAGACATAGTTAGAAAATCAGCTTTTTAGTGCTAAGCTTTAGTTGTCCTAAAGTATTCAAAAAGCACACTAAAGTGTATACTCAATACAAATCCCACCACTGTACACCAGTGTTAGGCAGAAACCTGTGCAGTTCCCTCTGGGACCACTGCAAAAGATTTAAGACTACAGGTGGTTGGCAGTAAACCCAATTGGTAGCAGTCTGTACCACCCAGATTTACTTGTGGCTGAGCAGTCAGACTTCTCTCAAGAAGAGTTAGGCAGTATACAGAGTATTCACAATAGGTTGGAAGAACACAGTAGAACAAGCAAACACTGACCAGAGCTTGGTGTAAAAGAGATATAATTATTTATTTAAAAACACATCTAGTAAAACACACTGGCACTAATATCAAGCAGTTCAAAAACATGGTCACTAAAAGATATACACTCCCTTCAACGATTAGTTAGACAAGTCTTAAGTAAAGCAACACTTATTTTCAGACAGCGGTGAGCGCTTAACGAAGATGTCACTCTAATCAATCGGTTTAAAAGGGAGAGAAAGGCAGAGCAAAGATAGAAACAGATCCCAACACTTTCGGAAGAACACAGTAGGAGAAGAAGGCAGGTTAAAACCGTAAAGTCAAAGTTAACAAGGCCGGACCCACTTTAAGTGGCTCTGGTCGAAATGTGTCCAAGGTCACATGGTTCAAAATGCCCAAAAGTCTTGCAATAAGTTCAGAAAGAGTTGGACCAAAAAGAAAGGGACCAGTTAGATGGTCAAGGCGGCCAGCCCAGTCCAGAATGTTAAGGGATTATTGTTACCTTGTAGCATTCTTTAGAAAGGGAGGCCTGGCGGACACGGTACCTTAAAATGGTGCGAACGCTCCAGCGGGGCAGTTGTTCCTGGCAGCGGGTGCAAGTCAGTGCTTCGTCCGGGGGAAGAGAGGATCTCGTCGGGGAGGAAAGCAGGAGTCCGTTGCACTGCCAGGGAAGAAACCAGCCGCGGAGTTCTCAATTAAAAGGAGCGGTCCTTTTATTCGCGGTCCAGTGGTAAGTGGCTATCCGGATGCCGGGGTGCTTGGCATGGGCAATTTGACCACAAGACATCCTGGGATGCGAAAAAGGAAGGTAAACTGGTTGTGCCCACCAGTCAGGGGAAGAAGAATCTCCAGCCGGGAGATCTCCTCTGTCGTTGGGAAGTGGTGAGTCAGTTCAGCAGGGCTCCACCGGTGGTGTCGTCATAGCAGGCCGGCTCAGCTTCTCCCTCATTGGATTTTCAGGTCCTGTGGCGACTTCTGAAGTTCCAATCCCAAAAGCCCTGCTTTCATGCAAGAAACCCCCATTCGTTCAGCCTAGCTGTCAATCAAACATGCTAAGTGGTGAGCCGGCCGGCTCACCACTTGGGCCAATCACACAAGAGTGCGACTTGAGTTACCAAGGTAACTCAGTCCAGGTTGCCTAAACCCCCTCCCACGCCCCCTGTAGTAGCCAGACAGAGTGGCACCACTTTTGGAGGCTTCTGTGGAGAAGCCCGCCAAAAAGTGGAACAAAGGGCTCGACCTTTGGTTTCGATTTACAGAGGCGAACACAAACGCCATTTTAAAACCAAGTTCTGGCAGAAAATACCAACCGGTGAATTAATATTAATTAAATAAACCGGCGGTATGTTAGAAGCTATGTTAAAAAGTATTAGCCTCGAACAATGGGAAAATCCCATAGAGATATATTCGCGGTTGAATATAAAAAGTAGTATCCACTGCCACCAGCCAAAACTCAACGAGGGGGGACGGGACAGTGCCCCCTCGAATAACAATGCCCAATCGAATTGCCCCTACCAGTACGTCCACAATATCATGGTTTGTAGTGGTTCTGTTAGTAATTTGGGACTAGTAAAGCCAATGATGACTTTACATGCCCTGGGAGACAGTAGTCAGTCCCAGGGTATGGAGTCTATGGTGGAGGGTCACTATGACACCCCAGTGTTACTGCACGGAGGGTGCTGTGTAACACACCTAGAAAAAAACATATGAGACCCTATGGAGTAAAAGACCCCATAGCCCATGAAACACATTAACATTCAAAGGAACACCACAAATCATGTCCAAGAGTGGGAGAAAAAGTGTCTCACTCTTGGCAGGAGAAAAAAAACAAACTCCAGAAATCCAGCAAAGCTGCTGGGGGACTCACTAGGTTAGGAAATTCAGCCTAAACAGAGAATTCTCCCTAACATTTCTGTATGTTCTATGTTAAATGTATATCAAGTACGTACATTATACTGCATATCTCCCAAAATCACATGATGACAGTGTATATTCAGCACAACAACTTCATTGACACAATGTTATGATTAAGTTCCCCTTCCAAAAACCTGTAAAATTCACTACAAAAAAACTTTGTTAAGGGGACGTTATGGTTAAGTTGCCCTACCAAAAACCTGTGCACTTCACTAAAATAAATGTTCAACCTCCCCATTATGGTTCAAATTAAAACCGAAAAACCCCTGAAATTCGCCAGTTATGGTAATCTAAGCCCCCATACCTGCCATCACCACTGTGCACTGCTAACACTAACACCCAGAACATGAAAGATGGCATCACAAATGTCATTGATGACATCACTGACGACATCACATGTTTAACCTCTTTGTTTTCGTTCCGTGCCATATATATATATATATGTACATTCAGTAAAAAAAATTTGTGAAAGGGATCTCCATTTTTGGAGACGCCCGCCATCTTGGATTCTCGTCCGGTGTCCACGGACATCACGGTAAAACATTCAAAAAAGACAACATTGCACTCGTCAAACTTATCAAAGAATGTTTGGGGAGGTGAGGGGTGATCAAGATGGGATGGAATATGGCTGCAAGAAGCAAAAAAACTGTGTTAACTAAAAAACATCCAAACATGAAGAAAGCACATAGCGGTGTAGACCACGCTCACGCAGTAAAGCGCACGCGCACAACTACTTCACCAGCTCTTGACATATTCTGCAAAAGTCAAAACGCAAAGACACTTTCTTTTCCAAACTCGCATAGCGCGCCTCATCTGAACACGGACACGCGTTGAAGAAAACACGCAGAAATGATGACCGCGCACAGGAGTTAACGGAAAACGCATAGCAGTGAAGACCGTGCACACGTGCTGTAGAAAACACGTAGATGCAAAGACTGCACACACGCGATGTAGATAACACTTAGCTGCGAAGACCACGCACATGCACTGTAGATAACATGTAGCTGACAAGACCATGCACATGCGTTGAATGAAGCACGCACACACAGACTTAACAGATGAATCCGAGCTCACACGCACCTTATCCGAATACGCACACGCGTTGAAGAAAAACACGCAGAAATGAGATGAATCTGAGCTAATATGCTTCATCCGAACAGGCACACGCGTTGTAGACAACAACACGTAGCTGCGAAGACGGCTCACATGCGCTGTAGATAACATGTAGCTGCGAAGAGCACGCACATGTGTTGTAGAAAACACATAGCTGCGAAGACCACGCACACGCATTGTAGAAAACACGTTGCTGTGAAGACCGCACACGCGCACTGTAGATAACACATAGCTGTGAAGACCACGCACACATGTTGAAAGAAGCAAGCACACGTGTTGAAGGCAGCACATAGCAGTGTATCTTTTTCAAACTCACACGCGCGCTCCTAACAGATATATTCGAGCTCACACGTGCCTTATCCGAACACGCACACGCATTGAAGAAAAACACTTTGAAATTAGATAAATCCAAGCACACACCTGCACACATGTTGTAGAAAACAGGTAGCTGTGAAGACCACGCACACGCGTTGTAGAAAACATGTTGCTGCGAAGACCGCACACGTGCACTGTAGAGAACATGTAGCTGCGAAGACCACGCACATGCACTGTAGATAACACGTAGCTGAGAAGACTCCGCAGACATGTTGCATGAAGCACGTATCAGCGTATCTTTTTCAAACTCGTACAAGCGCTCTAAACAGATGAATCCGAGCACACACGTGCCTCATCCCAACATGCACACGCATTGAAGAAAAACACACAAAAATGATGACCGGGCACAGTCATTAACGGAAAACACGTAGCAGTGAAAACTGCACACACACGGCTGTGGAAAACACATAGCTGTGAAGACCACGCACACGCATTGTGGAAATACGTAGCTGCGAAGACCGCGCACATGTGTTGTAAAGTGAAGAGGGGCCCTGTATGGAACCCCGCCTTCCCTTTCCATGGTGGCTATCTTGGTAAAGGATTTTCCTTCCTACACCAGGACGCCACAGGCGTTCCGGTGTGGGAAAACATTTTTTATTTTAGCACCCCGGGTTACCGCTTTGGGAACCTAGGGTGCTAATGGCCTTCATCTGTTTAAAAAGACGTTATGGTTAAGTTGCACTAATAAAAACCTATGAAATTTAGTAAAAAACCTTTGTTAAAGGGACGTTATGGTTAAGTTGCTCTACTAAAAACCTATGAAATTCAGTAAAAAAACTTTGTTAAAGGGACATTATGGTTAAGTTGCGCTACCTAAAACCTATGAAATTCAGTAAAAAAACTTTGTTAAAGGGACGTTATGGATCCAAGTAAAACTGAAAAACCCATGAAATTTGCCAGTTATGGTAAGCTAAGCAAACATAACTCGTGCCAACACCGTGAACTGCTAAGACTAACACCCAGGGCATCAAAGATGACATCACAAATATCATTGATGACATCACTGATGACATCACATGTCTAGCTCCTTCTTTTTTGTTCACTGCCATTTATAGATATTTCTATTCTAACATGTTCTTACACTACTTTTCTTAGAATTTAATTGCATCTTATGATGTATATATATAGAGGAAGAAGCAGGCCTGAAACACAGCAATCATTTTTGTGCTTGAATACAATCATGTAGATTATTCACAGTTGCTAATGATACTGCCTCTTGTTTGCTTACTTTACTCTCCATATATAAGCCCCATAGTTGTATGCATTGTAGTCTATTTATGTTTTGTGTGTATTAGTAGAAATATGTAGTAAGTGATGCATTAGTAGCTACTTAGTTTTTTTTCACAGTACGGAAAAGTCTGATACAGAACATTCACTGTTTTATTATATAACTTTGGCAAAGTACAAATATAGCACCTCTGTGGTGTATACTGCAGCCAATACCTACATTTCTGTATGAGTACGTTCCTGTACTAGAAAGAACACTTCAATGGAATGTTCTTTAGAACACTACATTGCGTAATGAAGTATGTATTTTATTACACATTTCCCGATAATCCCTGATACTTTTTTGCCACCATTACATTCACAACCCCTTCTTTGAAAAGTACATGCACATGTGATGTTATCAGTGATGTCATCAATGATATTTGTGATGTCATCTTTGATGTCCTGGGTGTTAGTCTTAGCAGTGCACAGTGGTGGCGCGAGTTATGGTTGCTTAGCTTACCATAACTGGCGAATTTCATGGTTTTTTCAGTTTTACTTGGCTCCACAACGTCCCTTTAACAACGTTTTTTTACTGATTATATATATATATATATATATATTACATGGCCACGGTATTGGCCATGTAGTTATGGTTAAGTTGCTGTTTCCGTAGGAAGAGCACTTTTTGGGCGGCTTATAACTTCGCTCTCCCTGGACGGATCCTCACCATACTTTGCAAAAAAAGTAGTTGGGTCACTCTGAATTTTTCTGCAGAGATTGGTGGGGATTCGTCCAGGGGGGGCAAAGTTATAGGGGGGGTCCCAAAACTTTTTTTTTTCCCATAGACATAATGGGAAAAAACTTTGCTCACGCCTACAGCCCAAACCGCTGGACGGATTTACACCAAATTAGTGGCAGGAGCGGCGGCTTGGTCCAAAAAGCGTGCTTTGCTTTATTTGGTGTAAATCCGTCCAGTAGTTTTTAAAAAAATGACAAAAATGTAAGTGAAAAAAATTAGTGATATCTGTGTTCGCTTCGCGGACACACTTCCCTGTTCGCTCCGCGGAAAGGACGGTGATTCGGCCAGCAGCTTGCGTGATGTCCGCGGACATCTGACGTGCTCTCTCATTGGATGCTTGGAAGCGTGCAGTGCGTCTGACTTCAGAGACGCCCGCCATCTTTGTTCCTCGCATGAGAGGCTTTGTATCCCGCCTGCACAGTAAGTCCCCCACCCCCGCTCATGCCTGTGTCTGTCTCCTGTTCCTCCCACCTCTTGCCCCGTGTGTCTTTCTCCCTTACGCCCACTCCCTGCTCATGCCCCACTCATGTCCGTGTTGTCTCTCCCCACAAGCCGCCCGCTCATGTCCGTGTTGTCTCTCCCACCCGCCGCCCGCTCATGTCCGTGTTGTCTCTCCCACCCGCCGCCCGCTCATGTCCGTGTTGTCTCTCCCCACCCGCTCATGTCCGTGTTGTCTCTCCCCACCTGCCGCACACTCATGTCCGTGTTGTCTCTCCCCACCCGCCGCCCACCCCCGCTCATGTCCGTGTTGTCTCTCCCCACCCGCCGCCCACTCATGTCCGTGTTGTCTCTCCCCACCCGCCGCCCGCTCATGTCCGTGTTGTCTCTCCCCACCCGCCGCTCACCCCCGCTCATGTCCGTGTTGTCTCTCCCCACCCGCCGCCCGCTCATGTCAGTGTTGTCTCTCCCCACCCGCTGCCCGCTCATGTCCGTATGTCTCTCCCCACCCGCCGCCCACCCCCGCTCATGTCCGTATGTCTCTCACCACCCGCCGCCCACCCCCCGCTCATGTCCGTGTGTCTCTCCCCCTCCCGCCCACCCCCCGCTCATGCCCCGTGTGTCTCTCCCCCTCCCGCCCACCCCCCGCTCATGCCTCTTTTGTCTCTCCCCCTCCCGCCCACCCCCCGCTCATGCCTCGTGTGTCTGTCTCCCTCACCCCCACCCCCGCTATTGCCCCGTGTGTTTGTCTCCCTCCCCCCACCCCCGCTCTTGCCCCGTGTGTCTGTCTCCCTCCCGGCCACCCCCGCTCTTGCCCCGTGTGTCTTTCACCCTCCCGTCCAACCCCGCTCTTGCCCCGTGTGTCTTTCCCGCTCTTGCCCCGTGTTTTTGGGCGGCTTATAACTTCGCTCTCCCTGGACGGATCCTCACCATACTTTGCAAAAAAAGTAGTTGGGTCACTCTGAATTGTTTTGCAGAGTTTGGTGAGGATTCGTCCAGGGGGGGCAAAGTTATAGGGGGGTCCCAAAACTTTTTTTTTTCCCATAGACATAATGGGAAAAAACTTTGCTCACGCCTACAGCCCAAACCGCTGGACGGATTTACACCAAATTAACGGCAGGAGCGGCGGCTTGGTCCAGAAAGCGTGCTTTGCTTTATTTGGTGTAAATCCGTCCAGTAGTTTTTAAAAAAATGACAAAAATGTAAGTGAAAAAAATTAGTGATATCTGTGTTCGCTTCGCGGACACACTTCCCTGTTCACTCCGCGGAAAGGACGGTGATTCGGCCAGCAGCTTGCGTGATGTCCGCGGACATCTGACGTGCTCTCTCATTGGATGCTTGGAAGCGTGCAGTGCGTATGACTTCAGAGACGCCCGCCATCTTTGTTCCTCGCATGAGAGGCTTTGTATCCCGCCTGCACAGTAAGTCCCCCACCCCCGCTCATGCCCGTGTCTGTCTCCTGTTCCTCCCACCTCTTGCCCCGTGTGTCTTTCTCCCTTACGCCCACTCCCCGCTCATGCCCCGCTCATGTCCGTGTTGTCTCTCCCCACAAGCCGCCCGCTCATGTCCGTGTTGTCTCTCCCACCCGCCGCCCGCTCATGTCCGTGTTGTCTCTCCCCACCCGCCGCCCGCTCATGTCCGTGTTGTCTCTCCCCGCCCGCTCATGTCCGTGTTGTCTCTCCCCACCTGCCGCACACTCATGTCCGTGTTGTCTCTCCCCACCCGCCGCCCACCCCCGCTCATGTCCGTGTTGTCTCTCCCCACCCGCCGCCCGCTCATGTCCGTGTTGTCTCTCCCCACCCGCCGCCCGCTCATGTCCGTGTTGTCTCTCCCCACCCGCCGCCCGCTCATGTCAGTGTTGTCTCTCCCCACCCGCTGCCCGCTCATGTCCGTATGTCTCTCCCCACCCGCCGCCCACCCCCGCTCATGTCCGTATGTCTCTCACCACCCGCCGCCCACCCCCCGCTCATGTCCGTGTGTCTCTCCCCCTCCCGCCCACCCCCCGCTCATGCCCCGTGTGTCTCTCCCCCTCCCGCCCACCCCCCACTCATGCCTCTTTTGTCTCTCCCCCTCCCGCCCACCCCCCGCTCATGCCTCGTGTGTCTGTCTCCCTCACCCCCACCCCCGCTATTGCCCCGTGTGTTTGTCTCCCTCCCCCCCACCCCCGCTCTTGCCCCGTGTGTCTGTCTCCCTCCCGGCCACCCCCGCTCTTGCCCCGTGTGTCTTTCACCCTCCCATCCAACCCCGCTCTTGCCCCGTGTGTCTTTCCCGCTCTTGCCCCGTGTGTCTTTCCTGCTCTTGCCCCGTGTGTCTTTCCCGCTCTTGCCCCGTGTGTCTTTCCCGCTCTTGCCCCATGTGTCGTTCCCGCTCTTTCCCCGTGTGTCTTTCCCACTCCCGCCCACCCCTGCTCTTGCCCCGTGTGTCTTTCCCCCTCCCGCCCACCCCCGCTCTTGCCCCATGTGTCTTTCCCCCTCCCGCCCACCCCCGCTCTTGCCCCGTGTGTCTTTCCCCCTCCCGGCCACCCCCGCTCTTGCCCCGTGTGTCTTTCCCCCTCCCGCCCACCCCCGCTCTTGCCCCGTGTGTCTTTCCCCCTCCTGCCCACCCTCGCTCTTGCCCCGTGTGTCTCTCCCCCTCCCGCCCACCCCCCGCTCATGCCTCTTTTGTCTCTCCCCCTCCCGCCCACCCCCCGCTCATGCCTCGTGTGTCTGTCTCCCTCACCCCCACCCCCGCTATTGCCCCATGTGTTTGTCTCCCTCCCCCCCACCCCCGCTCTTGCCCCGTGTGTCTGTCTCCCTCCCGGCCACCCCCGCTCTTGCCCCGTGTGTCTTTCACCCTCCCGTCCAACCCCGCTCTTGCCCCGTGTGTCTTTCCCGCTCTTGCCCCGTGTTTTTGGGCGGCTTATAACTTCGCTCTCCCTGGACGGATCCTCACCATACTTTGCAAAAAAAGTAGTTGGGTCACTCTGAATTTTTTTGCAGAGTTTGGTGAGGATTCGTCCAGGGGGGGCAAAGTTATAGGGGGGGTCCCAAAACTTTTTTTTTTCCCATAGACATAATGGGAAAAAACTTTGCTCACGCCTACAGCCCAAACCGCTGGACGGATTTACACCAAATTAGCGGCAGGAGCGGCAGCTTGGTCCAGAAAGCGTGCTTTGCTTTATTTGGTGTAAATCCGTCCAGTAGTTTTTAAAAAAATGACAAAAATGTAAGTGAAAAAAATTAGTGATATCTGTGTTCGCTTCGCGGACACACTTCCCTGTTCGCTCCGCGGAAAGGACGGTGATTCGGCCAGCAGCTTGCGTGATGTCCGCGGACATCTGACGTGCTCTCTCATTGGATGCTTGGAAGCGTGCAGTGCGTCTGACTTCAGAGACGCCTGCCATCTTTGTTCCTCGCATGAGAGGCTTTGTATCCCGCCTGCACAGTAAGTCCCCCACCCCCGCTCATGCCCGTGTCTGTCTCCTGTTCCTCCCACCTCTTGCCCCGTGTGTCTTTCTCCCTTACGCCCACTCCCCGCTCATGCCCCGCTCATGTCCGTGTTGTCTCTCCCCACAAGCCGCCCGCTCATGTCCGTGTTGTCTCTCCCACCCGCCGCCCGCTCATGTCCGTGTTGTCTCTCCCCACCCGCCGCCCGCTCATGTCCGTGTTGTCTCTCCCCACCTGCCGCACACTCATGTCCGTGTTGTCTCTCTCCACCCGCCGCCCACCCCCGCTCATGTCCGTGTTGTCTCTCCCCACCCGCCGCCCGCTCATGTCCGTGTTGTCTCTCCCCACCCGCCGCCCGCTCATGTCCGTGTTGTCTCTCCCCACCCGCCGCCCGCTCATGTCAGTGTTGTCTCTCCCCACCCGCTGCCCGCTCATGTCCGTATGTCTCTCCCCACCCGCCGCCCACCCCCGCTCATGTCCGTATGTCTCTCACCACCCGCCGCCCACCCCCCGCTCATGTCCGTGTGTCTATCCCCCTCCCGCCAAACCCCCGCTCATGCCCCGTGTGTCTCTCCCCCTCCCGCCCACCCCCCGCTCATGCCTCTTTTGTCTCTCCCCCTCCCGCCCACCCCCCGCTCATGCCTCGTGTGTCTGTCCCCCTCACCCCCACCCCCGCTATTGCCCCGTGTGTTTGTCTCCCCCCCCCACCCCCGCACTTGCCCCGTGTGTCTGTCTCCCTCCCGGCCACCCCCGCTCTTGCCCCGTGTGTCTTTCACCCTCCCGTCCAACCCCGCTCTTGCCTCGTGTGTCTTTCCCACTCTTGCCCCGTGTGTCTTTCCTGCTCTTGCCCCGTGTGTCTTTCCCGCTCTTGCCCCGTGTGTCTTTCCCGCTCTTGCCCCATGTGTCGTTCCCGCTCTTGCCCCGTGTGTCTTTCCCACTCCCGCCCACCCCTGCTCTTGCCCCATGTGTCTTTCCCCCTCCCGCCCACCCCCGCTCTTGCCCCGTGTGTCTTTCCCCCCCCGCCCACCCCCGCTCTTGCCCCGTGTGTCTTTCCCCCTCCCGGCCACCCCCGCTCTTGCCCCGTGTGTCTTCCCCCTCCCGCCCACCCCCGCTCTTGCCCCGTGTGTCTTTCCCCCTCCCGCCCACCCCCGCTCTTGCCCCGTGTGTCTTTCCCCCTCCCGCCCACCCCTGCTCTTGCCCCGTGTGTCTTTCCCCCTCCCGCCCACCCCCGCTCTTGCCCCGTGTGTCTTTCCCCCTCCCGCCCACCTCCGCTCTTGCCCCGTGTGTCTTGACCACTCCCGCCCACCCCCGCTCTTGCCACGTGTGTCTTTCCCCCTCCCGCCCACCTCCGCTCTTGCCCAGTGTGTCTTCCCCCTCCCGCCCACCCCCGCTCTTGCCCCGTGTGTCTTTCCCCCTCCCGCCCACCCCCGCTCTTGCCCCGTGTGTCTTTCCACCTCCCGCCCACCCCTGCTCTTGCCCCGTGTGTCTTCCCCCTTCCGCCCACCCCCGCTCTTGCCCCGTGTGTCTTCCCCCTCCCGCCCACCCCCGCTCTTGCCCCGTGTGTCTTTCCCCCTCCCGCCCACCCCCGCTCTTGCCCCATGTGTCTTTTCCCCTCCCGCCCACCCGCCGCTCTTGCCCCATGTCTCTTTCCCCCTCCCGCCCACCCCCGCTCATGCCCCGTGTCTGTCTCCTGTTGCCCCCCACCCCCCGCTCCTGCCCCGTGTCTCTCTATTGTTCCCCACACCCCCTGCTCATGCCCCGTGTCTCTCTCCTGTTGCCCCCCACCGCCCGCTCATGCCCCGTGTCTGTCTCCTGTTGCCCCCCACCCCCGCCATTGCCCCGTGTCTGTCTCCTGTTGCCCTCCACCCCCCGCTCCTGCCCCATGTCTCTCTGTTGTTCCCCCCACCCCCCACTCCTGCCCCGTGCCCGTGTTTGTCTCCTGTTGTCCCCCACCCCCCGCTCCTGCCCCGTGTCTCTCTGTTGTTCCCCCCACCCCCCGCTCATGCCCCGTGTGTGTCTCTCTCCTGTTGCCCCCCACCCCCTGCTCATGCCCCGTGTCTGTCTCCTGTACCCCCCACCGCCCGCTCAGCCCCGTGTCTGTCTCCTGTTGCCCCCCACCCCCCTCTCATGCCCCGTGTCTGTCTCCTGTTCTCTCCACCCCCCGCTCATGCCCCGTGTCTGTCTCCTGTTGCCCTCACCCCCCGCTCATGCCCCGTGTCTGTCTCCTGTTGCCCCCCACCCCCCGCTCCTGCCTCGTGTCTCTCTCCTGTTGCCCCCCACCCCCCGCTCATGCCCCGTGTCTGTCTCTTTTGTTCCTCCCACCCCCTGCTCATGCCCCATGTCTCTCTCCTGTTGCCCCCCACCCCCTGCTCATGCCCCGTGTCTGCCTCCTGTACCCCCCCACGCTCATGCCCCATGTCTGTCTCCTGTTGCCCCCCTGCTCATGCCCCGTGTCTGTCTCCTGTACCCCCCCGCCCCCCGCTCATGCCCCGTGTCTGTCTCCTGTACCCCCCACCCCCCTGCTCATGCCCCATGTCTGTCTCCTGTTGCCCCCCTGATCATGCCCCGTGTCTGTCTCCTGTTCCCCCCACCCGCTCATGTCCCGTGTCTCTCTCCTGTTGCCCCACCCCCTGCTCATGCCCCGTGTCTGTCTCCTGTACCCCCCACCCTCCCGCTCATGCCCCGTGTCTCTCTTCTGTTGCCCCCACCCCCTGCTCATGCCCCGTGTCTGTCTTCTGTACCCCCCACCCCCCGCTCATGTCCCATGTCTCTCTCCTGTTGCCCCCCACTACCCCGCTCATGCCCCGTGTCTGTCTTCTGTACCCCCCACCCCCCGCTCATGCCCCGTGTCTGTCTCCTGTTCCCCCCACCCCCCGCTCATGCCCCATGTCTGTCTCCTCTTGCTCCCACCCATGCCCCGTGTCTGTCTCCTGTACCCCCCCACTCCACGCTCATGCCCGTGTCTGTCTCTTGTTGCCCCCCACCCCCCGCTCCTGCCCCGTGTCTCTCTGTTGTTCCCCACACCCCCGCTCATGCCCCGTGTCTCTCTCCTGTTGCCCCCCACCGCCTGCTCATGCCCCGTGTCTGTCTCCTGTTGCCCCCACCCCCCGCTCATGCCCCGTGTCTGTCTCCTGTTGCCCTCCACCCCCCGCTCCTGCCCCGTGTCTCTCTGTTGTTCCCCCCACCCCCCGCTCATGCCCCGTGTCTGTCTCCTGCTCCCCACACCCCCTGCTCATGCCCCGTGTCTGTCTCCTGTACCCCCCACCGCCCACTCATGCCCCGTGTCTGTCTCTTGTTGCCCTTCACCCCCCGCTCCTGCCCCGTGTCTCTCTGTTGTTCCCCCCACCCCCCGCTGATGCCCCGTGTGTGTCTCTCTCCTGTTGCCCCCCCACCTCCTGCTCATGCCCCGTGTCTGTCTCCTGTACCCCCCACCGCCCGCTCATGCCCCGTGTCTGTCTCCTGTTGCCCCCCACCCCTCTCTCATGCCCCGTGTCTGTCTCCTGTTCTCTCCACCCCCCGCTCATGCCCCGTGTCTGTCTCCTGTTGCCCTCACCCCCCGCTCATGCCCCGTGTCTGTCTCCTGTTGCCCCCCACCCCCCACTCCTGCCTCGTGTCTCTCTCCTGTTGCCCCCCACCCCCTGCTCATGCCCCGTGTCTGTCTCTTTTGTTCCCCCCAACCCCTGCTCATGCCCCGTGTCTCTCTCCTGTTGCCCCCACCCCCTGCTCATGCCCCGTGTCTGTCTCCTGTACCCCCCCGCTCATGCTCGTGTCTGCCTCCTGTACCTCCCCACCCCCCCGCTCATGCCCCGTGTCTGTCTCCTGTTGCCCCCCCTGCTCATGCCCCGTGTCTGTCTCCTGTACCCCCCCACCCCCCGCTCATGCCCCGTGTCTGTCTCCTGTACCCCCCAACCCCCCCTGGTCATGCCCCATGTCTGTCTCCTGTTGCCCCCCTGCTCATGCCCCGTGTCTGTCTCATGTTCCCCCCACCCGCTCATGTCCCGTGTCTCTCTCCTGTTGCCCCCACCCCCCGCTCATGCCCCGTGTCTGTCTCCTGTACCCCCCCCACCCTCCCGCTCATGCCCCGTGTCTCTCTTCTGTTGCCCCCCACCCCCTGCTCATGCCCCGTGTCTGTCTCCTGTACCCCCTCCCACCCCCCGCTCATGCCCCATGTCTCTCTCCTGTTGCCCCCCACTACCCCGCTCATGCCCCGTGTCTGTCTTCTGTACCCCCACCCCCGCTCATGCCCCGTGTCTGTCTCCTGTTCCCCCCACCCCCCGCTCATGCCCCATGTCTGTCTCCTCTTGCTCCCACCCATGCCCCATGTCTGTCTCCTGTACCCCCCCACTCCACGCTCATGCCCGTGTCTGTCTCCTGTTGCCCCCCACACCCCTGCTCATGCCCCGTGTCTGTCTCCTGTTGCCCCCCACCCCCTCGCTCATGCCCCGTGTCTGTCTCCTGTTCTCCCCACCCCCCGCTCATGCCCTGTGTCTGTCTCCTGTTCCTCCCACCCCGGCTCATGCCCCGTGTCTGTCTCCTGTTGCCCCCCACCCCTCGCTCATGCCCTGTGTCTGTCTCCTGTTGCCCCCCACCCCCTGCTCATGCCCCGTGTCTGTCTCTTGTTGCCCCCCACCCCCCGCTCATGCCCCGTGTCTGTCTCCTGCTCTCCCCACCCCCCACTCATGCTCCGTGTCTGTCTCCTGTTCCCCCTCACCCCCTGCTCATGCCCCGTGTCTGTCTCTTGTTGCCCCCCACCCCCCGCTCATGCCCCGTGTCTGTCTCCTGTTGCCCCCCACCCCCCGCTCAAGCCCCGTGTCGGTCTCCTGTTGCCCCCCACCCCCCGCTCATGCCCTGTGTCTGTCTCCTGTTGCCCCCCACCCCCTGCTCATGCCCCGTGTCTGTCTCTGTTGTTCCCCCCACCCCCGCTCATGCCCCGTGTCTGTCTCCTGTTGCCCCCACCCCCCGCTCATGCCCCGTGTCTCTCTCCTGTTGCCCCCCACCCCCTGCTCATGCCCCGTGTCTGTCTCCTGTACCCCCCCACCCCCGCTCTTGCCCCATGTGTCTCTCTCACTCCCGCCCACCCCCGCTCTTGCCCCGTGTGTCTGTCTCCCTCCCGCCCACCCCAGCTCTTGCCCCGTGTGTCTGTCTCCCTCCCGCTCACCCCCGCTCTTGCCCCGTGTGTCTGTCTCCCTCCCGCCCACCCCCGCTCTTGCCCTGTGTGTCTGTCTCCCTCCCGCCCACCCCCGATCTTGCCCCGTGTGTCTGTCTCCCTCCCGCCCACCCCCGCTCTTGCCCCGTGTGTCTAGCTCCCGCCCACCCCCGCTCTTGCCCCGTGTGTCTGTCTCCCTCCCTCCCACCCCCGCTCTTGCCCCGTGTGTCTGTCTCCCTCCCGCCCACCCCCGCTCTTGCCCCGGGTGTCTTTCCCCCTCCCACCCACCCCCGCTCTTGGCCCCGTGTGTCTTTCCCCCTCCCGCCCACCCCCGCTCTTGGCCCCGTGTGTCTTTCCTCCTCCTGCCCACCCCCGCTCTTGGCCCCGTGTGTCATGCCCCCTCCCGCCCACCCCCGCTCTTGGCCCCATGTGTCCGTGTGTCTGTCTCCCTCCTTCCCACCCCCGCTCTTGCCCCGTGTGTCTGTCTCCCTCCCGCCCACCCCCGCTCTTGCCCCGTGTGTCTTTCCCCCTCCCACCCACCCCCGCTCTTGGCCCCGTGTGTCTTTCCCCCTCCCGCCCACCCCCGCTCTTGGCCCCGTTTATCTTTCCCCCTCCTGCCCACCCCCGCTCTTGGCCCTGTGTGTCATGCCCCCTCCCGCCCACCCCCGCTCTTGGCCCCGTGTGTCTTGCCCCCTCCCGCCCACCCCCGCTCTTGGCCCTGTGTCTCTTGCGCCCTCCCGCCCACCCCCGCTCTTGGCCCCGTGTCTCTTGCCCCCTCCTGCCCACCCCCGCTCTTGGCCCCATGTCTCTTGCCCCCTCCCGCCCACCCCCGCTCTTGGCCCCGTGTCTCTTGCCCCATCCCGCCCACCCCCGCTCTTGGCCCCGCGTCTCTTGCCCCCTCCTGCCCACCCCCGCTCTTGGCCCCGTGTCTCTTGCCCCCTCCCGCCCACCCCTGCTCTTGGCCCCATGTCTCTTGCCCCCTCCCGCCCACCCCCGCTCTTGGCCCCGTGTCTCTTGCCCCCTCCCGCCCACCCCCGCTCTTGGCCCCGTGTCTCTTGCCCCCTCCCGCCCACCCCCGCTCTTGGCCCCGTGTCTCTTGCCCCCTCCCACCCACCCCCGCTCTTGGCCCCGTGTCTCTTGCCCCCTCCCGCCCACCCCCGCTCTTGGCCCCGTGTCTCTTGCCCCCTCCCGTCCACCCCCGCTCTTGGCCCCGTGTCTCTTGCCCCCTCCCGCCCACCCCCGCTCTTGGCCCCTCCCACCCACTCCCGCTCTTGGCCCCCTATCGCCCACCCCCGCTCTTGGCCCCTCCCGCCCACCCCCGCTCTTGCCCCCTCCCGCCCACCCCCGCTCTTGCCCCGTGTCTTCCCCCCTCCCGCACACCCCCGCTCTTGCCCCTTGTGTCTTAACACCTCCCGCCCTCCCCCGCTCTTGTCCCTTGTGTCTTCCCCCCTCCCGGCCACCCCCGCTCTTGCCCCTTGTGTCTTCCCCCCTCCCACCCACCCCCGCTCTTGCCCCTTGTGTCTTCCCCCCTCCCGCCCACCACCGCTCTTGCCCCTTGTGTCTATCCCCCTCCCGCCCACCGCTCATGCCCCGTGTGTCTCTCTCCCTCCCGCCCACCGCTCATGCCCCGTGTGTCTCTCTCCCTCCCACCCACCCCCTGTGTGTCTCTCTCCCTCCCCCCACCCCCGCTCATGCCCCGTGTGTCTCTCCCCTTCCCCCATCCCCCGCTCATGCCCCGTGTCTGTCTCCTGTTCCCCTCCACACCCCGCTCATGCCCCGTGTCTGTGTCCTGTTCCACCCCACCCCCCGCTCATGCCCCGTGTCTATCTCCTGTTGCCCCCCACCCTCCCGCTCATGCCCCGTGTCTGTCTCCTGTTCCCCCCACCCGCTCATGCCCTGTGTCTGTCTCCTGTTCCCCCCACCCCCCGCTCATGCCCCGTGTCTCTCTCCTGTTGCCCCCCACCCCCTGCTCATGCCCCGTGTCTGTCTCCTGTACCCCCCCGCTCATGCTCGTGTCTGTCTCCTGTACTCCCCCTCCCCCCGCTCATGCCCCATGTCTCTCTCCTGTTGCCCCCCACTACCCCGCTCATGCCCCCTGTCTGTCTTCTGTACCCCCCACCCCCCGCTCATGCCCCGTGTCTGTCTCCTGTTCCCCCCACCCCCCGTTCATGCCCCTTGTCTGTCTCCTCTTGCTCCCACCCATGCCCCGTGTCTGTCTCCTGTTGCCCCCCACCCCCTGCTCAGCCCCGTGTCTGTCTCCTGTTGCCCCCCACCCCCTGCTCATGCCCCGTGTCTCCCTCGTGTTCCCCCCACCCCGCTCATGCCCCGTGTTTCCCTCGTGTTTCCTCCCCGCCCCCGCTCATGCTCTGTGTCTCCCTCGTGTTCCTCCCCACCCCCGCTCATGTCCCGTATGTGCCCTGTACCCCCCCGCTCATGCCCTGTGTCTCCCACGTGTTCCTCCCCACCCCCTGCTCATACCCCGTGTCTCCCTCATGTTCCTCCCCACCCTCTGCTCATGCCCCGTGTCTCTCTCGTGTTCCCCCACCACCGCTCATGCCCTGTGTTTCCTTCCTTTTCCCACCCACCCCCTGCTCATGCCCCGTTTGTACCCTGTTCCCTCTCACCCCCCGCTCATGCCCATGTGTCTCCTCTGTGCCCCCCCAACCCCGCTCATGCGCCGTTGTGTTCTTTATACACCCCGCCTTCCCTTTCCATGGTGGCCATCTTGGTAAAAGATTTTCCTTCCTACACCAAGACGCCGCAGGCGTCCCGGCGTAGGAAGGAAAATCTTTTTGTTTTTTTTACCACCCGGCATTCCCACTTTGAGGACATAAGATGTTAGTGGTCTTCATCTATTGAAAAGGATGTTATGGTCACGTTGTACTAATAAAAACCTTTAAAATTTAGTAAAAAAAAAAAATGTTACAGGGACGTTATGGTTAAGTTGCACTAATAAAAATCTATGAAATTCAATGAAAAAACTTTGTTAAAGGGACGTTATGGTTAAGTTGCGCTACTAAAAACCTATGAAATTCAGGGAAAAAACTTTGTTAAAGGGACGTTATGGTAAAGTTGCGCTACTAAAAACCTATGAAATTCAGTGAAAAAACTTTGTCAAAGGAACGTTATGGTTCCAAGTAAAACCGAAAAACCCTTGAAATTCGCCAGTTATGGTAAGCTAAGCAACCATAACTCGCGCCACCACCGTGCACTGCTAAGCCTAACACCCAGGACATCAAAGATGACATCACAAATGTCATTGATGACATCACTGATGACATCACATGTCTGCCTCACTCTTTTTTCTTTTGCTGACATATCTAGGCCACATGGTTTTCTTCAGTAACAGTCAGAAACTAAACATTTTATTTTATTTGTAGATGTATCCTTCAAGTAGGTTCTTACAGTAATTCTGTTAGAGTCCAGTCACATCATATGAAACATATACATACGGGAAGACACAAGCTTGAAAGACAGCAATCCTTTTTGTGCATAAAGATAATCAATAGACTTATGAGCACTTTCTGATAGTTCTGTTGTTTTTTTTTTTTTATGGCTGTACTTTCCCTGTGGGTCCAATCACATCAAGTGATACATATACATAGGGTAAATAGCAGCTTTGAAACAGAGCAATCATTTATTTGCATGAAAATAATCAGTTAAGTTATGAATTGTTTCTGCTACTACTTGTGCTTTTTTGCTAACTTCACTTTCCCTGTATATACCCATATTGGTATGTGTTCTTGTGTCTTTGTGTTTTGTCTATAGTAATGTTTTATTAGCTACGTATTACATATTTCACAATACACAAAAATCTATTAAGAAAACAATTATCATTTCATTATTCAACATATTAACATTACGAATATTATACCTTCATCTTGTACACTGCACACCATGTTATGTTTCTGTATCAGTAGCTTAGTATACTAGATAGAACTCCATAATAGAATGCTATTTATATCAATGCATCGTTCAATGCACTAATTAGGGTATGATATTTATTGCAATGATCCTTGACACTTGTTTCGCAACATTATAATAAGAATCCCTTGTACACATATTTCATGAAAAGTACATACACATGTGATGTCATCAGTGATGTCATCAATGACATTTGTGATGTCATCTTTGATGTCCTGGGTGTTAGTCTTAGCAGTGCACGGTGGTGGCGCGAGTTATGGTTGCTTAGCTTACCATAACTGGCGAATTTCAAGGGTTATTCGGTTTTACTTGGAACCATAACGTTCCTTTGACAAAGTTTTTTCACTGAATTTCATAGGTTTTTAGTAGCGCAACTTTACCATAACGTCCCTTTAACAAAGTTTTTTCCCTGAATTTCATAGGTTTTTAGTAGCGCAACTTAACCATAACGTCCCTTTAACAAAGTTTTTTCATTGAATATATATATATATATATATTTGTATATTATCTTTTTCCATTTAATCACATACATTATCATTTACATGTTTTTCTGGTAAATAGAGAGAAAGAAACAGTGTGAGAGAGAGAGAGAGTGAGAGAGAGAGAGAGAGAGAGAGAGAGACTACATAATCATTTAAAACCTTTTTAATATACATTGCTCATTTTTATCTTTTCATGTACTTTTCAACCTCTCCTTTTGCCTGTTTTCCTCTTTCTCATTTGAGCCCTATGTTCCTCTTCTCTATATTAGGGAATTGCAGCATCTTGGCTCTGTTGCTGTTCACTTTGGGTGTTGTACTATCATGTGCCCTTCTCACATCAGAAAGATGCACCCAGTACTTCAACCCCTTAACTTTCACCACTGTTGGTGTGCAATAAATCACTTCGTATGGCCCATGAAATCGCTGAGAGATCCATCTCTGCACGAAACTGCGTACATATAACTTCTCTCCTGGCATTAGCTGTCCTGTGGGGCTGTCTTGTGCTGGTGTTGTTGTATCTGTTTCACTGTCTTGTGTGAAAGGGGATGCTATTTGCTTTGCTATACTTCGCACTGCACATGTCAATTGGGTAAGGTATTCCTTGAATTCATCCCCTAGCACTGTGGCAGCTCTGTGAGTGTCCGAGGCTCTTCTCACTGGAGATAGCAGCATATGTATGCGCTGTCCCGTCACTATTTCGTGCACGCTCAGATGGTGGTCCTTACTTGGTTGTGTCCTGAGTTGGAACAGTGCTAGAGGCAAGCAATACACCCATTTCTTATTAAGTGTGTGGCATAGTTTGGACAATTTACTCTTGAGCAGGACGTTGCATTTTTTTACCATACCATTTGTCTGCCAGTTATAAATGGAACAGAGTTTATGTTTTACCCCTAGCAAGGTAGTTACTTCTTTGAAGAAGTTGCTTTCAAAATGGCTGCCATTATCTGACCTGATCACATCGCATATGCCCCACCTAGAGAATACTTCCCTCACCAAAAACTTCACTGCACACTTGGCATCTGGGTGTGCACAGGGTCCAGCTTCCACCCACCGTGAGAAGGGGCATACTATTACAATGAGGTATCTTGCCCTGTTATATCTTTCTCCCATGTCGGCATAATCTATGTGTAACTCTCCGAATGGACCTATTGGGCGTGGCAGTGTTCCTCATAATGTTCTGAGTGTAATACCCGAACTGCATGTTTGGCATGTTGAGCATTGTATTGTTAATTTTGACAAATGCTCTTCTAAAATGGGGTCACACCCATCTTCTTGGATGTCTGCTGCAATATGTTGCTTTGTTACATTTGTTCGAAATTGTAGTTGTCGAAATGCAATCTGTAATAACTATATGGGCATTATTACCTTTCCTGTCATTTCTTGTCGCCATATTAAATCTGTTGGTGATTGTTTGCAACCTCCTTTTCTCCATAATTCTTGCTCTTCGGGGGTGTATGTCTTTGTAACTCTATTATCTGTAGTATGGAGGTGGAGTTATACCCTTCCTCTTGCGCTACTTGGGTGGGTGTTTTCACAATGCATTCTATCAATGAGGGACGTTAAAGTATGCTGCTTCTTTTGCGGCGGCATACACTTCTGCGTTTCCTAGTGAGATCGCGTCCATGTTGTTGGTGTGTGCTTGGCACTTTACCAATGCTACCACTGATGGTTCTGCTAGTGCCTCAATCAAATCATTCAATAGTGCTGCATGTTGTACAGGCGAGCCATCTGCCCTCTTAAACCCTTTTCTTTGCCATCGTGACAACCTGGAAAGCACTGTCATTGCCACATATGCCGAGTCAGAATATATTGTTACTGCACATCCTTTAGCTGTATGTAGTACCTCAATTAGTGCGATCAATTTGGATGCTTGTGCTGAATAGTGTGACGGGAGACTTTCTGCACTATTACTTCATACTCTTCCCCTTCTATTCTGACTACAGCCGCACCTACATGTTTTTCTCCTGTCTCACAGTGAATTGACGCTGACCCATCCACGAAGTATATGTTCCCCCCTTCGAGGGCATTTTCTCTTGCTTTTGGAATGTCATCTTCTTCTTCCTCATATGTTGCGCAATCATGTGCCTGCATGTCTTCTATGGTGCAGGGCTCTGTAATGAATGTGGCAGGGTTTACAGTTCTGCATCTAACCACTTCAACGTTTGGGCTGGATATTATGATCTCATATGCTGTTGCTCTTTTTGGTGTAAGTGTCGAATTTGATCTTTCCAGAGTGGCAAACAGTGAGTTCTCCGCGTATAGTGTCACGGAACAACCCATCACAATGGTGGCGCTTTTCTCTATTGCGAAGGCCGCTGCTGCGAGAGCTTGTTGGCACGCAAAGTGGCCCTGCATCATTGAGTCTAACTTGCCGTTGTAGTAGGCCAATGGCTTGTGGTGTAACAATGTTTTCTGTGTTAAAACTGCTGTCATTAATATTGCATTGCAGTGTGAAAAAAGGTAGAACTCCCGGTCATAATCGGGGTTCGCTAAAACTGGTGCGTGTGTGATGAGGTCTTTTAATTTAAAATATTTTGTCATAATTTCTTAGGTCCATTTTATTGGGGTGCTGTTCTTCTGTGCTTCTTTTAACCCTTGAAATCACGGGCGTGTATAGGCAGCATAGTCCAATATCCAGGCATGGCAATAATTACATATGCCAAGAAATTTCTCCATGTCCTTCACTGTTTCTGGTATTATTGTGGGACGTATTGCTGCTGCTCTGTCTGGTATAATTATTTTACCACATTTTGAAATCAACTGCCCCAGGTATAACACTTCTGCTAGGCAGAATTGAAGTTTACCCTTATCCACCTTGTACCCCTTTGTAGCTAGTAAATTTAGTAATGTTATGGAATCTGCTCTGCACTGTTCCTCACTCTCACCGCAGATGAGGAGATCATCCATGTTTTGGATTATCATGCTTTTTACATCCACATTACCAAGGTCTTCATGCGAAATCCTATTGAAAATATTGGGGCTCTCACGGTACCCTTGTGGCAATATACAATGTTCATATCTTTTTCCCCCCAATGTGAATGCCATGAGATACTGACAACTGGGGTCGAGTGGCACTGAGAAAAAGGAGTTTTTCAAATCTACAACCGTGAAACATGTGGCCTCTTTTGGGATACTACACAAAATGGACGAAGGGTTAGGCACTAAAGGGAATTCCTTTTGTATGATGTCATTAAGTGGGCAGAGGTCCTGTATCATTCTCCAAGCCCCACCCCTTGCTTTCATGATCGGGTAAATCGCTGTATTACAAGGTGAATTTGATGACACTATTATACCTTGTTGTAATAATGCATTTATAGTTTCTTTTATTCCTTCGTCTGCCTCTATTGATAATGGGTATTGCTTTTCTCTAGTCGGGATTGCATCTGGTTTTATTTTTATTTTTATGGGTGTGAGCTCTTGCAAAAACCCTGTATCGTGTGGACCAGTGGTCCATAATTCTGGCAGTACCTTTTCCATATCTTCGTCGAATATAGTGGGTAGTGCACTGACACGGGCCATGAGGCGGTTGTGTATTTCTCGGTGCTGAATCATTATGTCACATGGTACACTTATTTACATTATTATTTCCCCATCAGTATCACTGTCAGTGAACAACTATTCGTCAGTCAAATCAGGAACAGCTATGTTTGGATCTGTGCACAACACTGTTCTCCATTCGCATCCATGTGTGTCCAGCCCTATTACTGCAATACGTTTGCTTGAAACCTGTACCCTTCCAAATCAATTGACAGGATCGTGCCGGGTACAACATCTAAGTTTACAATGGGGCGGAACACAAAATGAGATGGCACTCTCCATTCCATTCGTGTTATCTCGGGCACCACTCTAGCAAGGACCCGTATCCCATAAATGAACATGTCAATATTTATGGGCACTGCTCTCAGTGCAATTTCGTTTGTCATAGTGCTGATCATTAACATTTCTCTTACTGGACATACCCCTGGAGTGGAGCATACTATCCCTCTTTCTGTAAAGGAAATGGTCATATTCAAATTACTTAAGAGATCCCTCCCTAACAAATGTATAGGCGAGTCTTCATGATATAGTAGAGGTGCTTGCACTGTTTCTTCCCCCACTGCTATGTGTAAATCTTTTGTGTAAGGTACTTTCAAAATAGCCGCAGAAAACCCCTGCATTTCTAATTTTTTCATGAAAGCGGGAACCGGCATTCCATGAGGCACGATTTTTCAGCTCCCGAGTCTACCATGAAGATAAACTGTTTGTTGCCTATCTCCACACCCAACAGTGGTTCCTCTTCTGCACATAGGGTAGTTGATAGGACTGGACACGCAGGTGCTTTCTATGGGCTGTCCTAATCTGGGTACTTGTCGGATTCTGGGGACGGAAAAGACATTGTTCCCAACCACAGCTGTGCTGCGAAACGGGGCTGGTGCACCATTTGCAGTTGTTGCGAAAATGTTAGTGTGCGTCCCTTTCCCATCGTATTCTTGCGTGCTACCTGTGGTTGCATACCTTACTGCTGGGGTTGCTGTCTGGGTGGCATTTGTTGTGTTCTCTGCGGGTACTCATTATAGCACTGTTCGTGTTTGTCATGGCCACAGGCCCCAGAACACAAAAACCACACCATCTATTGATGGGGGCAATGGGTCACTTGACTCACTTATGTCCCTTTGGGACCCATAAACACAGGGGCCCTGGCTGGACTCAGTCCTGGCACCTTTGGCGCCAGGCTCATATAGAGATGTGAGCAGGAACACTTTATTTCAGTGCAGGAGTGCTTTTACTTTATTTCAGTGCAGGAGTGCTTTTATTTTACAAGAACTTTCCAGGAGCTGAAAGCCTTTTTTCCAGAGAACATTCTCATGTGCTGACTCATCGGGTGTGGCTCCCTAGGCCTGGTGTTCATGTGCTGACTCATCGGGTGTGGCAGAGTGTGGCAGGCAGGCTGAATCTGGTGGGCATGGCTTCAGAAGCTCAGCTATATAAGCTGCTCCATCCTTAAGGCCGGTGCTTCACGTTACTGTGCACTCGCATGCAACGTGATGCTCACCCCCGCTTGGACCAGTTTACTTACCTTTGAAACCAGGCGTTCTCCTGCATACTCACCTCCAGAAAACCGATGCTTCATCGCTTCATCTGCAGACTCATCTCCTGACATCCAGTGATCTTGATCCCGACGCTGCAGCACCACACTCCACATCCACAAACTCAGACCTTGTGAAGAAGAAGAAAGACAAGGTTAGAACATCCGTCCTAGGGCCGTGCAGCATTTGAACCCCGCGCGCCCCCGAGTTAACAATTTACCAGCTAGCCTACCGCTGCAGCTTTGTTCCTCATTTCCTCCAGCTGCCGCCCGAGCTCTGCAGCTTCTACCGGGCTGGTAACATCACCTGCAAGGGAAGAAAGCAAAAGTGCAAACATCAAAAGTGGAGCAGATAGCAATACAAGACAATGAACTTTACAATACAACAAAAACAGACAAGGAAAGACAAAGGCAAACAGGAACACGTACCTGAAGTATAGTGGCTTAGTCGCAGCAGGACTGGACTACCACGTGCAAGGGAAAAGTGAAGGAACTCGGTCCAGATTATACAAGCGCCCCTGCCAGAAGAAGCAGGAAGGAGTGCTCGCCAAAACTAATCAACAGGTGAGCTTTCCAGGGACAGTGCATCCCATGGGTACCACCGTTTGGGAGAAGGGGTCTGGAAGGGGATCAGCCGCACAAGCTGGCATACTCACGCCCCCTATTGTCCACGCAGGAGCAGTCCTGAGCAGCATCACCTATTACCACCAGTCACCACATAAGCGCAGAGGGCGAAGTCAGACCCGAGCGACCTCACCCCCGGGAGGGCTGCAACCATGCCCCAACGCCTCAGCAGAGACCAGGTGAGCATAACAGAATGTGAAGCCTCTCCGAATCTCTACTGGGCATTATGGAAACTTCTGAAATGGACCAGTTGGCCCGATTACTGGGAGAGTTACGGGCTGAAGTTCATGCCTCAAGAGAGGAAACCAATGCCCTAAGGACGGATCTAATTGTGAACCGATAGCGGACAGATGAACTAGCAAGGCAAATGCTCCAGGCAGGCCAGGTCCCACTGCCGGGGTATGGCCCTACTGCCATGCCTCAAAAGCCCACGCCAGTACAGGTGGTTCTTCCAGGGGGTGTTCCCCTGGCCCCACCAGAACACCTCACAGGCGATCCAAATAAGTATGCCATATTTATGAATCAATGTCACCTACATTTCTTGTGCAGACCTGGGGCATTCCCCAACGATCAAGTGAGAGTGGCATTTGTACTTTCATGTTTGGGAGGTAGTGCAGCAGACTGGTCAATACCCTTGGTAAACCAGGATGATCCTTTGCTTTGAGATTTCACAGGTTTCCAGCGTGAAATGGAGAAACTATTTGCAGGGCATACTCAAGGGCGGGCTCTGGACAATAAACTGTTAGCACTACGGCAGGGTAATCAAGACTTACTAACATATATCACTTCCTTCAATTGTCTGATAGCACAAACTAACTGGCCAGAGGAGAAAAGAACTATGCTCTTTTACCGAGGCTTGCGAGGGGAACTTACGGACATACTAGTCCAAGTATTAAATCTCCCAGAAAGATGTGCTGAATACATCGACCTGACAGTGCAGCTCAATCTCAGATTGCAGGATCGGAAGATAGATTGGGCCAAGGCTGAGGGCGGTCAGTCTACGTGCGACCCTGTGAGAATCAAATTAAATCACTAGATCAGTCCGAGCCAATGCAAATCAGAGGGTTGCGGAGGCACCAATGCAGAAAGGGTGAAAAGGAGACAGCAGCAGCTTTGTTTGTACTGTGGTAAGGCAGGTCACTATCTCCGAGAATGCCTGGTGAAACCACCCAGGAAAGCAGGTGGAGCAACTGACAAGGATGAAGAAGAAGAACAGGACTCAGGAAACTCCAACGGCTGGCAGGCATAGGGGTCCACTTGTCGAGCAGTGAAAAGGAACCTATACAGACCTCACATCTAGTCATCCCAGTGCTCCTGGTAAACCATAAGCAACCATCGAAAATACATGCCTTGGAGGCATACATTGACAGTGGGGCTGTGGGAAATTACATGGACCACGATCTGGCTACCCAGACAGGCCTTCCTCTCTGACAGAAGCAGATTTTGGAAAACGTCACAGCAGTTGATGGGTCTCAACTATCATCCGGCCCAATGATGCATTACACCGAGAAGGTCATGCTTCTGTGTCAGGACGGTCACCATGAGGACATCACCATCGATCTCATTGCCGCTCCTCAGTTCCAGATGATATTGGGAATGCTCTGGCTGGAGACCCACAATCCCAGTTTTGACTGGCATAAACGAGTTCTGACATTTCCCCAAGACTGTGCCGACACCTGTTATAACAAGGGATTCTCATTAAAAGGCCTTACCAACCCAGGTCCATCGAAGAAAGACACCATACTGGGCATCCTCAGATCACTACCACCTGAATACCTGGATTACCAAGATTTATTTCAAAAAGAGCAAGCAAACACCTTACCTCCGCACAGACCGTATGACTGCCAAATTGATCTGGTACCTGGAGCTCAAGTTCCCTGCAGCCGGATTTACGCCCTAACAGAAAAGGAAAACCAGCATCTAAAAACCTACCTTGTTCAGTATCTGGCAAATGGCTTCATTCGTCCGTCGAAGTCCCCTGCATCCTCGCCCCTCCTTTTTGTGCTTATTTTTTATGTTGGGTTGAGAACTTTGGAATAATATAATGGTCCATTTTCTGTGTTTGGTACAGACCCATAGGTTAAATAGTAAGTCCTTTTTCTATTATTACCCCCACGAACGGCGTTGTATGAGCGGCTAGGTATGGCAGCAAGTTATTAACACTGGTAAGTGTACTAAATAGATGCCGTTATGTACTTGATACGAGGGGTTTTTAAGCTAAGGCTGCACACTAGATGGTTTCTTACCGACTGTAATGGAATATAACACACGCATATGGCGTATTACATATAAGCACTGAGAAAATGGGTTGAGTGTAGACATAGACCCGCGGAGTTGCTCCATGCCACTTACCTGAGAACAGGTCCTAGATATAGATACATACCGACGGATGTGCCCTAGCGGGAAAAGGGACTATGACATAATTTTGTAGTGGAGTTACCCATGGCAGGAGAAAACAGTTGTTTTTTTTTACATACGAGAGGTTAATACCTATGTGGTGACTGACCCTCTGTTTTGTAATGTTGTTGTTTTTAGGGAATCTATTCCCAAAATTATCGGCTGGAGTATCCGACATCAGACGGACCAACAATTTTCGTTTGCTCCCACACAGGAGTGTGTCGAGGGTAAGCTTTTATATACAGTGCTGTGGAGTTTCTGAGGCCAGGGGCCTATTCCTGAGTGTCGCACAAGAGGAATATCACACATATCTATGAAGTGGAGTATGTAAGTGCACCCTATATACACCAGGGGTGGTTGATGTGTTTTCCTATGTTTTAGGACTGTATCCTATGTTTTAGAAATATACATAAGAACAGAGAATTAATTGTCTCGGTTTTCAACAGGATTTGCGCTGGTTCTTGGCTTCCAGTGGAGGATTGATTCAGTTTACCTATCCGCTTTCCCTAGAGGATTGATTCCGTTTACCTATCCGCTTTCCCTAGAGTTTATATTGGGGGTGAGTAGGTGTTTATGTGTTGATTAATCATTACACATGTGACAATATTAGTCACTGTTAGTAAGAAATAGGGATGACACTATATCCTGATGGATTTTCTATGTATGTTTTTTATTAGATTTGAATTTGGCCTATACCATTCCAGAAGGGTGGATCAACTATATCCTGCCCTACGTCCTGAAGAAGGTCTTTATAAGAAGAGAGATAATCATCTCGAACAGGACCGAAACACGTGTCGAAGACAATCTAAATTGTCTGGAAATTAAAAACCAGATATGATATGACACCTGATATTAAGGACTGGGTCACTAATATACGACTGTAATCTATGGAAAGTTCTGTGTAAAGAGTATGAAGACACAGTATATGAAATGCCAAATTGGTTTTATTGTTGAAGATGTTTGAATGAGGAAGTATGGGTTTGAGACTGAATGTCCGAGAGAGATGTTGACTAAATGAATTGACCTTTTTAAACTATACATGAAGTTATTGTTATAATATGAATATTGATTAAAATGGAGATTATTTGAGTAAATGGTGTCATCCTCTTCTACTGGTCCACCCTTCATTATATATGCATGTACTTTACCTGAAGGACCAGAGACTGAATCGCAGGTACACCCCTTTAGTTAAATCTAAAAAGGTGGGAGACCTGAGAACTTGCATTGACTACAGAGCACTTAACCAGATCACTGTAAAAAAACTGGTACCCATTACCGCTTATCCCCGAGCTCTTGGATCAAGTAAAAAACGCTGAGCTATATACAAAACTAGACTTACGAGGGGCCTAGCATCTAGTAAGAGTCAAAAAAGGAGATGAGTAGAAGACGGCCTTTTGCACAAAATATGAATATCAGGTTATGCACTTTGGACTATGTAATGCCCCGGCGGCGTTCCAATTTTTCCATGAATGACGTGCTCGGCATACTGTTGGACGTCTGCTCTCTTGTCTATATTGATGACATTCTTATCTGTTCGACCACCAAGGAGGACCACGTCAATCATGTCCGGGCAGTTTTGGAGAAACTGCGCCAACACCAGCTATATGCCAAATTGGAGAAATGCTTCTTTCATGTGACAGAGGTAGAATTCCTCAGCTTTATTATCACACAAAGGGGCGTACGCATGGACACGCGCAAGGTAGATGCTATCCTTAACTGGCCCTCACTGACATCCATAAAGGGAAAACAAAGTGTACTCGGGTTTGGCAACTTTTATCGCCGGTTCATTACTGGGTTCTCCCAGATCATCCACCCAATCACCTCTTTACTACGGAAAAATAACAATTTAATTGGTCTGCAGAAGCAGAGAAAGCCTTCCAGGAGCTAAAACAAGCATTTACCACAGCACCAATTTGACGGCATCGTCGACCAGAACTACCATACGTGGTCGAAACTGATACTTCCAACATAGCAATGGGAGCAGTCCTGTCACAACGAGACCCAGAAACAGGTCAGTTGCATCCCGTGGCATTCTGGTCTTGCAAGTTTTCAGCCCCTGAATTGAACTATGCAATCACTGATAAAGAACTGTTAGCAATTAAGGCAGCATTCAAAGCCTGGAGACATTATCTTCTTGGAGCTAGACGTACAGTCACTGTCATCACGGATCATCGCAATCTACAATATCTGAAGAATGCTAAAGCGCAATCATCACGCCAATTTTGCTGGGCTCTCTTCTTTGCAGAATACGACTTTGTCATCACCTATAGACCCGCAATATGCAATGGAAAAGCGGACGCTCTGTCTCACATAAGTGAGAGAGAAGAGGCATTCACTACACCAGACCCCGTGGCAATCATCCCTGAAGGACAAATCCAAGGCATGATTGCCGCAACCACCACTCTAGACAACTTAAAATCTGACCTGCAACACTTGATGAGTCCACCAGCGCAACAGGAACGGCTAGGGAAGGGAGACAGGTATACGATCATGGACAACCTACCATACTACCAAGGACGATTGTACATCCTGGATAAGAAATTACAGAATCAAATCATCATAAACTCTCACCATTCATTGGTAGATGGGCATGTGGGAATAGCCAAAACCCAAGCAAAAATAAACAAAAATTACTGGTGGCCAACTTGGCGAAAGGACATTATCCAGTTCATCGCAACCTGCGGCACCTGTGCACAACACAAGTCCCAAAAACAAAGTCTTGCAGGTCTGCTACGTCCATTAGAAGTACCCCCAGAACCTTGGCATACGCTATCAATGGATTTTATTACAGACCTTCCCTCCTGTAACAGATACAATACCATCTTAGTCGTTGTAGATCTGTTTTCCAAAATGGCCCACTTTATTCCCATGAAAGGTCTCCCAACTGCTTCTACTCTGGCTACTATGTTTTTGGAACAGATCGTCCGGCTACACAGGTTCCCATCAATATTGATATCAGACTGAGGAACTCAGTTTGTTTCTACATTCTGGAAAAGGTGTTGTAAAATTGCCAAAATCGACCTCCGGTTATCTACAAGCCATTATCCCCAAACCAACGGCAAGACCGAACGGACTAACCATACCCTCGAGCAATACATAAGGTGTATGCTGCAATAAACCGAGGATACCTGGAAAGACATACTTTGGTTAGCAGAATATGCATATAACAACTCCATTCACACCAGTACGGGACAAAGCCCATTCTATATAGTGTACGGTCGACATCCATGGACATCCATTTTCGACCCACTCGAATCATTAGAAATGCCCGCTGTAACGACCTTACACAAAACCATCACCCAGGTTTTTAAGGAAGCAGCAGAGCATCTTGCCAGAGCCAAAAAGAAATAGAATCAGTTTGCGGATCAACACCGAAGGGAAGCTCCCAACTACCAAGTCGGAGACAAGTTTTAGTTAGCATCCAAAAACATTCCCCTGAAAGGACCATGGGCGTTCCGTCCCAGATATCTGGGACCCTACACTATCAAGTCTGTGATATACCGTGCGGCCATGAAATTATAATTACCGGCCCACATGTGGATCCACCCGGTGTTTCATGTCTCCCTTCTAAAACCATTGAGACCAGGTGCGCGGATCGATACTCCACCAGATCCCGAAATAGTTGAAGGAGAACCAGAATACAAAGTTAAAAGGATCTCTAAGATGGTCCGGTTCAAGTTATACTACCTTGTAGACTGGGAAGGTTATGGACCCCAAGATCGGACCTGGGAACCCAGTGAGCATGTCCACGCTCCACGATTAATCAGGCAGTTCCACCGTAATAACCCCACTAAACCAGGGCCAGGGGGGAAACCACCCATGAGAGGGGCCTTGAGGGGGAGTGCTGTCATGGCCACAGGCCTCAGAACACAAATACCACACCATCTAGTGATGGGGGCAATGGGTCACTTGACTCACTTATGTCCTTTGGGACCCATAAACACTGGGGTCCTGGCTGGACTCAGTCCTGGCACCTTTGGCGCCAGGCTCATATAGAGATGTGAACAGGAACACTTTATTCAGTGCAGGAGTGCTTTTACTTTATGTCAGTGCAGGAGTGCTGATGCCTTTATTCCAGAGAACATCCCCATGTGCTGACTCATCGGGTGTGGCTCTCTAGACCTGGTCCTCATGTGCTGACTCATCGGGTGTGGCAGGGTGTGGCAGGCAGGCTGAACCAGGTGGGCGTTGCTTCAGAAGCTCAGCTATGTAAGCTGCTCCATCCTTAAGGCCGGTGCTTCACGTTACTCTACACTCGCGTGCAACATGACGCTCACCGCCGCTTGGACCAGATTACTTACCTTTGAAATCAGTCGTTCTCCTGCATACTCACTCCAGGAAACGGTACTTCATCGCTTCATCTGCAGACTCATCTCCTGACATCCAGTGATCTTGTTCCCGACGCTGCAGCACCGCACTCCACATCCACGAACTCGGACCCTGTGAAGATGAAAAAAGACAAGGTTAGAACATCCATTCTAGGGCCACGCCACATTTGAACCCTGCGCACCCCCTGGTTAACAACTTACCAGCTACTATACCGCTACAGCTTCGTTCCTCATTACCTCTGACTGCCTCCTCGAGCAACACAGCTTCTGCCGTGCTGGCAACATCACCTGCAAGGGAAGAAAGCAAAAGATCAAACATCAAAAGAAAAACGGACAGCAATATAAGACAACAAACTTTACCATACAACAAAACAGACGAGGAAAGACAAAGGCAAACAGGAACACTTACCTGAAGTATAGTGGCTTAGTCGCAGCAGGACTGGACTACCACGTGCAAGGAACCAGTGAAGGAACTCGTTCCAGATCATACAAGCGCCCCTGCCAGAAGCAGCAGGACAGAGTGCTCGCCAAAACTAATCAACAGTTGAGCTTTCCAGGGACATCGCATCCTATGGGTACCACGGTTTGGGAGAAGGGGTCTGGAAGGGGATCAGGCGCACAAGCTGGCATACTCACGCCCCCTATTCTCCACGCAGGAGCAGTCTCGAGCAGCATCACCTATTACCACCAGTCACCACATAAGCGCAGAGGGTGAAGTCAGACCTGAGCAACCTCACCCCCGGGAGGGCTGCAATCGTGCCCCAATGCCTCTGCAGAGACCAGGTGAGCATAACAGTGTTGTCCACTCCCACCCATTGGTAACCTAGCTGGATGTGGGTGGCCAAATTGCTGCTTGTTTCCCATGGGAGGGGGCCCTTGGTAATATCCCATCAGTCGCATTCAACGTTCTCTAGAAAAATGTCCCCACCTCCCACAATTCCAACATGACCCTTGGGGTTTTCCCCTCATTCCTTGTCTCCCAACCTTCAATTTACCGTCCCCCCAAATCCTCCCCTTTGCCCCTGGTACACATCTCGTCCTCTTGCGGGTCTGCCCTTCCATTGGGGTCCTTCTGATTTCTCCTCTCCCGCCCATTGCTCTTATCCGTTTGCAGACCAAGTTGCTGCCATCCTCGCTGGTGTATTTCCTGACCCCTCCTCTCCTTCTCCCTGGCTTTCTGTGGGTAGGGCTGAATTGATTGCCGCAACCTTCACTAATTTATTCTGAACCAACTTTGATTCATCTGCAAATCTTCTCTGTGCTATCTCCTTTTCCGTCTTTTTGATCCTCTTACAATGGTGTACTATTATGCTCTGAATCTCTGGCCAGCCTTTGGCTTCTATCCCAGCTAATTTTTCCAAGGCCTTCTGTACCTCCTTTGGGAGCCCTCGCTTAATTATAAAATAAAACAGGGCGGTGGATTGGTCCCACGCCATGCCCGTTTCCGATCTCCACAAGTCCTGCACCCGAAGGATGAATTGCGCAGACTCTTCCTCCTCTCCCATAGTACATTGCATTACTAAGTGTAAATCTGGAGTGTCTGGGAAGGTTCTCCGCAATGCAACTCACACTTGTGCCCTCACATTGTTAAATGATGACCCATCATGGCGGTCACAGTTTATTGTTACTCCCAGGAAACCGGCCTTCACCCACACCCCATCTGCTTGGTCTCCAACTTCAGAAACTAATAAACTTTTTTCATCCCCTGTAGCCAAGGGCACCCCTGCCGTGTTCTTTTTGAATGCGCTTATCCAGTTCCCCGCCCCACCTGAAAGTGGAGGAAGTAGTTTGAACAAGTTGTTTTTATCCATCTGTGCCCATGGTATGTAATGGGGCCTCCCTGCCCCCTTATGTATCAGGGGCATCTGTAATTTGGTCTTACCTCCTTTTTTACTTACTGCTGCTTTCTTTGCTTTGCTTAATGACATGTTTCCTAATCTCTGCCTCAGTCTCCCTTGCCATCTTTCGAACCCTCCCCCATCCTCTCGGTCTTCCCGTAATGGGAGCGATAATCCTGCCGCTGCTGCTCCTTCTTCATATTCATCTAAATCACTCCAAACTTCATCTATCTCTCTATCTGACTCCCCACCTCCTTGTCCCCCTCCTGCCTGGTCGTCTGTGGGTTCTGCTCGCACGATTCTTATTGGCTTGTCATTCAAATGGAAGAAAAACTCTCCTGATTGCCATTCGTTTTCTGGTCCTTTGGGTATATTTCTCTGTGGCAGCAGGGAAGGTGCAGACCCTCCCGCTACACTGGGTGGGGTTGTCAAATCACCAGCTCCACTGGGTGGTGCATCCCCTCCCCCGGGCAACATGTGTCTCCTATCACACAGAGCCCTTAATCATGTTAGCTCCATTTGTGTACTGGTGAGTTGTCTTTCTAAATCCCCAGTAAGCCGTGCTATGTTTACCAGAGGGGCACTAGTGGGCCCGTATAGGCCTCTTGGGTCATAAGGCAGCGGGGTTGTGGCAGCTGGGGTTGTCTGGGCGCTTGGTGCAGGCACGTACATTGGCTCACTCTATCCTGCAGCGGGCCTACTTAATAATGGGTAAAGTCTGGTGAGGTCATTTTCTCCTATTTTTACTGTACACTATTCTGCTGTAACTCCCTCCTCCCCCGTCGGGGCTGTTGACCCTTCCGAGGATAAGTCTTTAGTTGCGTAGCTGCTCGGGGATGTCTCTTCAAACATCCTCCATAAATCTAATATTTCACATCTGTTTTGCAGTTGTTTACCTTGATACTTTGCTAACAAATGTGTTGTTACGAGATCTAACACTCTTTTCTCAAAGGACCCTCGTTCCGGCCAAATTTGGGACGATCCCTCTCTCTTTATCTCTGTAAGCCACTGTTCATGCTACTTCTGTATTTGGTCACTGTACAAGGGGAGATGTTGACAAATATGAGCTAACGGTGTATTCCCTCCCAAGGCTCTCTGTCGTAATTTTTGGGTTTTCACTTCTCTACTTAATATATCACACAATACAACTGAAAAGACACTTTTAGTTATTCTTATCAACACCTGCAGGCCCCAACCGGGCCAAATCTCAAAGATCTTTTTACTTACACCTTTTTTAGGAACCACAAAACACACTTTCCATCAATACTTATTCCATAGACAACACAAGTACACACATTCTTCATCGACAGACCAACACAATTAACTTCAACAACATTGAACATGTAACATGAATTACCCTCTGGTGTGAATCGCCCCTTTGTTTTATTCTAGTCTCTTATTTCGTATTCTTATTTTCTCATTCACCCCCCACCTCTGAGCCCCCGCAGGCTACCTTCTAAAAGAATACTGTTTACACAGAAAAAGAATATTGTAAATTACTACTCCGAGCCTACTAAATATATGAGACTCCTACGTTTTTTCTTCATTTCCACTTGTACCCAGCACTGGTCAAGACAATGCTATGCGGCGCCGCCTTCTATCCCCCTTCGGAGCTAGGATCCCGTATTCCTTTACCTTTTGTCCACAACAACCTAATGGCCATATAAAGGATAGATAAGAAAAAGCCTATCAGTTTCACTCACACAGTCTCTAGGCCCAAAGTCTACCTCCCACTATTCTGTCAACATTATCATTACAACAATTTATTTTGCAATTTGTTTTCCCTTTGCTTGAGAATCTTGCAAACCAGTACTCACATGTCCGGGGTGGTCCGAGAGCCTCTGTTCACAGTCTATCCACAATCGGGGCCGCACCCCAACCAAGCCATGACCCGCCTCGGTGAGCAGTTGGGTATTTGCAAAGATGACGGGGTCCCATGGAACCTTTCTTTTTTGTGCGCACACTGGTCGAACACAGAGGCAATGGTTTTGCTGAGGGCATCCCGGATCTCGCTGCACGGCACGGGGGCCTCTCTCGGCGCACCCTTATTGATCACGTCGCAGGGGTCACCAAATGTAAAGGCTCACTCCCCATTGACCAACACAAACTTATAATAAATGACACATCCCAGTAGGGAATGAGACTAAGAGAACAGGTTGCGAGGTTAACATGTCTTTATATAAAATTGGCATCCAGAGAACTCTTCTGCCCCGAGAGCGCTCTGGCAAACAACACACATACATGGGATTATAAAGTAAAATAGCGTCATCAATTAGGTCATTAACATAGGGTATAACATTAGTTGGGGAGCGATGTTGCATACTGTCCTGTAGACGCTGCTTCTTCCTGATAGGCTGCTCAGTTGGCGGGAGGGTGAGCATGTGTCCGGGTGGGTGAGGGTTAGGGCACAGCGGTTGACACTAACTAAGCTGGCATGAGAAACTACCACTAGACATATAATAAACGACAACCATTAATATACCTTTGAGTAAATCTTTGCAAACCTATAAATTGCATACAAATGATTACATGGTCTTTCATTGGGACTTTTATGAGATACAGGGCTTAGGAGTCTTGTCCTCCGTGATAACCTGGGTGACTGGGTGATTTTTAGCACATCAAGGCAAGTGGGGAGTATAATGACATATGTTAGTTTTAGGACACAATATGCTGTGACAGAGGTCTGGATTTAGTGGCGGCACTCTGGGGTGGGCTGCACAGCAGTGTCACACTTCTGGTACATCATGAAAATACCTTAGGAGGGCGCAAGGTTACATTGGCAGTAGTTTTCCAACAGCAGGGGTAAGAGGGCAGGAGCAGGTTTGTGGATGTGGATAAGCTACAAGTCATGGCTCGAGCCAGTTCACACACAGGACAGTGATATCAGAGGAAGAGTGAGAAGATACATTTTGTTATTTGTTTCAATTATCCCCAGTGCATCCATGAGAAAGGGATTTGTAAAGCTTCAGGCAGTGGAAGGAAAGGTGGGTGCCATGAACGCGCTGTGCGCAGCGCTACAGAGAGGAGAGAAGCTTTTTTGTAGTATTGGAGTGTGGCCTAGTCCAAAGATGGAGTCGAGGGTACACAAAATGGAAGCCAAGTGTATCTCGCAATAGCCCCACCTATGCTGATATTAGCATAAGTGCAATGGAGGCGTCCCCCGCTAGTGCGTGAGCAAGTGGTGTATTTCGTATAGAATGTATGGGGGCCCAAACAGCCCTTCACTCCCTCACACCTGCTAAAACCCTCCTGTGCGTAGGGCCGTCCACCTTGAAAGGACAAGAGCCCTGCGGAGAAGCTAAGAGGAGTACCATAGAAGCATCATCCAGCGTCCATCTTTTTAAGGACAATTTCGAGACAGTCGAGTCCTCGAACCACATCCGACTGCACAGCTGACTGCTGTCATGCTGCAGTCACCAGCCCCATCCGAGATGCCATGACCAGCATTCCAGATCCGCCAACCAGCAAAGAGACAACAAATCTTGGCACAAGCCGCTGCACCTGACATCCTGCAGATGTCCGTCCAGCCTTGCTTGCCGAACTGCCTGCTGCCTGGTACTCACAGCTCTCTCCTGCCACTAAACTCTGTTTCATGAGCTGCAAAGTGCCCTGGAACTACCTCGATGCTGTCGAGCACCAAGAACTTTTTCAGCACCAGGTACATTGTGCTTCTGGCCCCCTGGGCCTTCTCCAAAGGCCCCTAGAGACACTTATGACCCTTTGCCCCTTTGGTGCTGGAACCAAATAATCTCTAACTATAAGACTGATTACTTTACCCACTACTCTCCTGTCAGTATTCAGAGTGCATCCCTTTCCTTTGTGAAACTGTCGGTCCTCTGTGGTCCTTTACAGTGTGGGTTGTAATTGTAGTGTGCTAGAACTGTCTGTTGTAGTAATAATAAAGTATATATTTGTATACAACCTTGACTGGACAGTCCCTTTTATCATTGGCTAATAATGGTATTTTCGCTGTGTTGCAACTAACCAACGATCCACGACCTTGTGGAGATAAGTCTGCAGTTCCATCCACATTACAAAAATTGAACAAGGAGGTCTTATAATTTACTTTAATTCCAATCTGTTCGGATCCTTTCTGGTGTACTAGCGGTGTGGGGTTGATTGATGGTTTAGAAAACGATATTCATCCCTGGACCACTGGTGGCCCGGAAGTTGATTCGTCACATCCGCCCGACAAGGGGGTGATAGCCATTCGAACCCAGGGGTTCAAATAGTTTAATTTATTTTTTGGAAGTTGGGCTCCACATGCACTACATATGCCCATTCTCCCAGAAAAAAAGATGGCTGCCACCATAGGAAATGGGACTCAGTCCCTTTTCTATTTCTATGTCAGCCACGGAAGGGACGAGCACTGGGACTGGATCAGAAAGCTCTGGTCCAGCAGGTAAGTGTGGAAGGGTATTTTATGTCTTTGGGGTACGGGAAGGAACGGGATGTAGGGAGAAAACAGGGAGCGGCTCCCTGTTGTCTCCCCATGGTACAACCCTGGGAAGGTTCTCGTGGTACACTGTGTATTCTCATCCACTGTTCCAGCCACCTGATTGGCTGAGTGCCCTTCCCTGGGTCCGAATGTACCTTACTTCATGTCTGAATGTTCTGGTTCTCAAACCAATCTCTGTCTTGGTTTTATGATATTTTTCCAACTAAACAAAAGTATGAGATTGGCTGTGTATTAGAAAATACGGAATCCTTGACTGTCAAAAAACAATTCAGTTCAGTTTATGTTTCATTGCCTCAGATAGGCAGCAGACGTGTATATAATATTCATTAGTACGTTCCTAGGCTGACACAAATCTACATTTGATACAAAAGATAGATTCAAATTACCAGCATTTACCAATAAAACAAAAAACATGAAACTTGTATTGTATTGTAGTCATCATTTATGTAGCATCATTTCCCCATTTGTATGGCCTCAATGCGCTTTGTGTTTGGAACGCCCTCTGGGCCGAATTCCAGGTATGGGAAATATCTAAGAGGAGGCTTAAGAGGCATGTGTGCATTTAGGCAAGATTAGGACTTAGGGGGGCTGGCTAGGCTCCAGTAAGCAAACCAAGAGGTCAGGCATGTGGGCGGATGCTGCGGGAGTTCATGACTGAGCGCTAGTGCAGGAGACTCATTGTGTATCCAGCTAGACCGAATTTTGTCATAGGTTGTCACTGTATTCTAATGGTAGAGGTGTTGAGGCAAGTCTAGTGTTTCAGTGTGAGACCATGATGTCACCAGCTAGACCTAATTTGACATAGTCGTAGCTGCATTCTAGAGAGCATTCTAGAGAGCGTGGATGGATAGCTGTGCCTGCGGCGGATGTCCACCGAAGTGGTGCGTTTACTTATACCTTAAACTCAGATGGAGCTTATCTTCGATGTTGCTGTGTCATCTGATCTTCTGTGGAGCAGAAATTCCAACTACCCTCGTAGACTTTTGGACACTATGGACAGGCAACCCTGCTAGTCTACCAAATGCAATAGACTCGGTGATGTAGAACATCTTGTCGGAGAGCAGACAGGCTACCATAGAAACTAGGATAATAGGATTCTCTGAGTGCAATAGACCCATTACCGCTATAGTCTGACTAGATATCTGCCATGTTCTACAAACGCTAACCAAGCAGTCTAATAATCACGTTGTCTAGGATGTCTGCTTGTAATCACTGTGCGATACACTAGGTGGCTAAATTAAGCAATTGTTGGTGCGAATGGATTACATCTTTGGTACGAATGACATCTTCTAACACATATCCTACCCTCAAAATCCATCTAAGTGCAACACGGCAGTAAATGGCAAACCACCTGAATTTGAAATGCTTGAGCAGTGGGAGAACACGTCTAAATTTGAGACACAGCATTAAATGGAAACTGCCTAAATTTGAGATACTTGAGCAGTGGGAGAAAACATTTAAATTTGAAACACAGCTGTAAACAGAAAACCACCTACATTTGAAATACAGCAGTAAATGGAAAATCACCTAACATTGAGATACTTGAGCAGGGGGAAACGTCTACATTTGAAACACAGCAGTAAATGGAAAACCACCTAATATTGAGATACTTGATCAGGGGGAAACGTCTACATTTGAAACACAGCAGTAAGTGGAAAACCACCTAAATTTGAGACACATGGAATACTATGCTGATAAATCGACTCCGTGAGAACATGAGCATCACTAATCATGCCCTGGAGTGGTTGTCCTCCTTACTCCTGGACCGACCCTCCTAGGTCCAACTTGTGTCCTTTCTCTCCACCACCTCTCTCTCCACATGTGGTGTTTCCCTGGGCTCTAACCTCGCACCCTGTCTCTTCAACGCTGAGCGTTAACGCAATAAAACTCTTGAAATTCCGCGGATGTGGGAAGTCATGACCAACTTAACCCAGAGTGTTCCCATTGATGTCACCCATAATGCCATTTTGTTAGTCATTGTAAATCCCTTTTTTATAATATGTATGTGCTCATGGGTTTTGCAACGGGAACTTTCCACATCCGAGGAATTTTCAGGCTTTTCTTGCATTAAATCTGCACAACATAACTGCACTTTAACTAAGGTTTATTCTGTGACTTTCAAGGCTTTTGTTCTACCATTGTTTTTTTCCTGGTCACAGCAGTGTCCACTGTACATTTTCCCCCAATCTTTTTCTTTTAGACCCACTAGCTGGCCATGGCCTTTGGCCACTCCGCATGTCTTTCGGGCCCACTAGCCACTGAGCATGCCCTTCGGCAATGCCCACTGTATCTTTTAAAACACTACCTTTCTTCCAGTGCCACTAGCCATGGCCTTTGGACACTCCACATGTCTTTCAGGCCCACTAGCCAGTGAGAGCACCCTTCTGCCATGCCCGCTGCATCTTTTAAAACACCACCTCTCTTCCAGTCCCACTGACCTTCGGCCATGGCCACTCTACATATTGCTCCAATAGATTTCCTAAACGGGCCCATTAGCCATGTCCTTATGCCATGGTCAGTGGCTCTGGCTGTCAACCATAGCCACACCAATAGGTTTCTTTTCGGCCGAAACATGATCTGCTGACATTGCCTTTTAAAATAAACATCCTTGGGCTGTGTGATACATTTGAACTAGTGGAGAGAACTTTTAAAATAACCTATCCATGCAATTTGTTGGGGTGAAGTTCTAAGCCACTAAGGTTAAAAAGTGGTGTATAAATATTGTTCATAAATCGGGCACCTCACTAATGGACAACGTTTGCTAGCACCAAGATTCTGCAAGGTGATCTTGTGTGCTTTACAAGTAGGAAAACATGGAAATGGAAATAAACACACAGGATGCAAATGTTGCCCTTCCCACTCCAGTACCAGTGGTGGGTTCTCCTACACCACACATTAACTATGTGGTTTAGAGTGGCCTGATGAATGAGGAGCTGGCTGTGACGTAGCAGGCACATTCTTATGTAAAGGGGTAGTTGATGATATTGCTAAATATCTACTGATCAGTCTGCCAGGGGAATGCATTTTCTCCTCTAATGTGTACAGATCCATTGCATACTGCATCCTACTACCCCAATACACCATCCAGACCCCACCACAGAACACCAACCATCACGCAACACTCACCATGTGATCCCCTCACTCAGCCTTCCAAAAACCTGAGATATTTCTGAAGCTGACATCCAAAGTTCTAGGCTTCCAGAATGTGGAGCCTCCAGTGAATGAAATTCTGTTGTTGACAGTTACTGGAGGCTGGCAAAGAATGAGGACTGCTGCTGCACCAATAAACCTCTCACCCATCAGCCAGTCTCAGTTGAATCATTTGTAAAAATCCTATGCTTTGACTGGTTTTTCAATCCCCTAAAGCTCTGGAATATCATACATAAAGAAAGGCAGCAATTCCTAGAGTGTGGTCTAGGCTGTATCGGATTCAGGACTTTGAGTGGGGAGTTTCCACACTCTCTCAATGTGACTTTGAGCCTTTCCTGCTGTGCAGGGCACACCTATGTCACTGCTGAACAAGCATCCATTTCAGACAATGTTGATAGCAGGGTTGAAGCCTTCCTTAAAAAGTATATAGGGCTTTTAGGTTTGCAGAAAAGGCTGCTATCAACTCAGCAAATACAACCCAATCTGTGTTATAGGATTATTCACGCACTTGGTGGAAGGGGGATTCAGCTAACATCCTGGATGGACATGATTGACAATGAAATCATGCTGTCCTCCATCATCACCTTTGACTTAATAAGTGCCAATTTGTAGGGTTATGTTTCCAGGGTTTCTACTAGGAGAGACTTCTATTTTAGAGCTTACAATGAGGAGGTGTCTCAGAAAGCCGCCCTGTTGATGCTCTCTTTTCTAGGTGGCACATTACTTGCATCCAAGACTGGAGAATAGGTGAAAGATGCTCTTACCAATCAACATCAAGGCGGGTGTTCTGAAACAACACCTCCTTTTAAATTTCTGCAATTTCCCAAAAGAGGAGATTTCCTAGACATGGACTCTTTCAGCCCATTATGGGAAAAACTAACACCCCTAAAACTGTTCATCTCTCCTTCCTCCAGACCTCTGCTCCCTGGCCAGTCTCTTAGTAGGTTGGGGGCCGTCTTCATCACTTGTTTCAGGAGTGAATTTGATGGTTCCAGCAAGAGGGCATGAGATATAGAGTGAGTAGCCTATTCTATATAATCACTTTGATTGCCCCCCTGAGTCAGGAATGGTAGTCAGTTCCTCATCCAGAGATTCTTTAAAGAAAGGTGCTCTAATAGAGGATGCTCAGTCCCTCTAAGTGAATTAGTCAGGTTCCCTAGGAGAAGTTGGTGTGAGGGCAGTTTCAATCCTATTCCTTGTTCAAAATCCAAGATCTTGATGACTGATCATAGACTTAAAGTGAGTGAAACGGCTTGCCAGGAGCATGACTTTCAACATGGAGACTGTTGATCATACTCTTGGTCTCCCCAGCCGATCTGTAGATCGAGAGGATGAATACTTCCATGTTACAATGTTTTTTTCTCTGCATCAATTACTCGGGTTTGCCCTTTCAATGGTCCAGTAGCACTTATGGGTTCTCCCCTTTCACCTTAAGTCAGCACCAAGGGTAGGTTTCAAGTTTCTGGCTCCCCAGTGCAGATCGTTCACAGTCAGATTGCTCTGTTCACACCAACCAGGTTGTGCCATGCCCCATCCCTTGTCCAGGTGAGATTGGGTAGCAGTTGTGTGTGCTAGCTCTTCCCCTGGTTATGGTGGCTCCTTAACCTTTGGCAATCGTGTTTGTTGCCGTGTTGTGTTTATTTGGGACTTGTTCAACACACCCATTTTCATGCTTCTAAGCATTTGTAGTTCAATTTGACTTGTTTTATTTTTTTATTTTATTTATTTGTATTTGGTTTACAAAAAACGTTTACAAAATCAGTATAATACATTAATTAATACACAAATACATCAAATATGATAAAATCAGGAACAAGAAAAATAGAAACAAGAAATGAATCTCCTAAGAATACATCAAAAGACGCTGTCCTCACACTTATTTAAGAAAAACATCAATTCATTAATTCATAAAATTCAATTAATCAAATTCATAGTTTTAATAAAACCTGCCACTGCAAGGCCCTCTTTAATAGAGTTAAGATTAAGACATCTTTTCCAAATATGATCACAACTCAGTGATCTTAAATTTTGGTACCAATCCGAAATAGTTGGGAATTATTTCATCCTACTTGTAGTTAGAGTTTCACCTTCCAAAACCCGGTGTCGCACAGTCTCAATAGGGGCCAGATGACAGAATCTGCAATTGGTTTCTAACTAGATTCTTCCTCTTCTCAACAGGTTCTCTTTAGCTAACAGAAGTTTCCATCTTAATCTCAGTAGAATCATTCTGTAGTAATTATTTGGGAACTGCAAAAGAATCATAGATGGAGCCTCCAGCCTTCTATGATCAAATAGTAGTCTATTGTTAGTCAGGGATCTTTCAGTGGCTCATGGGCGGCTGATGGTCCATGGAAACATCGCTGCCACATTCTTTGTAATTTCTAAGACCAGATTTCTTGTAAAGCCTCTTTTGATCAGCTGCACTTCTACTGGATTCCAGTGCCTTTCTCTGGAGCACCCATTGGAATGTTCCAGTGACTGCATTCATCGGGCAGGCTGTTTGGCATCTCTAGAGAGTCTTCCCCCTAGAGTTAAATCTTACTTTTGTACAACAGATTGCAGCCACATGGATTGGAGTGCCATTCTGTGAAACTGAAATGGCCTCTTTCAGTTGGAGACTGATAGTCATATTAGAAAGAGTTGCCAGAGATGTATGAGGCACTGAGGGCTCTGGCTATGTTCATTAGGTGGAAGGTGTATCCAGGTGCGTGTGCACAATATCGTTGAAAAGACTTACATCAACAAGAAAGGTGGGAGATGGGTTGCTTTATCTCCACTTGATGAATTTCGACTCCTTAATGGGTTTGATCTTTTAAGGCTTATGATTCATTCTCCCTTTTCAACTTGAGACATTTCCCTGGTGATACAAGCAATTCAGAATCCCCCACTAGAATTGCTGGATATTCAATGAATATCTTGTCTGTCAATGTTCTGAATTTGTTGGCTATTACTTTGGCATGTACATTGGGGGAGTTGGGGTCTCTAACTTTGTCCCTGAGATTTTGGTAATTTGAATTTCACTGCTGTTTTGTCTAAAGCTCATATCTCACTTTCACTTGCCGCCTACGGTAAATGAGATTTGTTGTTTGTGATCTTTGGGTTGTCCTTCGTTGTGGTAATTCCGGAAAGAATCATTCCACTTCCAGTTAAAGTCAGTGGATCATATTAGATATTGTATTATATTATCTTATCTCAGTTCTAAGTTGGAACATCCGGCTGGTATCCAGGTCATATCCGTCAGGGCTGTTCCTGGCCGTTGGGCACCAATGGGTGAGGTGGCATTAGGCAATTTCTGTAGAGCAGATACCTAAGCCCTTCAGGACACTTTCATATCTCACTTCAGGTTGTGTGTGGTGTTTTGGTGCTGGTGTCAATTCTTGTGTAAATGATTGTTAAATGTACTCAGTTAATTATTGTTATTTATTATTATTATTATTATTATTATTATTATTATTATTATTATTATTATTATTATTATTATTACTGGATGTTTTGGGTACAGGCCTAGCTTTGGGAAGCAACAGAGCACTTTACAATTGTAGGGGGAATAACACAGTGAAGGATGCAGAGAAACAGGGAGCATCGAGCTAACAACTGGTCAAGGGGACAGCACAATATTTGGCAGCAAGGGATCTACAAACAATCAAGGGAGTAAACAGAGTAAACAGTGAGGAGCAGATCGCTCAGTATAAGGTAGGGTGGGGAGTTGAGGGTGTGTGGTTAGGGAGGAGCCATTCCTTGAAGAGGAAGGTCTTGAGCTCCTTCCTGAACTGTAAAAGCGAGTGGGCGAGCCTGCTGTTGAAGGTGAGGAGGTTCCAGAGTCCTGGGGTGCAGACAGAGAAGGCCTGTCTTCTGGTTCATTGGTTTCTGCACCGCCAGAATTCAAATCTGCACATGTCCAGACTTCTGGTGCATCATAGGCCTCCTCTCAGTTTCTCAGTGAGGCAGCTTGGAGAACTAAGGGTGAGAGCCTTGTAGATGATGCAGCAGGATTTGAAGATGATACAGGCTTGCAGCGGGAGCCAGTTCAATTCGATGAGGGTCAGGGTGATGTGGTTGAATTTGCAGAGTCCTTTGAGGAGTCATGCCGCAGCATGCTGGACACATGTCAGGGATGCCAGGGTAGTCGCCGAAAGGTCTTCAAAAAGGTCATTGCCACCATCCATGTGGAAGAGGACCAAAGCCTGTACAGCAGATCTGAAGTTTTTTTCTGGGATTAAGGGCTTCATTTTCTGCAGGAGAGAAAGTTGGTACCAAGTCGTTAGTGTCTTCCTTGCTATGTGCTGTTTGAAGGAAAGGTGTCTGTTTATGTCAAACCCAAGGGACTTGAGTTTCAGGGAAGCACTTAACATCGACAACTGGATCAATGTGAGGCAGGCCTTGAACCAGTGGATGTCTTCACTGGAGGATATCTTGATGTTAGTACTCACAAATAGACCTGAGGGCTGTCAGATGTTTCTTCTCCAAGATAACCCCAGTATAAATGGGGTCTCCTCATTGAGGGCAACCTTTCTTATGAAGCACTCCTCTGTCTGTTTGATCTATACAGGCTGAGCTGTGATTCAGATGAAAGAGTAAAAAATACCATCATGTATGCGTCAGGATGTGGAAATAAGGATAGGGTTTTAGTGTTAATCACCTAGTAAAGGCAAACTATGCCTAGTTTAGGACAACACTAAACCTGTGGAATGCCAGCCGCTAAACTGGAGTCCTAGACGACGTTGTCTGGTATCAAAAAAGCTTGTGTTTCACTCTGTGATCTACTGTATACAGGGTAAGAGTTCTAGGGTGAAGGGGTGCTCAGTAGTGGGAATGCAGAAGGACAAAAGGACTAGATGCGAAAGGGAGGGGATGTTAGTATGGTTAAAAAGGACCTACCCCTGGGCGGAATGAGGACGCACAAACAATTGTTACAGTGCACAGTTCTTCAAAGCTGCAAAGCACCCGAAATCCAGTGCACAGAGGAGGTTCAAAGAACAAAGCAGTTTACTGCTATTCCAGAAACCCACAACAGGAAACACAAGGTTTAAAGGGTGATCTAAGAGGCAATCCGTATGGCAGGAGCAGAGTTCATTTACCAGTGTAGTCACAAAAAAACAGTATCAAAACGTAATCCAAAAGAAGAAATGTGTCAGAAACAGGGTCAGAGAAATGAAAAGTAGCTATACGATGTCGGAAAGCCAGGGGTCTTACTTCAATTCGAAGCGCCATGGAAATGTTGTTCTTCATGCATCCACGGGATCATTGGTGATGTGCCGACGTACCGCCATATGTTGGGTATCCATTAAAAAAACAGAATACTATCCGGCATGGACACACGGTAGTCGGCGTATGTTGTGTATGCTCATGGCGGCGGTGTGGCTGCCATGTTAACCGCCAAGGATGCAGAAAAAAGGAAAGAAGGACTACGCTGTTGGCATAGCAGGCAGGGTCTTCCTCTGCAGGTCGTGACACATGAGGTGGAGCTGCGGGTCATCTACATATTAGTGGATGTGGAGGTTGTGTGGGGCAAGGAGGGTTCAAAGCAGTCCCATGTAAAGATTGAAGATCATGGAGGAGAGGATGGATCCTTGCAGGACTTCACAGGTGATGGGCAGAGTTGATGATCTGGAGGAATTCATTTGTATGAACTGGTGACGATTAGCAAGGTAGGATTTGAACCAGCTGAGGATGATGTTGCTGATCCCCATGCAGCAAAGTAGATTGTCGGTGAGTATTTGGGTGTCTAATGTGTTGAATGCTGGAGAGATGTCAAGGCGAACAAGGAGACAAGGATGGCCATCATCAAGGATTTTAAGTGCATCGTCAATTACCTTGATGTTGACCATTTCTACACTGCATATGGGTCAGAAGACAGATTGGTACGACTGAAGGAGGGTGTTTGCTTCGATGTTTTGGAGAAGTTGCGTGGCTACTTCTTTCACAAGGATTTTACCTAGGAAGGCGAATTAGGTGATGGTGTGGTAGTTGCTGAGGTCATCTGGGTCCAGTGTTAGTTTCTTGAGAAGCGTGAGGATTTCTCTGGTCTTTACGGTTGAAGAGAAGGTGTCTTGATTTAGGTAGATGTTGTTGATTGTCAGGTAAGGGAGGAGTGCTTCAGGTAGAAGTGTCCTGAGTATAGAGGCAGGTAGGATGTCGTTTGCGTAGCATTGAGGGATGCTAGGGTGTCAGTGAGCTCTTCCATAGTTAGTATCTTGAAAGTTGCGTAGGTAGTTGCAGTTTTCCATGATGGGATATGGGTATTACCCAAATTGACCTTTTACAATTGACCTTTTGCACAATGGACCTAATTATAGTGGTCCTAATTGACCTTCTGCACAATTGACCTTTATATTATTTTAGTTATTTTATATATGTATTGGGTTGGTTTTGGATTATAAATAATATAAATGGATTGGGTGGGGGGTTGCAGGGGGTTTGTTTTGGATTGGGTGAGGGGTTGCAGGGGGTTTACCCCACATATATGTCCTAATTGACCTTCTAAATTAGGTGAATTCTCCCGAGGTCAATTCTCCCAAGTTCAATTGTGAAAAGGTCAATTAGTATACAACCGATGCTGATCTTGTTGATGAAGAAGGAGTTGATGGTGTTGGATTTTTTGATGGAGTGCAGTATGGGTTGGTCCGGACAGAGGGTTGATGCAGTGCTTGATGGCTTTGAAGAGGGCTCTGTTTCTATTTTTGTACTTGGCCTTTCTGTTTTGTAGTAGTTGGCCTTGGCTTAACTCAGTTAAATACAATTTTTATCTTCTGTTCCCGGCATACTTGTTTGTGGCTGAATTTGTTATTGGTTTATTGGCAATATCCATGTTTCTGCTTGTGAGGTCCTCGTTGAGTAGGGGGATAAGAGCTAATGCCTAGTTCAAATACTCATCACTACTCTATTACTCTTCCTTCTCCCAGTTCTACAACCACGTACTCAGCCCCTTGAAGTGATATTGCTTATACATGTTTTGATAGATTATTGCTTGGGTGATTACAGGTGGTTCTGGGTTTGCCCACTCTCCTTTTACTCATGATAGGTGTAGCTTCTGGCTGGTATGGGCTGCATTATGGGTACCCTGAGTGAAAGTATATAAAATAAAAGACACACACAGGCTGAGTTAAAAGTATTTTATTTATGGTTTAAGTGTGTTTGTGTGTATGTGCTGTGCTTTACTATGTTTCTTATCTGTTAAACTATTGACCAACCCTTCCAGCCCCACCCTGGGACTGGATGCAATCTTAAATGGAGAAAGACAATTGACAACCCTCCCCTGACCAAGGAACGGAGTTGTGGGGAGAGAATTGGAATTCTAAAGGAATCCGTTAGGACCTAACAGTAAAAATGGGTTAGGATAGAGTGTTGGGTAATTACTTTGTTTTAGGAATACAAAGTAAGGTTAAGAAAAGGTACGCTCCCTGTCATTCTATGGCAAGTGGAAATGCCGGCCGGCCAGACGGTGACACCTATCAGTGGCAACTTGTTTCCCCTCTTCTTGAGAGGGTGGCACCAGATAGGTACAAGCAGTCTATTTTGTTAGTCCACCCTGAGGGTCCCTCCATTACCTCCTTCAGGTGGGGTGGGCTGGCGGTGCAATCCCTATAACTGGAATTATGCAAGGGTAGAAAAAAGGTTGGAGTTAAGTTGTTTTAAAGTTGAAATGGTTTAGTTAAGGTTGATACATGTTTAAATGCAAGAAAATGGGTCTCTCTTGGGGCTCTGATGTCCTATGTGAGGGGTTGCCACGGTGAAAGGCAAGAACTCAGGGGTTAACCCATCTCCTGTTGCAGGTTGGGGTATCAGCTCATTATGCAGGGTACCTTGAGTCCTTCTGCTTGTGGCTGTTCTATGGGGAGGCGAACGGTAAGAGGTTCCTCTCTGACCCAGGGGTGAGGGAGCGTGTCAACCACCAGGCCAGGGCAGAAACACCACGGCTACATAGGAGTCTGTGGAAAAAAGAAACTTTTGATCGGGGTAGAGGATGCTGTGCACCTGTCTCTGGCGGCTGGATTCGTTATTGAGTAAGGAGTGGGATTAGTAAAAGTAGGACTTTAAATAATGAGCATTACCGGTATGTAATCCAGCATGCATTTCCTTTGTATTGGCTCTTTAAAGGGGCAATTCAGTGATCGATGTTAAAATAGAGCAAAATATCCAAACACAGGCATTATGGAATTCTTATTTTTTAGGGTCGTTGATGATTCCGGTATAGCTAAAGAGTTTTTTTATTTTCATTACATAACCTTCAAAGGACTACCCAGCGAACGATGCCCCGTTATGTTTAAATACCCGCTCACATATCATGAAAGGGGCATGCAGGAATCCTTATTGATAACGATTGCTGTTCATGCAGTTGTTTGTATAGAGAACTGCATTTATTTTAAATGTTCCCTACACAGCTCCTTTAGTGCACATTATTTTACATTCAATGAGATCTAAATAAAAATGTTTTGAACTTATTACTGTGGTCTGCGTGTTGATCCCAAGAAACGCATCCGCGCCTTCACTTCAACTTGTATTTTAATCAGATAGTGTTTAAAACAACAATCTATATAGACAAGAACGTTCTTATTTTCGTGGCTATTGTGAACAGGTCCACACAAAATACCAGAGAGTAAATCGTATGCACCCCGGAAGTCCAGTGTCCTCAACATGGATGCCAAATATTGTACCTCTGAGAAACCCACTCTGAATAGCAACTGTATTCATACCTAATTTGCAAGCCTAATTTCTTCTTAATTGCTGTGAAGGATTTATAGAACAGATTTGTTTTGGCTTCCGAAACAGCAGCCTTTTAAGAAACACACAAGCGTTCTGAGGTTGCTTGAATGGTTCTCACCCTCTTTTTGTTCTAAGATTCAATACCCACATTAGTAGCCAAGGTAACAATGACGTAACAGACTATCGTGATGAGAAATGGAAAGTTGGCCCCAAACGCTGGCTACATTCTAATGGCATTGTATCACAAAAAATCTCTTACAGGAAATTAAGGCAGTGTACGGGTCATTTAATCCACTAGTAATAATCAAAAGAGTAATCCATTTGGTTTCAAATTAACAGCACACTACATTATTATGCAGTATGTTAAAACTATGTATAGCCCTCTGGAATTTGTAATTAGTAAGTTTGATACACTGAGGTTTTGGTTTAATGTCCTGGGAAAATATTTTAGGAAAAAGAGAAAGGTGGTATATTATATTCTTACCGGAAAAAGCTTTATTCAGAGATTAATTTAATGAAAACACATGAAAATCCTATTAGTACATAGCATGCCAAAATCTCTTTTGCGCAATATTTGCGATGAATAGGATTGGAGGAAGAGGTTCCTGTGCTATAGTCCAGTTGCTTCTAACTCACCCTATATTAGTGGCTTATATAGAGACGTTTATGCATATTGAGGACCTAATTCATAGAAAAGGCACTTTTCAGTGTGCAAATCTCCACTCACTGATTCATGGATCAGACTTTGGGCCTCATTACAAGGTCGGCGGTAAGGGGTTAACGGCAATGGTAAGGGTGCTGTTGCCGTTAACCCCCTACCGCCGCATTATTTTACCAGGCGCCCTTAGCGGGAGCCGCTAAGGGACAAGGAAGCTATTAGCGGGCCCGCTATTAGCTCCTTCCCCATTCCCATTGAGCCCTATGGGGGCTCGAATGGGAATGGGGAATGGTTCTCAGAATGGGGACTTACCGGGTCCTCCAAGGTTGGAATGACCCGGTAAGTACCCATTCCGAGAACCCGTAACGGTATGCGGTAAGGGGGTAGCCATGGTGCTATTTGCACCATGGCTACCTCCTACCTAGTAATGAGGCCCTTTGTGTGACTTTTCTTTACTTTGCGCGGGTCTGTCGCAACGTTCCATTCAGTCGAGCGCTTTGCGTGACACACCGCTGGACGGGCCGATACAAAGAAATAAATAGGGGGCCGAACATGCATATTATCCATTCCCCCGCAAAATGAGGTAGAATGAGGAATAACGTGGGTGTGTTGAGGGATGCGCCACACAAAGAAATCACATGCCCAGTCAAGCGCAAACATAACCAAATTCATGGATTTGAAGACGCAGCATCACATCCGGAAAAGTCACATGCAGACCTTGTGATCTTACCGCCACATGATAGGAGACACAAAGTACAATGTGCAAAGGAACCAACGCGTATAAAGCAAGCAATGCACACCATTCAAACGTCACTCAGCCAGAATGAATGCAGGTAAACTGGGGGCCATCATACAGGTTCATAGAAGGAGGAGGAGGATGATGAGGATAGGTTTTTTCCGACCACTAAGCATTTTGTGCAGCCAGGCTACTAGGTGTGTGCAAGGTATAGGTTCCCACCCCATGTCATCCTAGACCTGGTCAGGGAGTGGAAGGAAGACTTTGCATCACCCACCATCTGCTCCCATGCCCTCACACCCCTGGAGAAGGTGCTGACAGCCCTACATTTCATCGCCACATGCTCTTTTCAGCGCACACCTTCCATTGTTGGCGGCATCTAGCAGGTGACACAATCTCGGTGTCTACACCAGATATTAGGCTGCATCACATAATGTGCTTGTGTGCATAGGCACAGATACATGCCATGCACAGTGTGGGCAAGGCAGAGAGTGTGCCAGAAGTTCTATGCCATAGGACACTTCCCACGTGTGCTGGGAGCCATTGACTGCACGCATGTTTCCCTACTGCCCCCTCGATTGATGGAGCACATTTACTGCAACCAGAAGCATTGGCATTCAATCAATGTCCACTCCATCTGCGAAGCAAACAGAGTCATCATGCAAGTCAATGCCAATTTCTCCTGAAGCACACATGACAGCTTAATTTACCAACAGTCACCACTGTGCTGGTCCCTGGCATCAGGAAACTTTGGCAACACCTGACTCATCAGTGAGTACCAATTGTTATACACATGCGTGCAGTCACGTGACACACTTAAGAACAGACCATGACAATCAATGACAACAACCATTTACACATTTTCAGGGGACAGTGCTTACCCGTTCTCACCATTCCTGCTTACACCATTCTGGAATCCTGCCACACCAGCTGAGATAAGGTACAACGCAGCACACATAGCCACTAAGGGCATTGTAGAGTGCACATTTGGGGTGCTCAAGTCATGTTTACGCTACCTTGACCACTGTGGCGGCGTATTGCCATATGCCCCACCAGTAGTATGCAGAATCATTGTGGCAGCTTGTGTCCTGAACAGTGTCATCACACAGTGTGGCATACCAGTGGAGATGCAGGAGGGGCATCGCCTTCAGTCACAGGCACCACCCATGCCCTTAGCTGGCCAAAGGGTACAGGGAGAGGTGCATCCAATCAGCTCGTGCAATCGTCCTTCACATTAACCAGCCCCTCCGGAGCGATTAACCCACATCCCTGGTGCCATTCAATTATGATTTGAGGCCAATCCACCGTACCCATAAAAACATCCTGAGAATGTGTGTGCGAGTGGTAAACTGTGTGTGTCCATAGTCATAAAATCAACTTCAACAACCACTGACACAGTCATAGCAAGTGGAACCAACAGTATACATGTTACTCACACCAAAGCACACAACACAATCAATGAAATCCGTTACCACTTTTACATACCCTACAGCCAGTACTGTGCACATAGACCCCCAACAACACACATGACCACACAAGTAAGAAGGTAACATGAGTGGATGGTTTGTATCCTAAAGAATTGCGCTATGACCCCTCAATATTAATTGTAGTGGCATGCTGCGTCACCCATTCCACAAGGTCCCCCCATTTAGACCTTGAATAAGCATATACGAAATATGATTGGAATTAGTGTGACTCTCCTCCTTCAATTGGGTAAACTTATGATTAGCATAAGAATTAGTTCAAAATGTCCTCAGAATAAGTCTTCCAATAGATGATTTATTGTCAAATAGGTCAGCCGACACGTGTTTCGACCTTAGTCGATCTCAAGGCCTTATTCATCATTATTCATTATGCTTGGTATATGGACCATGACTGGCTCGTAGGTGCCATTCGAACTCTAGTGTCTTAAATCTAATGCCGGTTGCTTGCGATTGTATTGAGACTTAGGGCCTCATTATAACTCAGTTGGTACGGGGTTAACGGCGCCGGTAAAGGCGCCGGCGCCGTCAACCCCGTACCGCCTGATTACGAGGTCCCCTCGCGGGCCCCGGTCTGCACGTTTGGTTTCACCAGACGTGCAGAGCGGGACCCGAGAGGGGAGGAGGGAGCAAACAATGGGCCTCTCGTAATCGGCCCGTTGTTTGCTCCCTCTCCCATTCCCATTCAGCCCTATGGGGGCAGAAATGGGCATGGGGAAGGTCCGGGCCCGGGTTCCTAGAAGGAGGAATTACCGGGCCCTCCGAACTCGGAATGGCCCGGTAATTCCTCATTCTGGGAACTCGGACACGATTTCGGCGGAAGCCATGCCGCTTCATGGCTAACGCCGAGATCGTAATGAGGCCCTTAATCTTGTTAATTGGTAAGCAAATTAATTGTTTAGTCATTTGAGCGTGTGTTCTAAATGGTAATGGGTTACCTCCTCCGAAACAACTTGTCATAAATAATCTTGACCAATGTCATGTCGAAATCCTAGGTTCGAAAACCTCTGGTGACTAATGCCAAGTTCAGATAAATAAGGCCTTGAGGACGACTAAAGTCAAAACACATGTCGGCTGACCTATTTGACTATAAATCATCTCTTGGAAGACTTATTCTGAGGACATTTTGAACTAATTTTTATGCTAATCATAAATGTATCCAATTGAAGGAGGCAGAGCCTGAGACACCCTAATTCCAACCATATTTCTTCAAGTAAGAAGGTACAACACAAAAAGTAACCAGTAACTAACACATGTGAGGACTGCCCTGGCCACTCTGTGTATCACACAACAATATACAGGTGGACTGGCCACCCAATTCCCTGACAACAATTAAGCACACAATACACATCTGCATCTAAATAGTCATATGAACTGAGAGAATAGCAAGCTCCCTTCAAGACAGATGCACATCTCAACTCATATATTTCCCCTTGCGAGCCTGCCTCAGCTGTACCCAGGAATGCTTCCATGCTCCACTGCGTAGTTGTCCAAACCAGTCTACACTGCTGAGGTGTTTGTGCAGGCATCCCACTGCACTGTTGCCTTGAATAGTAGCAACCATTTACCCTTGCAGAATGCCTCATCAGAGAAAAACAACACAGGTCCAGAGCAGGTAATGCATCCATGCACCCAATGACACTGCACCCTGTGCCCCCCTGGATGCCATGCAACTATTGCAAGCAATGACTCGCTGGCCTACCATCACCATGTCTCCCCTGCACCCATGAAGTCGAACCTGCTCACCGCAGGCCAACTCCATCACCACCCACCACACCTCAACTGCCTGCCCCTGTGAGTGCCATGCCGTGAAGGACTAGGTTCCACTTACACCTTGTTGTGGTGTGGGTCATTGTTATGCTCCAGAGCTAGCTGTAATCAGAATGACACTGAGAGAAATCCCGAATAGAGATCACAGAGAAGTTTGAAACCCAGGATTCCCTTTGAAGCCCTCCCAATCCCACTATTTGGCATCCCCTGAATAACATAGCATCAGGACAGTGTAGGGTACACTGGCAGCAGAGCCTATGATGGAATTTCTAAGATGGCATTAGGCAAACCTCTCAGCAATTGCAGTGAAGAAAGGATCTGGTAGAAGGCAGATGGGCAAACAAGCAGCAGTCATAGAAGAAGGTGGCCATATAGGTAACGGGCAGAAAAAGAGACAAAGAGACAAGAGAAATGAATGAGAAACATAGGTCAAGGATACTGGCACACAAAAGGGAGCAGGGAACAGGCAAGAGCTCAGAAGGACTGGACCTAACGGTGACCAATGAGTTTGGAACTGAAGGGAGCATTGAGATGCATTGAGCAGCTGTCAACATGTGTCTAAATAGCTAATAGAGTACCATGCAGGGTATGTGCTTCCACGGCAAACAACATTGCCAGGCCAGTGGCGTGTGCTTTTTGTCTGGGGGTGGAATCTCCATCCTGTTGTGGTCATACAAATAGGGCAGTCCCCACATGGCCTGCCATGTCATGCTGGGTGTGGAGTTGTCTGGGGAGTGCAACCCAGACAGAGCTGATGTTCCATGAGTGGACTGCCAGTGTGGGTAGACACGCCATGAAACGGTGAGCGGACAGGATACCTTGTGGCAGGCATGGAAAATAGATTAAATTTAAGCAATGACTTGCCAGCCTCCTAACCCCCGGAAACATTGTTGTATGGACCATTTGTATGAATTCGGCCAGTACTAAAAAATCAAAGCCCAAAGTACCTAACATGGGTGCAGGGGCTACAGGGGTGTCACCTGTGGGGTACAATTACCAGCCCAGCAGAATTCCCTTACCTCACCAAACTACAAGTTAGCAGTTACCAGCAGAATGGCTGCGTTGGCTCTGGTGAGCACTATTGGCTTGCCTTAAAACTGTGTTTTGCAGTCACCAAAATAATGGCTGCGCTGTCTCACCAGACACATATGGGGCAAGAGAAAACACAGAACACCTTGAGAAATACTGTCAGTAATTTCTTCATTGTCACCAGAGAAAAGAATTCAAAGGCAGCTCTGCTATGCTGCCAGCTCAGAATTTCCCATTGAAAAAGAAAGCGTCTGCATTCAAAAATGACTGTGCACTGACAGGGCCGGTTTTACATCAGATTTCATCCCAGGCAGGAAGCATCGTTGGCGCCCCCCACATTCATCAGAATGTGCCCCTCCTCCCGGACTGGCTCACGTCACTCCCAAATTACACGGGGTTTTGCGAAAAAAAACCTCCGCAATATGAATAAATAACTGCTATATAAATGAAGCTAGTTTCATTACATTGTAATTCAAGTACTTTACAGAAGAATTCTAATGTGAAAACACAGCTGTTGCTGCCCAAGTAAATGGTTTTTCTGTCACCTGCTCTTAGGGAAGGCCTTGCCTGAATGCAGTTTCAAGCTGTCCATACTAGCACACTGCAGGGTCTGAGGGCCACTTCTATCTATCCGTGGGCACCACTATTATCTGGGGTAAATTTTGGGGACAAGGGCTGCCTTTGCGAGCTCGGTGGCCACTGGCTAGACCAGTATCAACAGGCCAATGCAGGCACCACTACTTGTGGATACAGCACTTTTGGCGCCAAACATGTCTTCAGGGCCTCAAATTGGCCTATTGGTCAATAAATGCCCAAAAGCGCTGGCTTAGCATCTTACTGTTGGACAGTTTTTTGGGGGGCCAAAACGGGTCTGTTTAAATATACTTTAAAATGCACAATATGTCACAACGCCCCCTGTAGGTAAAGAGCACTCCAAAAGTCTGTCCCCAAAAGTATCTAAAAGAAATGTTGCGATTGTGGCTCACTTTTTATGCCCGGACACATTTAAAGCCTGGCCCAACCCAACTAGCCTGCACGGTCTTATTTTCCTTGGCCCGTTGTAGAGTGGCTACAGTTGGTGACTCAGAAGAACCCACACTATGACCACCGACCCCCGTGATGAAAACCCAGCTATGTACAGCAGCAACACGAAGAGGACAGGGCGAAGAAAGAAAGAGAGAAAGAAAGAGAGAAAGAAAGAAAGAAAGAAGGAAAGAAAGAAAGAAAGAAAGAAAGAAAGAAAGAAAGAAAGAAAGAAAGAAAGAAAGAAAGAAAGAAAGAAAGAAAGAAAGAAAGAAAGAAAGAAAGAACAGCCCAGGGACGTGGAATAAGAGAGAACCCGACGATATTCTGGGCTAGCAGCAACACAATGCAACAGCGTGCGGTGCGGAACAGAAACAACTGGAGAAATTAGAGCAGAAAACATTTTATACAATTATCTGCGTCTGCGAAAAACCTGCCTGCCCTTTCACACCTGTTTTGTTGCATCTCACACAGATGTCTTCCCAAGTGCCTTACAGTAATTGTTACCTTACAAACTGCAATACCAAAGACCCCCGCTCCCTCATGCTTGAGCATAATCAAGTGGAGTTGACTGGCATGTTGGCCGAGTGTGAGGTGTGAAGATCAAGAGGAGGCTGAGTTTGTTGAGTGTGAGTCGATGCTTGGTATACCGCACGGGTAGAGTGGTGTGAGGTGGGTGATAGCGGTGGGAGGCACAGGGACCCCGCAGAGTGACAGTGTCGAGGAACTATACTGGCTTACAGGGAACCTCTTGAGAGATATTAGCACCGAGGCACTGCTGTTTTCACAATTTATGACATTGAGTTGTGAATGTTATCGACAGAGGTGTCGTGGTTGTACTCGTCATCATTGCAACCAATTAAGAGGTGACAATTTCAGGCGATTTGGCCATAGGTTGAGTACTTGGTACGGTGTAGAGGTGCCAATAAGCCAGTTGGCCAGTCACTCTTTGACACTAACCTTCATGATCTGCGGGGCAACGTGATGGGGCTTGGGCTAAGCATTCGAGGGTTTAGGGTGCAGAGGACCCCAGACTGGTGTGCAGTATGTCTGAACCTGTATCTGGAGCTCTTACACACTTTCTTTTCTGAATGTACTTAGGGCTGGTCTGCAATCCCACTGGCAAATCTGTATATCGTTTTATTGTGTATTTAGTGTGTCCATGTCTGGTTCTCCAAAAATCTAATCACTCGTTATGTTTTCAAGGTGGGGGGTCAGCTCTCCATACATTTGATGCATATCATTTACTACAAACAGCACAATATTGCCCAAAAAGCGCAATTATTTTTTTCCATGGCACTCCATTCTGATGGTGCGCGGAGACCCCCAATTGATCACAGAATGCATGCAATAAGAGTCTATGGGGGTCATTACGACCCTGGTGGTAGGGGGTTAACGGGGCCGGTAGAGCTGCTGGCCCCGTTAACCCCCTACCGCCTCATTACAAGGTCTCATCGTGGGACCCACTAAGGACGTCTGGTAAAAACCAGGCGTCCTTAGTGGGTCCCGCGAGCAAACCAGGATGCAAACATCGGGCCCGTTGTTTGTATCCTCTCCATTCTCATTGAGCCCTATGGGGGCTCAAATGGGAATGGGAATGTACCGGGTCCAGGTTCCCTGAATATGGAAATACCGGGCCCTCCAAGGATGGAATGGCCCGGTATTTCCCCATTCAGGGAAACCGGACCCGGTACCTGGTATGGGGGTAGCCATGCCGCAAATAGCGGCATGGATACCCCCAAAGTCGTAATGAGGCCCCATGTCTTGGGAGGAGGGGCAAAGTGCTCGCCTTGGAAACAAAACAACACCGAGCAAACACAGGTTCGATCCCCGTGGCAGTGCTTAGAAGCCTCTGGGTTTTTAAGCGCGTTATAAATAACTTATCGTATCATATGTAATATGACATATACAAAATAGCTTATGCTTCAGGACTGCTTAACGCCTCTCCACCATCAGCAATGAAATGTATGTGATATTACACAATGCACTAGTGCAGATAGCCCACGGGCGAGAGAGCGGAGGAGGCGATAGTAAAGCGGATAAAAGAAGGGAATTTAAAGGAAATAAATAGGAGTCGTGGAGATGGAAAGAGAAAGTGTGCCAGAGAGGAAATCACAGTCTGGAAAGCAAATGCCGGTGTCTGCAGTCTGTGGCCATCAATCACTGTCCACCCCACTCCGATCAATGCTTTCTACCTTTCCCTCCTGCCACTGTTCAACTTAATGACCGCCGGGCATCGGGAAAGTAGGTCAGCCTGCCCGCTCGCCTCCCTACTCCCCTCCCCAAACACTTACGAAAAAAGAGGTTTTTTTTCAACCGCAATGCCGTCGCCAATGCCAGCAGCCCCCAATCCCAATCTGTGTCAGAGTAGCAGTGCACCTCTGTGTGCGTGCGCATGGCCTGGAGGGGGGCATGTGCGCCCATGGGTCTGGCTGGCGCCAACGGCACCGGCACCACCATGGAAGTCAACAAAGCAACAAATGTTGCAAATTGGCCTGCCAATTGCTGCCCTGCCTGAGGGACGAGGCTGCCTGCCACCTGCTGCAGTGTCAAATACGAACGTAAGTTAACAACACATTAACATGATGCATCATTAGGCAGTTTTAGGCTGTTAACTTACATTCGTATTCCTGGGCTGGCTGGCTTTGGCTGGTGCGTGCAACCTGGCCCAGTGGCTTTGCACTGGCTTGAGGATCAGGCGAGCGCCGCCTAGAGGCTGACTGACGTCAGGCAGCCGCCTGAGCTGCCTGACACAAAGACCGGCACTGTGCACTGATGCCCTGTCCATCCTTTCAACTTTCCACAATTTGGTTCCAGTAAGACCCAGCTCTGTACATCCATATTAGGGTTGTGCTCAAGCAAATGAGGGCATTCCTCATTGAAGAACTGCACTCCAAGCCTGCGACGAGCGTTTTACTATTTTGCAACAAAATATCAGCGGCAAACTCTTCCGAAAAGCCCTCTCTGTCAGTTTGAAAGGACTTTTTATGTGAACAGATGCCTGTGCATTAGAAACATGACTGGGGCTTTGGAAAGGTTTTAAAAAAGGATGCGTGGAAGGCAGCATTCTAAAGTCACAGCCAGGAACATTAACCCACGTGTAAAATGGTGCTTTTTACAAAAAAGACAATGGCCCTCATTATGAGTCCGGCAGCAGCTGTGCCGGTAAAACCGTCAGGCTGCCGCTGGACCCATAGGGATTTACCGGCTCCAGACTTGCTGGAATTAACGGGGCATTACAGCCCCGGTCATCCGGTAATTCCAGAGCTGGCATTCTGTAAATGCCCATTCTGTAAATCCTCATTCCCGTGGAGTCCCAGAGGACTCCACGGGAATGGGAAGTGGAAACACTGGCACCATGTGGTAATGGTGCCGGTGTTTCCGTGTCCGTCTGTGGCCAGTGGCGTTACATCCGCCAGGTCAGACCTGGCGGGTGTGTTAGGCGGAAACCTGTGCAGTTCCCTCTGGGACCACTGCAAAAGATTTAGGACTACAGGTGTTGCGATGAACCCACTTGGTAGCAGTCTGTACCACACAGATTCAATTGGTAGCTGTGGCTGAGCAGTCAGACTTCTCTCAAGAAAAGTTGGTCAGTATAGGGAGCATACAATATAGGGTAATTCTTCGCAGCAAAACGAGTAAACACGCAACCAGGCTTTAGTATAAAGATAGTAAGTTATTTATTGATAACAGAACGTCTACGAAAAATACTAAAGCGAATCACGGCAAATAATTCAAAATACAATTACTCTGCAGAATGGAATAAAGCTCAATCCCCCGAAACACACTATCGACAACTCTAGGTTCTACGGCACCACTTATTTTCAGACAGAGGTGTATACCTCAACCCAGATGACACTCGAATATTTAGTGAGGAAGGGAGAGAAGAGAAAGGCAGGTAATGAAGTCAACACGGTTCGTACTGAAGCGGGTAACAATGCAAGGCAAGAAAGCATTAATCACACTAGATCATGCAGTTCGGCGGCCAGGCTCACTCGGTGAGAGGCAAGGCACGATGTCCTGGAAAGTCTCTACGGATGATGCATTCAAGTCTTGTTTAGCAAATTGGTTAGCGTCAGGTTGAACCAGTTCAGAACAAAGAGTGAATAAAGCTTGGAGGCAACCCAACGGAACGGGGAGGAATCAGATACCTCACACGAACCGATCGAAAAGGGAAGCCAGGCGGTTACGGTACCTTGTTGTGGAAGACAGCTCCGACGGGGGCAGTTGTTCCTGGTGGTGGATGCACGACGGGTCTTGGCCAAGAGAAGAGATGCTCTCGTCGTCGAAGAGAAGATGTCCGGTGCACCACCAGGGAAGAAACCAGCCGCGGAGTGCTCCGTCACAAGGCACCACCTTTCGATCACGGTGCAGGAGTAGTGGCTATCCGGTTGCCGGGTGCTCTGCACGGGCAATTCGACCACTGCGTCCTGGGCAACCAAAAAGCACAAAGAAGAAGAAGACTGGTTGTTCCCACCAGCCAGGGAAAGAGCCTCTCCGGCAGGGAGATCTCTTCTGTCGTCGGGAGATTGTGAGACGATTCCACAGGGCTCCACCGGAGGTGTCGTCGTGCAGGTGGATTCAGCGTTACCCTTGTCGGATTCTTTAGGTCCAGTGGCGACTTCCTGAAGATCCAGTCCCAAAGGCCCTGCTTTTATGCAGACGTCCCCCATTCATTCAGCCTAGCTTGTCAATCAACACATGCTAAGTGGTGAGCGGGAAGGCTCACCACCTGGGCCAATCACTTCAGAGTGCGACCTGAGTTGGCAAGGCAACTCGGTCCAGGGTGTCTAAACCCCCTCCCACACCCCTGAGGTAACCCAGACAGAATGGCGCCACCTTCGCGGGTCTCTGTCCAGAGGCCCGCCAAAAGTGGAACAAAGGGCTCAACCTTTGGTTTAGGAGTCACAGAGAAAAACACAGACGCCATTTTACAACCCGAGTTCTAGCAGAAAATACCACTCGATAAACCGATTTAAGATAAGTAGATCGGTGGTACGTTGGAGATTAACGAAAAACAGTATCAATCTTCAACAATGGGACGGATCCCATAGGGTTATGCTCGGGGTCGAACATAACAAGTAGTTTCCACTGCCACCAGCCAAAACTCGACGAGGAGGGACGGGACAGTGCCCCCTCGAGTAACAGATCCAGGAGTAATCGTATTACCCCTACTAGCACGTCCACAATAAGATGGTTGGTACTAGTTCTGTTAGCAAATTTAGGTCTAGTAAAGCCAATGGTGACTTTACATGCCCGGGGAGACAGTAGTCAGTCCCCGGGTATGGAGTCTATGGTGGGGGGACCTGCTAGGGCGCCCCCGTGTCACGACACGTAGGGTGCAGAGTGACACACATAGAAAAACTTATGAGACCCTATGGAGTAAAAGACCCCATAGCCCATCGAACACATAGACATCTCAAAGGAATTACACACATACATGTCCAAGAGTGAGAGGAAAAGGGTCACACTCTTGGCAGGATGGGAAAAACAAACTCCAGAAATCCAGCAAAGCTGCTGGGGGACTCACTAGGTTAGGAAATCCAGCCTAAACAGAGAATTCTCCCTAACACTCGCCCCCCCCCAGACTAAGGGACAGGAGGATTTAATCCACTCCTGGATGAATCTCATACCTCTATTCGATGATATACATCCTAGAGAGACCATCAGCATTTTGGTGGTGACACCCTGACCTGTGCTCAATGGTGAAATCGAACCCTTGCAGGCAGATCGACCATCTCAGTAGTTTTGGGTTTTCCCCTTTCATTTGCATTAACCATCTCAAGGGTTGGTGGTCAGTCTGAATAATAAAAGTAGAACCTTACAAGTATGGTCTAAACTTCTTCAGAGCCCACACAATAGCAAAGCATTCTCTTTCGATTGTTGCCCACCTTGTTTCAGGATCCTTCAGCTTGCGGCTGATGTAGCAAACGGGGTGCTCCCTACCTTTCCCATCCAGTTGACTGAGTACGGCACCTATCCCTACATTGGAAGCGTCTGTCTGCACAATGAAGTGTTGGCGGTAATCAGGAGCTCTGAGTACTGGGGCTTGGCAAAGAGCCTTTTTCAGGTTTTCAAAAGCCTGATTGCACTCCTCGTTCCATTTAACCTTTTTAGGGAATTTGGGCGAGGAGATGACATTCAGTGGAGAAGCTATGGTCCCATAGTTCTCTATGAAATTCCTGTAATACCCGGTGAGGCCTAGGAAGGCTCTCACCTGAGTCTGAGTAGTCGGTGTTGTCCAATTTTGCACAGCTTCAATCTTACTGAGCAAAGGCCTTATTTCGCCACCGCCTACCTCATGCCCAAGGTAGACTACCTTACTCTGTCCAATTTGGCATTTACTCGCCTTTATGGTCAGATTGGCTCGTCTAAGAGCCTGCAAAACATCTCTCAGGTGGGTTACATGTTCGTCCCAGGAATTGCTGAACACTGCTATGTCATCCAAGTATGCCATGCAGAAGTCCTCCATCCCGGTTAGAACCTGGTTTACCATCCGTTGAAACGTAGCAGGTGCATTTTTTAGTCCGAAAGGCATTACCGTAAACTGGTATAAACCAACGGGGGTAGAAAATGCAGTTTTCTCCTTGGCATGGTTGGTCAGGGCTATTTGCCAATAGCCTGACGTCAAGTCAAATGTGCTGAGGAACTTGGCGGCGCCAAGTTTATCCACCAACTCATCTGTTCTTGGCAAAGGGTGGGCATCAGTCGTGGTGACTGCGTTAAGAGCTCTATAATCCACGCAGAATCTAAGTTCTTTAGATCCGGCCTTTGGTACTAACACAACTGGGCTAGACCATGGACTAGTAGAGGGCTCTATTACCCCGAGATCAAGCATCTTGCTGACCTCGCCTTTGATGTGGGTTCTTACGTTTTCTGACATGCGATATCCTCTGCTTTTGACAGGCAGACAGTCACCAGTGAGTATCTCGTGCTGGCCCCAAGGGGTCAAGCCTGGTGAGAGCGAGAACAGAGAGGCAAACTGATTCAACATAGACTTGCACTCTTCTTGTTGCTCGGGTGTCAGATTGGAGGAGAGATTTACTCCTTCAATGTTTTCATCTAAAGGTAAGCCTCTGAGGAGATCCGGAAGAGCTTCACTCTCTTCTTCTTCCTCAGCCGATGCTAGAAGCAACGCTCCTACATCAGGTCGTGAGACATACGCTTTAAGTCGGTTGGTGTGAAAGACTGTCGGAGCCTCCTTGGGGTTGCCCAAGTCCACCAGATAGTTAACCTCACCGAGCTTACCCACTACTCGGTAGGGTCCCATCCATTTATCTTGCAAGGCCCTCTGCCTTGTGGGATCATAACAAGAACAAGCTGGTTTTGAGCGAACTCAACCATGTTAGCCTTTTGATCGTGCCAGTGCTTGACCAATGCTTGTCCAGCTTTTAAGTTATCGCTTGCTTCTGTCATCAGGTGCGACATTCTCCTCTGGAGACCTATCACGTAGTCAGTCACTCTGACTGGCTTGGGGGAAGGAGCACTCTCCAACCCCTCCTTAATCAGGGCCAACGGACCTCTGACGGGATGACCATAGAGTAGTTCGAAGGGAGAGTAGCCTACTCCCTCCTGAGGGACTTCTCTATAAGCAAAAAGAAGGCATGGCAATAGAAGGTCCCACTTACGCTTAAGGGGTTCTTCTAGAGCACCTATCATGCTCTTCATGGTTCGGTTGAACCGTTCTACCAACCCATTGGTTTGTGGGTGGTAAGCCGTTGAGAACTTGTAAGTTACCCCGCAGGTTTTCCACATGGCTTTCATGTAGTGGGACATAAAATTTGACCCCCTGTCAGAGATTACTTCCCTAGGAAATCCGACCCTAGTAAAAATACCAAGGAGGGCCTTAGCCACAGCCGGAGCTGTAACAGTCCTCATAGGAATTGCCTCAGGATACCTAGTAGCATGGTCTACTACAACAAGTATAAACCTGTTGCCTGAGGAGGTTGGAGGATCAAGGGGACCAACGATATCAATCCCTACTCTCTCAAATGGGACTCCCACAACGGGAAGAGGCACTAATGGTGCCACATTCTTGGACCCAACCTTACCAGAGATTTGGCAGGTATGGCAGCTTCTGCAGTGTTTTTCTACTTCGGCCCCCATTTTTGGCCAATAGAAGTAGAGTGAGAGCCTTTCCTTAGTCTTCTTGAAACTCAAGTGACCAGCCAAAGGAATCTCGTGGGCTAACTGCAAGAACTGTGGTCTGTTCTCTTGGGGTACTACAAGGCGTTTGTAGTCTCCAGGTGCAGACTCGGTTGGTTCACTATAGAAGAGGCCATCTTCCCAGTGCAACCTATGTTTCCCAGGCTCTTGCCCTTCAGCCTGAGTTTCTGCCTGACGGCGAAGACCTTCCAGAGTTGGACATTCTCTCTGTCCCTTACTGAAGTCTGCCCTGCTGGGTCCACCTTCTGCCAGTAACGAGTGCAGCTCAGGATGGTCAACAGGATCCAGATCTCCAATGAGTTCCTGGCCTTCCATTAGCTCTTCTTCAGAGTCTAATTCTACCATACAGGGTTGTACTTCCCCCTCAGCCTCAGCTGGAGGTGGAGTTACGGGTGTGACGTTGGACAACCGCAGGGAAGTCCGTGTCGGCTGCATCGGAATGTGGGCTGTTGGTTTCGGTTTAGAAGTTTTAGGTTTCCCTTTTACTTCTGTGTTCCTAGAGACAGCGGCCGCCATTTCCAATGGAGCAGGAGTGATTTCTTTCTTCATCATCTCCCCGAGAGTACCGCGCAGGGTCCTCTCTCTTGCAGGTCTGGTTAGCTCCTGTAACCGTTTACTAGGAGGTCTGGGAGTATGCAATACAACTCCGAGAGTTTTCAAATCGTTACCCAACAGTACGCGTCCTGGTACCTCACTCTGTATGCTGACAGGTATCTTTACAGTCATGTCGTTACACTGGATGAGAACTGGTAATTGGGGAAGCATCTGCACAGGCCCTCCAGCTAACTTGGTGAGGCGTTTGGGTGCCTTAGCAACATCCTCAGCCTGAAAAAACGATTTATCCACCACAGTTATGCTGGCCCCAGTGTCCCTAATGGCAGGCGTCTCCTGACCATTCACCTGGACACTGTCCTTATAATACTCTTTAGTATTATCGGGGATAGAATTATAGACATCTAAATTCTGTTGTTCCCACAACCCCAGAGATACTAAAGAAACGCTGGCTGAGACTCCAATGGGTTCGTCAGCTAGCAGTAGAAAGTTTCCACTTGCCATTTGGACTTCCTCCTCTGGAGCGAAGGCTAAGGAGACAAGCTGGACCCCTGAAGGTTTACCCTTACATCTGGGATCTCCTTTCACGTGATCAGTCGAGCCACAAACAAAGCATTTCCTGAATGCTTTCTGGAATGGTGGCTTGTTCTGACCTCCTTCCGGTTTGGCACCAGAAGACACACTATTCTGCTGTGGTTTTCCCGGTGGCTTACCCTTCTGGTTTTGTTTGGGGCCCTCTTTGGAATGTGAGTTATTCGAATTCTATTTTGAGTCTTTTTTAGGCTGTTTCCCCTCGTCCTTTTTCTGAGTTGCCCCAGAATCCTTGTGAGTAGCCCTGTTGGCAACCCATAAGTCAGCAGCCTTAGCTAGAGCCCTGGAATCTAATTCCTTCGAATCAGCCAAGTGCTGTCTGAGCTCAGGAGAACAGGCATCATAAATTGACTCCAACATAAAAAGATTTTGCATACCCTCGTAAGTGTCAACTTTGTAACCCTTAATCCATCCCTCTAAGTTTTTCAACCCTTCACTCACCCAGGTAGACCAAGGGGTACCATCATGCTTTTTGAGGGTTCTAAACCTCTTAAGATACTGGGAAGGGGTCTTCCCGAATCTAGCTATCAAAGCTAGTTTCACACTTTCGTAATCCGTCTTATCCACCTCCCCCAATTCCATTACCACATCAGTCGCAACAGGAGGAAGCCTAGAGAACAACCAGGGAAGCAACGCATTCCCGGTGATGTCCTGGAGCCCATGATTGTATTCAAACAGTTTCAACCAATCCAACACATCCAATCTCGGTTCGTACATACCCACTACTTCCTTCGGCATCCGGGGTCTTTTGGGACTGGAGCTCCTAGAGGAACCAGAGGAGAGAGAAGCATTTTCCATAGACAACTTTTTCATTTGTAACTCATGATTAAGCTCTATTTCCCTGAGTCTTAACTCAGCTTGTTTCTGCTCAGCCTGGGCATTCATTCGTCTGAACTCGAGCTCTTGGTTTCGTTCAGCTTGAGCCAAGAACCGTTTATATTCTAATTCGAGCTTCATTTTTTCAAGTTCAAAATAAGCAGGGTTACTTGTGGGACCTGGTATGGGCCCCGTAGGCACAGTTGGTAAGGCAGGTAGAGGAGCGGGGGAGACAGTTTCGCTAGCCTCGCCGTCCTCGTCAGCCTCTTCATCGCTATCATCAGAATTACGATTCAGATCAACACCATTACTGTTATCTACAGTTGCTGGAGAGTTTGGTTCCTCTGAACCAGTACCCAGACTTTGGTTCGCCAGCAATCTCTCTATCAGTTCTAACTTCTTGCCTTTTACAGGAAGATTCTCTTGTCTACAGAGAGCTCGCAGACTCTCAGTATTTTTATCCGACAAAGACTCTTGGCTGTAAATTTCCATTGTAGACATGTTTTTTGAAAGTTGCTTTTGTAACGTTTTGTGGTTAGTCGTCCTACAGCGTCGAAAAACACTCTAAACTGTATCCTCGATACTAATCCCACCGCTGTACACCAGTGTTAGGCGGAAATCTGTGCAGTTCCCTCTGGGACCACTGCAAAAGATTTAGGACTACAGGTGTTGCGATGAACCCTCTTGGTAGCAGTCTGTACCACACAGATTCAATTGGTAGCTGTGGCTGAGCAGTCAGACTTCTCTCAAGAAAAGTTGGTCAGTATAGGGAGCATACAATATAGGGTAATTCTTCGCAGCAAAACGAGTAAACACGCAACCAAGCTTTAGTATAAAGATAGTAAGTTATTTATTGATAACAGAACGTCTACGAAAAATACTAAAGCGAATCACGGCAAATAATTCAAAATACAATTACTCTGCAGAATGGAATAAAGCTCAATCCCCCGAAACACACTATCGACAACTCTAGGTTCTACGGCACCACTTATTTTCAGACAGAGGTGTATACCTCAACCCAGATGACACTCGAATATTTAGTGAGGAAGGGAGAGAAGAGAAAGGCAGGTAATGAAGTCAACACGGTTCGTACTGAAGCGGGTAACAATGCAAGGCAAGAAAGCATTAATCACACTAGATCATACAGTTCGGCGGCCAGGCCCACTCGGTGAGAGGCAAGGCACGATGTCCTGGAAAGTCTCTACGGATGATGCATTCAAGTCTTGTTTAGCAAATTGGTTAGCGTCAGGTTGAACCAGTTCAGAACAAAGAGTGAATAAAGCTTGGAGGCAACCCAACGGAACGGGGAGGAATCAGATACCTCACACGAACCGATCGAAAAGGGAAGCCAGGCGGTTACGGTACCTTGTTGTGGAAGACAGTTCCGACGGGGGCAGTTGTTCCTGGTGGTGGATGCACGACGGGTCTTGGCCAAGAGAAGAGATGCTCTCGTCGTCGAAGAGAAGATGTCCGGTGCACCACCAGGGAAGAAACCAGCCGCGGAGTGCTCCGTCACAAGGCACCACCTTTCGATCACGGTGTAGGAGTAGTGGCTATCCGGTTGCCGGGTGCTCTGCACGGGCAATTCGACCACTGCGTCCTGGGCGACCAAAAAGCACAAAGAAGAAGAAGACTGGTTGTTCCCACCAGCCAGGGAAAGAGCCTCTCCGGCAGGGAGATCTCTTCTGTCGTCGGGAGATTGTGAGACGATTCCACAGGGCTCCACCGGAGGTGTCGTCGTGCAGGTGGATTCAGCGTTACCCTTGTCGGATTCTTTAGGTCCAGTGGCGACTTCCTGAAGATCCAGTCCCAAAGGCCCTGCTTTTATGCAGACGTCCCCCATTCATTCAGCCTAGCTTGTCAATCAACACATGCTAAGTGGTGAGCGGGAAGGCTCACCACCTGGGCCAATCACTTCAGAGTGCGACCTGAGTTGGCAAGGCAACTCGGTCCAGGGTGTCTAAACCCCCTCCCACACCCCTGAGGTAACCCAGACAGAATGGCGCCACCTTCGCGGGTCTCTGTCCAGAGGCCCGCCAAAAGTGGAACAAAGGGCTCAACCTTTGGTTTAGGAATCACAGAGAAAAACACAGACGCCATTTTACAACCCGAGTTCTGGCAGAAAATACCACTCGATAAACCTATTTAAGATAAGTAGATCGGTGGTACGTTGGAGATTAACGAAAAACAGAATCAATCTTCAACAATGGGACGGATCCCATAGGGTTATGCTCGTGGTCGAACATAACAAGTAGTTTCCACTGCCACCAGCCAAAACTCGACGAGGAGGGATGGGACAGTGCCCCCTCGAGTAACAGATCCAGGAGTAATCGTATTACCCCTACTAGCACGTCCACAATAAGATGGTTGGTACTAGTTCTGTTAGCAAATTTAGGTCTAGTAAAGCCAATGGTGACTTTACATGCCCGGGGAGACAGTAGTCAGTCCCCGGGTATGGAGTCTATGGTGGGGGGACCTGCTAGGGCGCCCCCGTGTCACGACACGTAGGGTGCAGAGTGACACACATAGAAAAACTTATGAGACCCTATGGAGTAAAAGACCCCATAGCCCATCGAACACATTGACATCTCAAAGGAATTACACACATACATGTCCAAGAGTGAGAGGAAAAGGGTCACACTCTTGGCAGGATGGGAAAAACAAACTCCAGAAATCCAGCAAAGCTGCTGGGGGACTCACTAGGTTAGGAAATTCAGCCTAAACAGAGAATTCTCCCTAACAGGGTGTAACACCACATGGTCACAGAACTTGCAGTTAGCTGGTCTGGAAAACATTGCCAGTACGGTTTTACCAGCACTGTTATATCCGGACCGGCTAACTTGTAATGAGGGCCATTGGGCCTCATTACATGTTAACCAGTCCGGATTTAACATTTCTGGTAAACCCGTACCGGCACCGTTTACTGGACCGGCTCATTCTGGCCCACGATGCCAGAAACACCATCACTGCAAAGTGACCCCCACGGTGTCAACGCACCCGGTAGCTCCATGCATGGAAACAGCGGGACGACTCGGCGTTGCACCCCCAATCACTGACAATGCGTAATACCGGGCACTTTACAAATAGCACGGACACGGAAACACCATAAACGCTGTGCCAGTACCACCGGCCCCACATACATGGCATTAAACAGTGGCAGGTGAGCTGAAACTGGCCCCAGGTGTGCACAATCAGGCCAGCTGCACAGCATAGGCCACTGGGAGCCTACAAAAGGGCCACACCCAAGCCACCTCCCAACACAACCATGCTGTCAGCAGCCCTAGCAGCAATTGGAATAGGGAACCTGCAAGCAGCAGTGCAGACGCAGATTGAAGCAGCACTGAGGCAGAAGAGGAGGCGGCGTAGGTTCAGGAGGCAAATCAGGAACCTGGTGGCCATCCAAAACATCAATGTGCAGCAGGTACCACCCCGCAGGTAGCCAGCAGTACCCCGTATCAGGGCCTCACCCTGCAACTTGACCCCAAGTCAAATCGGCACATTATACCGGCTTGACAGGGCCTCAATCATATCTATCGTTACTCGCATTGAAGAGGACATTAGCAGCTGCATCGGCATCCAGACTGCACCCACCCCCACTGAAGGTAGTCTCTGTACTGCATTTCCTCGCCACTGGAACCTATCAGCACACTGTTGGGGAGCTACACGGGCTGTCACAACCCTGTTTTTCCAGGATACTGGTCCAGGCCCTGGATGCGCTGCTGTGCCATGCATCAGAGCACATTTCACAAGCCCGTACCCCTGCTCAGGTCATTGCCACCAAAGAGGCCTTCCATGCCATTGCTGGCACGCCCAATTGCATAGGTGCATTAGATTGCACGCACGTCGAGTTGACTGTTAGACATGCAATTGAGGAGATGTACCGCAATCAGAAGCAATTCCACTCACTGAACGTCCAGATGGTCTGTGAGGCCCAACTAGTTATCACGTATTGCTGTGCATGTTTCCAGGGTTCCACACATGACTCGATGGCCTTGAGGAATTCAACATTGCCACGCTACATGGATCGTTATGCGGGACAAAGTACATGGCTTTTGGGTGAGTACAACTGCCAATACATGCCTCCTGTGTATTTGGGGCGGGGTAGTCAAGGGCCACAGTGTCCCAGGCAGTTGGTTGAGCACAACTGCCAATGCATGACCCCTGTGTATTTGGGGGGATAGTCAAGGCCCACAATGTCCCAGGCAGTTGGGCGAGCACAACTGCCAATGCATGACCCCTGTGTATTTGGGGGGATTGTCAAGGCCCACAGTGTCCCAGGCAGTTGGACGAGTACAACTGCCAATGCATGACCCCTGTGTATTTGGGGGGGGATAGTCAAGCACCAATAGACAAGCACCAGAATCCACACAGCTTGTGAAAGTATATTTTGCATGAATACTGGCTGATAGTAAACATTGGCCTAAGCACATTCACATTGCACTGTAAATTGCATTTGAATGAACCTGAAATAGGTTGACTACACCGCCATTTTAAGTTATCTGCCATTTTGATTAACTCCTGCTTTCTGTCCCATGTTAGAATTTGTGTTTGCTGCTCCAGCAGAGCAAAATTAACTTTGTACTGTGTCAACGTAGATAAACATGCTGAAGCTGCTAAGGTGGATTATTTGTTCTGCACTAAGGAAACCTTGGAGCTAAACAAGAACCATGCTAATCAGTAATTTAGATGCCATCTGCACCAACAGTGTCTTCCCCGTTCAAATAGCGAACCCGAATGAGGAATAGCTGAACATGTGCTTTTGCAGAAATCTTTGTTTTCACTCCTTGAAACTGAGCTTACTTTAAACTTAAGAACAAATGGTAGACAAATATAAGTAAATGAAAAAAGACTGTTACCTTTGTGTCTAATGTTTGAAAAATATATGAAGTGTTTAACAGAAAAAAACAAAATATTCAAAGATGTTTAAGCATGTATTAGTTATGTGGAAAGGCTATGTACCCTAGGTAAATATGTTACACGAAGAGTGGCTGGCTGATGTGTCCGGGATTGTGAGAAAAATGTATAAATACTCATGTTTTTGAAATGTCCAGCACTCTCTCATCTCACAGTGCCTGTTTGCACACATTGTAGGGTGTTGAGAGCCAGACAGCTGTTCTGCTAAAATAAAGTGTACTTGTACCTTGGTACTTGTGACTGGCGTATTTCTATTATGTGGTATTAAGCCTCGATATTCTTTTCCTCTTTCAGATGGTGCCTGAATAGGGACCCTCAGGATTGATGTCACATCGCTAGACGAAGACAAGGCTACCAGACTGGGATCGGAGAGTGACCGGTTCCCCTGCAAAGCGAGACGCGAATCCTCCATAGTTCTGCACGCCCGATCACTGGATGGTGACATCACGATGAGGGTCCTGTATCGAGGCTTGTTTTGCGAAAACACCAGCCACGATGATTTGTAATCTGATCGGACCCCTTTGAAATTTGAAATCAATTGAGTCATGCCCCGATTCTTAAAAGTCCTGATATTGGTTGCAGTTTTGTTTTTGCAAATACAAACGATGCCATGTAAAGACAGTGATTTGATATGCCTGGGAAATGGTCATCCTGTTTCAGGGTATTATTCTGCAGAGAGAGACAATCTTTGGAACAAGGCCACCCCGACGCCACCCGATGGGTCGCCGGCTTATTTTATGTATTGTAAGTATGGCCTAGGAACTATAGTATTTAATGAAATTTGTCACAGACAGACCAGACATGTTTCCGAACTTCAGCGGCAAGTCTATGGTAGTTTTGAAATTGCCCGCCTAGAGCATTTAGAATCTGTATTGTTGAGAAAAAAGACTAGGCCTCCAGCCTTTGATGCATTTAGAGATTGGAGGAAGGAAGCTATGCCGCAACTCAGAAGTAGAGAAAAGCATGCACGTAGACACATGATGAATGCTGAGAAAGCAATTTTGCATGATCAGCAGGTACAGTCAGAATCGATTAGAAGTATGGATAGGGCTTTTCAACTAGATGTGCAAAAGATATATCCCTCTCAGGATTTTCATACATCAAATTAGTTATTTAATAAATTATTAAATGAACGTAGAACTGTTTCAACTGCAACACCTCCTTATGTGCCTCTTCCCGTTGTCGTTCCTCCTCTTCCCATAGTTGTTCCTCTTCCTCCCATTGTTGTTCTCCCTCCTGCACCTCCACCCTTGCCGACAGTTGCCGCCCCCATAGCTCCGTCTGCACCGGCAGCGGTATTGCCTCCGCTATCTATTGACTCTTTGCCAGGTGGTTCTGCTCCACCTGTAGTGATTGAAGGGGTGGGAGCTGATCCAAGAATATTGACTCGTGGCACAGTATCTAAAGGTAGAAAGAGAGAATTGTATATGTGGGCTAAAAAGTACATAGAAGAGAGTGATGAATCATCTGTTTAAGTTGCGATTTCTGCCCAATGGGGTATTCCTGAACAGAATATTTTGATAGAACGGATGGGAACGTATTTAGTTCATATATGAAGTAGTTTAACAGACATGAATTTCCCACAGTGGTTGAGGGATTTGAATGTCCTTGCCCGCTCAAGGGACACTGCAGAGAAAGTATATGAGCATGTAGAGAAGGTATTTGAACTTAAAAGGGAGCTAGATTGATTACAGGAAGATGAAATGGATGGTAATGAATGGCAAGCTTCATATGTGCAGAAGCAATGTCTTCCTCCATTGAAATTAAAGAGTGAAGAAATGCGCATTTGCACAAGAGACGCTCTTAGATGGATTTCAGATTTGTTTCAATTTCTCCCAGTGAAGTGCATGACACATTTAGTCAGTATGCTCCGGCAATACAAAGGAAAGTGTTACAGGTGATGGTAGAGTATACAAGATGAATTTATGAAGAGAAAGGAATGTTGGTTATTTACAAAAGAGCATTTTCGCCCGATACTGCTTTGCCTACTTTGTCACTTGATTTAGCCTTGTTGCTTAATAGATGTTTGGGTTTTCCTACTGTACAATTGCAGATGATGGAGGTTCCTCTGACATTTGTTCCAAAAGTAGAGATTCCAGCTAATGCTGCAGCAGGAACACCTGCCACTACCGTTGAAGCATATTATGTCTCACAGTTTGTCAATTTTGTAGACCGGAAGTGAATATCTTTAGGCAATCAATTCCAGATATTAGGAAGAATCCAACAGGATTTTATAAAGAAATTGAATCTGTAATCTGTTTTGCATTCGTCAGTTTTCACGCTGTGTCATTTAGATTTGTTGTTTCCTGTGATCCTTCCTGCTGATTTGTGGAAGCAGATTAGAACTGTAGACGATCAGGCAGGGATGGGTGATACATGGGATGCCTTAGTACGAATAGATGAGGAAAGGAATGCCGGTGAGAAACCGCTACAGGTGATACTGATGTTGCCAGATAGAATAGTGACTAAATTGAAAACTCTGGTTCCTGAAAAAAGAATCATATAGAATAAGCTTACGGCTTGCATGCAATTGAAGTCAGAGCATGCAACTGAGTATTTTAACAGATTTGAGCAAGTATTTTCGGATTTTAGTGGTCAAGACTTAAGTATAGAGCCAGGAAAGAGGCTGTTCGTTGATACGTTTGTGCGTAGATAATTGCCAGAAATCCAATCACAGATCATGACTTCTGAGAGTACATGGCAAGCGGAAATCACAATCTGAAGTGTTACACATGGGTCACTACTATGAAAATAGGGTTAATACAGAGAAGGAGAAGGTGGAAAAGAAGAAGGGAGACCTGAAAACTAGAGTGTTATTACAGCAAATAGCTAGAGGAGCCAGAAGTGGGAATACACAGTTCACCCACCACATCTGAACACATGTACATTACAATATTTGGAACATGTTCTTGCCTAACATCACTCCACGAATCTAAGCATCACAGAACCCAGCATGGAATTGTCATCCAAGTGTGCACATAGATGAGTCAAACATCAGATTACCAGAAGGGGCATCTGTGGAATGCATCTGATACAGACAGTAATACCACAAACAGTAACATGTGCCCTTACTTTCACTCCCATTCAGGTGATGTCGGATATGCACTCACGCCATGGATGATGACGCCCATATGACAGCTTCAGAACAGGCATGTGGAGGCCTACAACCGGCTCATACACGTACACATGGCGTGATTGAACTGACCATTGGACTGCTGAAGGCCAGGTTCCACTGCCTGCACAGATCAGGTGGTGCATTGCAGTACAGCCCGGTGAATGTAGGGAAAATAGTGCTGGCATGTGAAATGCTACACAATCTGTGCATACGAAGGAACATTCCACTGCCCCCAGACATCGAGCCAGCAGATGAGGATGAAGATGATGATGATGATGACTGTGATGGGGTGGGTGCACTACCAGGCCGGGGTGCCATTGATGGACAACATGCATGCGGAACACTTATACGCAATTTCTTCTGATATACTTCATATGCATATTCAGCACATCATGTCGTAGCACTACAGTAAATGATTTCTATACACACAAAATGAGATTGTCCACTCATCATTTTCATTTTCACACCAGTGTATTATTGAATTAACAGGAGAATCAGGTTTTGGATTGCAATGAAGAACACACATGCCCCCCACCTCCCCAACGTATCCACCCACCAACCAGGCACAAACTGACTAACCCCACTAAGGACCATCCACACCTCCCCAAGGTAAAGGGCCCCCTAAACTGGACCCCATCACTACTTGTGGGACTACAATGCAATGTACAGCCTATTTTCTGCCGTACTTTTGCCCATGGTTGTCTTTCCCAGAGGCTCCTGCAAGCCGTGATGACCTCCTACGGGGGCTGCTGGTCACAGAACTGCTGGGTTTGGTACTGGCACACTGCCCATGAAAGCCTGCTGGACAACCAACTTTGTCTCAGCAATGTTAGAAATAATGTTGTTGCCCTCCCTGACCTGCCGTGACAACACCATGTTTGTTGTGGCAAAATGCCTTATCGCATGGGAGAGGCGGCGCACTGAGGTGGCACTGCTCTCTCGCTGCAGAAGGGCCTCCTCCCATGCAGCCTTACCTCCTGGAGCTGTTGCTCAACAAGTTGTGCCAGACTGGCCTGGTGCTCTTCGATCCGCTGTAGCGGGCACTGAGTTCCTAGATGGAAGGTGTGGGGGAGTGCATTGGACTATGCAGTCCCATTGGGCTGAATGTGTCCAGCTGCTCCAGTGTGGTGTTTCCCCCCTCATGTGCCTCAGTGGCCTGATCTACATGTGCACTTTCGATGCTGGCAGCATAATTGTCGCTTGTTGTTCCACAAGCAGTAGTGGGTGCAATGGAAGTGGCTGCAGGGGGAATTGGCATTGCCACATGCTGGGCTGAAGGTGCAGCGGGGTGGTGTTGTCTGTGGTGTCGTGCACCATCACCGTAGCGGCTGCTTAGCTGCTGGAGATGCTTGTAGTCATTTGCTGGCATTGCCTTGTCCGACGGCCTTGTGCAGCCCCCTTGCCATTGGCTGTTGTGCTGAGTCACTGTGTGTTGATGTACCTGTGGGGGATTGTAGGGCATGCTGTTAGTGGTGTGACAAGATGTGCATGGGGCAGTTACATGCAACACACTCCTCATGCTTAGTCCACTACCAAGTACACTCATTGATGGGTGACACACTCAGGTGGTGTTGTCACATGGGGGTGTTGGGTGTGGTGGGGTCAATGGTGGATTTGTTATGTGCCTTTAGGCCCTGGCTGGGAGTGTGGGGTCAATGGTGGATGTGTTATGTGCTTCTATGCCCTGGATCAAGGGAGGGTGGGAGTGCTGGTCTTCCTTCATTCACACTCATGGCTTAGCACTCTGTGTACTTACCAGCATCGCCGGGTGTGCCTGCTCAAACCTCTGAATCACTGACACCCTCAATCCCCTCAACGTGCATGATGCTGCTGCACCTCTCCTCCCATGTTTGATGCTTTAGTGGGGAATGCGGTCCCCCTCCTGTGCCACTGCTCTGCTGCCTGTGTGCTGCCAGCAGGTTCTGGACCCGCACCCACAGACCATCCCACTGCTTGTGGAAGTCTTTCACCGTCCACACTTTTACGCTCACAGCTGTGCACTTCTGTGCGGCCTCCACCCATATCCCTTTCCTCCTCTGCTGCGTGCTATGCCTCTGGGCTGCACTGAACAGTGCTGGTTTATTCTCAACAATGTGCTCCACAAGCACAGTCAGCTCTGCCTTGCTGAAGCAGGGTTTCCGCTGCCGGATGGCTGGGAACCTTGATGTCCTTGCAAGTGATGGATTGTTACGCTCACCTGGTCTCTGCGGGGCTACAGTTGTAGCCCTCCCAGGCTCTGGCTTCTTCCCCTGTTCCCATGTTGTGGACTGCTCTGGTGGTTGAAACTGCCCCTGTGAGGATACAAGAGGTCGTGAGGATGCTGTGATATGGCTGTAATTCTCAAACCCTTCTTCCCAGAATGTGGTGAGCATGCGTTTGCCCATATAGTCTCACCTGTTTAACTATGAGGATGAGCTCTCCGTCCTGCTTCTCAGGTGCAGGGGCACTTTAATTGGACCTAGTTCCTTCACTGGTCCTTGTGCGTGGCAGCCCAGACCGGCTGTGACTGATACACTTCGAAGGTAAGTGTTCTTCAACAATGATTACTGTCCGTACTCGTTTGCAATGTCCTTTTTCCCATGATTAGTGTTCTTATCCCTAGTAATGTCTTTCTTTCTCCCCAATAGGTGATGCAGGCCTAGCGGAGTCGCAGTGCTGGAAGTGTGCCCAAACAGAGCCCTGAGGAGTTTACAATGTCCCAAAATAGATGGTAAGTTTGGGCCCTAGGGTCAGCGCAAAGGTTATGTAGCACGCAACCTTAGCAAATTGTCTTTATGCGGTTTCTGACCTTATTTGTCCTTTTCTCCTGCAGGTATGGCCTGGCGTCGTCTGATGTGGAGCAGCTGTTCGAAGATCTATCGGCGGGTGCTGGATGGCTGCAGCTGCGGGGATGCTGGTAGAGAAGAGCTCCCACTTAAGTGTTGGCCCTGCGGAGCAGGTAAGGAGCGCTGCAGGTGATGGTGTTGCTGGGGTCAGGTAGGTTCACTTTAGACAATGGTAGATGGTATTGCTGAAAGCAGGTAAGATACACTTCTGTCGATGGTATTGCTGGAATCAGGTAAAATGCACTCCAGGCGATGGTATTGCTGGAATCAGGTTAGATGCGCGCTTCAGGCAATGGTTTTGCGGGAATCAGGTACGAAGCGCTTCATGCGGCAGTGAGCGTTATGCTGCATGACCAGACTAACGCAAAGTGCTGGCATGCGAGCGCGGCAGGCCTAAATAGCCTGGTCCTAGCCCCTTTGCTCTGCCACTCCCAGAAGATTCTACACGTGTAGCCCAATGCATTCCTATGGACACGCCCGGCCTGGATGTATGTGGGGGCCCTGCAAGAGATTGAATAACACGTGCAATAGGAATAAAGTGTGCAGAGCACACTTTTTCATGAGCCTGGCGCCAGGACTGGGTCCAACTGGACCCATTAAGTGATGTAACGTGTGGTCCTTCCCCTGTGGCCATGACATGGATTTGAGCACTCACATGAGCTGTGGGACTTGTGGTGGTTGCAGATGATTGCAATGGATTGAGCTTTTTGTGATGGCCACCTCCGCCTTTCCAGTTTTTGCAATTGCGGTATTTCCGGTTCTCATATTTCCACATCCGCTGATACGGGCATGGCCGGGGCGTAAACGGATGTACCGCTGCAATAGCCCGGTGAATCTGGCTCTGTGTGTGTTACCGTGATGGCGGTGGGGCCGGTTCGGCTCTGTTCTGGGGCGCGCGATCGACAGCCCGTAATTGTACCTTAATTCTGCATACTTGCGGTCGCGGAAACGGTGTCACCGCCATCACATTTAGACCGGAATCTGGACCGGCTAACTTGTAATGAGGCCCAATGTCAGTTTAAAAGTGAAATGTTGAATTAAGGCCTTGTCATTGCATAGAAATGTGATTGGGGTTTGTTTTAAAACATATATAGGATATTTAATTCCAACAGACTTGCTTTCTGGTTCAGGAAAGAAAATAAATAAATAAATACATTTGCTGTGAGGCCAGCAGAACATGTTTTTTTGCAGGCCCTGGCTTCAAAGGACCTTGCTTCCTGGGAACACGATTTAGCTCCCCCTAAGTGGACCAGCCCCCGGGGCATATGAATAGGCTAGGGTGGAGGATCTTGCACCCTCGTCAGACAAAGCGGCAGTGCTCCAGCCCGTGACAAAGGATTTTGAGGACACGTAGGTGCGACTTTCTGGTGGCACCTCCCCCAACTCAAACTGAAGAACTTCAAAGGCAAATCCAGGGCAACACTGGACTAAGCATGACTAGAGCCTGACTGTGGGTTTTCTGAGTTAATAAACTTTAAGACTTTTATTTATGCAACTGGAAAATGCAGTAATACAAAATTTGAACAGTTTGAATGTAATTTTTGTGGCATTAAAGTAAGACATTGTATCTTTCCCTAGCATGTTTGGCCGTAAACAGCAGGGAAATGTAATTCATTGGAAAAGTATACAAGGTACAACTTTGGAAAATAATTCAAACATGCTCTATGATAATATGTACACATATATAAAATTGTAGAATTTTAGGTGAAACGGTTCCCACCAGAAATTGCGAAAGATTATTAGAAGGACTAAACAACATCATTGAAACTTGGGAATTGGAATGACAGGATCTGTGTAATATATGGCTATGCCTATGTGATTTGTAAAAGTGCCACAACTGTCAAAATATGCAATTTATGTCATAACTGATTTTGGCAAAAAATAACTGCGGGAGGGCCATGTACATTGTAAGCACACACCATAAAACTGTTGTCATGTCCCTGAAGTCCAACCAGCTGACAGGAATATTGTGACAGCCACCCCAGTTGTTAGAGGCATGTCCAGCCAAAGCCTACCCCCATAGTATAATCCTGTGATGTCATCCTCCTTATAAAAGGTGGAGGCTCAGAGAGACAAAGGACTTACTCTTCTGATTTCCAGCTTCAGCCTATTCAGAGATCTAGACATTTCATATCCACCCTGCAGATTCCAGATTCCACTGCCAATAAAGGGATAGCTGATCCAGACCCTCCTATTTAGGCAGAACCACCCTTCAGAAGAAAACCCCACAACAATCCCACTAATTCAGGGAGAAAGGGGAAAGGTGGCTAAATCCTGCTACTTGCTCTATCCAGCTGATGAGCTGCTGTACCGTGACCAGACGCTTGCCCAGCTGTTCAGATACCTGGTTGGTGGTCCAGACGTCCATATTCAAGTGCTTATTGTAAGTATCACCCCCTCCCATAGAAAAATGTAGGATATCCCTTTTTGATAGCTTACCCTTTGTTCAAACCCTATAAATAATCCTGAAAGTACACTAGCAATTGTTTAAAATTATCAGAATCCTGAGTGTATCCTGTTCCTTGATTTCCAAGTGTTAGCAACATTTGACCCCATCCTTACAGTGCATTGCATAAATCCTTATTATTATTTGGAATAAACTAATGAATTCCCCCATAAAGAGATGCGCAGCATGAGGGGAGTCAAGGCTGCAGCTTGACCTTTCCCACAGGCCGTGTTTCTCCTCTTGATAATCTAGTTGTGCAATATAGTTGTAATAACACTTGTCATTTCCCTACCAAACTGATTTTCTGTCCACTGCTTTCACTTTCAAAAAAAATAATTTCCTTTCCCGTTGAGAAACTCATGCTATCATTCATTTATAGTTCCCATTTCACTTTATTATTATTCCTGTGGTGTGTATCTGTCCAGTAGCATAAAAACTGCATTCCGATTTTGTTGTTGAACCTGTTTTTCAAGCTGTTTTGACATTTAAACCCGTGAAAATAAGAAAATGCAATTTCTCCACGTGTGATTTGGCTGCACTGTATTTTTCATTAACAAGTCGATTTTCTGAACTGTATGCCTGTTGTTAGGACATTGCTTTGTAGTTTGCTAGGGTTCTTACATCTCTGATACTGTTATACTCCTTTCTACCTCCTCCATTCAACCGCACATGTAAAATAACCATTGAGTAATTTCACGGGCTGTTTGGCTCTGTTTTCAGGGGAGAAAAATTCCTATTCAGTGGGGTAAGTCAGTTTTTGGTTCCGATTGTTGCATAGTGTATCTGACTCCTTGCTATATCTCCCCATCCAAGCAAAGTTTGATTAATATGGTTTTGAGGGAGTGTTGCAGGGGTAATGATTAACTGTGATACCATTTAAAAATCCACTCAAAAGTTATTTTGCTTCCTTTCAATTTTGTAGTGTCTATCTTACATGAAAAGGTCTAACAAAGTGCATTCCATCAATTTACCATGAAATTATCATCCCACAGCCAATTGCTGCCCAATATTAAATTTGTGTGATTTAATTTGGATTTTAAAATAAATAAATATTGTATAACCTCCCACTGGCCTGGTTCATAGTCCACTGTGGCCCGGGGTATTTGTAAAAGGGGGTGAGAGACGGGTTGGCTGCCATCTCAATCTGAATTCTTAGTAAATAAAGTAAAAGTAATTTAATTGTGCGCTGCAGCCTAGGACAGTATCAAGAGTCCTGGTCTGGTGTGAGACGCCCCATTAGAATCCATAACAGATTGGGGGCTCGTGCCGGGGATTGAGAAAGTGTTGCCACCTGTGACAGATTAACACAGCAGGCTAACCTTCAAAGTAGTGATACTTTGTGGGGTATAAAGCTGTGTTACACTGTAGAAGCGCTTTCCCAAAACATAGACCCTAAGTATCAGGCCTGTGTGTAAAGATAAAATAAAATCAACCCCGAACTAGACAAAAAGCAACACAATACAGGTTACCATTATATAAATAAATTAATAAAGAAACAACACTCTCCATAATGACCACAGTAGAGATAAACATGGCCAGGCAGCACCTTCTGCACAAATGATTTGTCAGAGAGGAATGGGCACAGCAAGATGAGGAGGTATGGCTAGGAGAAATGATGCAACAGGTCACCGCCATGGACATGGATGTGTGGCAGGAAGGTAGCCTGTTACATCAAGCCTAGAGTGAACTGTATATGACTCGAAGAATAAAGAGGTCCGATTCACAGCCTACCTATATCTCCACATGGGGATTATGCAGGAAACATTTAAAGAAAATAGAACCCTTACACAAAACCAGTCTGGGCTATTGAACCAAATCCAGACTGAATTAAAACAAGTAGAAGAGACACTGAAAAAGAGGCAAGATTCTGAAGTAGGATTGGAAAATCATATCAAACAGCTAAACAAGGACTGGGCTCTACAACAACAAAATAATTCAGACCGAGAGGCCCAATTAAATGCATTAAGAGTGGAGTTTCAAGAAAAGGTTGACTCTTTGGAAGGGAGTCAACTGAAATTAAAACAAGTGAGATACAATAACGTCAGTGCAGAGCAAATAGTCACTTTACAGAATCAGATAAAAAAATTTGAAGAGGAAAGGGAAAGCAATAAATGAATTATTAAAGAACTTCACTTTCAATCATCAGAATTTGATGAAGAGCGCCAGAAGTTAGGCACCATAAGGCAACAAAGGTATGACCTGACCGAACAGGTTGGCCACCTGCACCAGGGAAAAGATGCCCTAAACCAGGAAGTGTGCAAATTAAAAACCAATCTGGAGAGAAGGCAGTCAGACCTTCTGGGACTGACTGGCATAAAAGAAGAATGTGAAAAATGAATGGGAGTTAGGAGACAAATGGAGCTTGTGTTAGAGCAGGCCATAGAGGCTCAAAATGTGCAGAGAAAGGAGCGCCACCTCTTGCAACAGAAATTGTCTCAGTGTTCCCAGACCATACAGGCAGCACAAAGAGATAATGAGGCCCTCAGTGAGGAGAATATTGCACTCCACAAGCAGGTGGCAGCTCAAAAAAGGTCATACAAGTAAGTCAATCCCTGATAGCCGAGCAAAAGGCTCAGGCCCTTGGCAACCGTCAGGAAATAGGGGCTGAAAAGGAGAAACTGGAGCTGTTAGAGAAAGAAGGATGTGTGCAAATTAAAAACCAATCTGGAGAGAAGGGAGTCAGACCTTCTGGGACTGACTGACATAAAAGAAGAATGTGCAAAATGAATGGGACTTAGGAGACAAATGGAGCTTGAGTTAGAGCAGGCCATAGAGGCTCAAAATGTGCAGAGAAAGGAGCGCCACCTCTTGCAACAGAAGTTGTCTCAGTGTTTACAGACCATACAGGCAGCACAAAGAGATAATGAGGCCCTCAATGAGGAGAATATTGCACTCCACAAGCAGGTGGCAGCTCAAAAAAGGTCATAGAAGTAAGTCGATCCCTGATAGCCGAGCAAAAGGCTCAAGCCCTTGGCAACCGTCAGGAAATAGGGGCTGAAAAGGAGAAACTGGAGCTGTTGGAGAAAGAATATGCTAGGCTGAATTCAAACTTGAGGGACCCAAAACAAGTAGAGAGGGACAGGGCAACCCCTGATCACAGTGTGATGCCCTCTGTACTAAGGGCCTCAAACCCATTTACCAATTTGTATGCACAAGGCACTGCTGACTTCATATCCGCTGGATCACCGGAACTGGGAGTCATGGGGCAGCCAGACTTAAATAGGCCTAGCATGATGGAGCTGACAAGTCAGCACCCCTCAGAAATGGATGGGCGGGCGTCTCTGTACAGATTAAAAAATATCATGGCTGATGTCTCTGACCAGGAAGCCTCCTATGAGGAGAAAGTCAGGGAATTAGACATGCAGAAGCACTATCTCTAGAGGGACCATTTGGTTCACTTTGTAGAACAAAAAGAACGTGAATTGAGGCCCCAAAAAAGCATTCTAAAAACCTCCACCCAATCAGGACAGTGGGGGGGGATACTCCACTAATCTGGAAGCAGAGAGGAGTCAGAAGACCACTCTCCTGCACACCACAGGGGAGAAGGAACTAGGCCCCATCATTCCGCAAGCCACTCACTAGCTCATACAATCAGGCAGCGCCTAGAAGATCATGAGGGGGCCTCAAACAGCAGCAGCTCTGAGTCTGAGGGCGAGTGGACTCAGTTGACATGGCAAAAGAAGGCCAATAAGCAAAAGAGAGCGCTGGTGAAAGACCCTATTAGGCAGATTAAGGCCATTAGGAACTTCATGACCCTATGTCATAAAAATGCAAAATATTCTGTCTGGGAGCAAAAATGCAAAATATTCTGTCTGGGAGCATCTGGCGCTCTATGAACAGATGATGGACTCTTTTCACATCAAAAATAGCCAGAATTCCATAGACTATGTCAAATGGACGTTCTCTCCGGAGTACTCCAGCTTCTTTGCTGGACTGGAAGACCAAAACCATTCCAGGTGGTCCACCTACAAGGTGGCCATCTTGAAGCACTTTTCCGCCCACAGAAACCCCCAGGAGGCTCGCAAAGTGGCCTACAATTTGCAATGCAGAGAAGATCAGGCCCCAACAGAATTTGTGCAGGAGCTAAAACGTGCCTTTGCACAAACTACCAGGAGGGTGCACATGGATAGTAGAGAGTTTATGATTAAATATTTTCATGTGCTCCCAAAATACATAATGACCCAGCTGGTGAGGGATTTTCATGACAAAAGGACCCTGGACTGGGTAATAGAGCAGGCTACCTGGATCTATGAGTTCCAAAAACCTGTAGAAAATAAAAACCAGACAAAAATTCCAAACTAACCAACACCCCTGCTGCTGCTAAGGAGGCGGAGGTGAAGGTTGCCCGCATTTTATACCTAGAAATGGGGGGGGGGCTTAAAGCAAACCTTCCCAAAACCAGCCTCATCACAGGTAAAGAAGGCCATCTGATCAATCAGCAGCAGGTGGCAGTCAGGTAGGTAATCCCACCAATGGGACCCCTAACTCTCCTGACTTCATGTTATGTTATGTAATGTTATGTCATGTTACTTGGCATTTATATAGCGCTCTATTTATCATTGGTATGACCTCAATTGCTGTCCTAGATTTAAGGGCAACTGACCTGTCTTGGGGTATGTATGGTCTCCCCCAGCCCAAGGGGGGAGATCCAACCAGGTGAGTAATGCCCCAGGAAACTTTCCTCCTAACTTCCCTCAGGAGGGCAGTAATTCCCCCAAATCCTGTGTTATTTCCCTCCCAGGTATCTACCAAAACCCAACCTGCAAGACAACCCTCCTTTCTTTCCCCCCTTTCAGGAGTCCAGATCGCTCAGCAGAACCCTGAGATGAACATAGCGGCTCAGAACCCCTCAAACCCAGGGTCTGGCACCCCAGAACAATGTTGGGAGAAAACCCTGACAATTCACTGGTTCCAGAGGAGGAGGAACTGAGGAAGGGGGGTGTAAAGCCCAAGAGGAAGCTTCCTTCCTCACCTGTGAAAAGCCCCTGGACACCCCGGAACCGGAACTAAAATCTCCTGGCCCCGAAGATCTGCAACCCAGGGAACAGAGGGTGGGTAGGAAAAATAAAGAAATCAAAAAGGCCCATTTTGTGGACGAAGTTAGTGTCCTCTAGTTTGAAGGGGAAGAATCCTTAGAGGATTCTGGGAAGAAAATCTTCTCCTTCAGGGACGGGGGAATTCATCCCAAAGAAAAATGGGTCCCAAAAGATCTGAATGAAGACTGGGTGGGTGTGGGGACTGACTCAGAGTCACCCATCCCTGAACCCCAGAATTGTCATCCTGAGAAAAAAAAATAATGGAGGGATCCTCCCCACAAATTGGATCTAGCGACTGTCACCAGGTAAAAAGGGGCAGCACAGAGCTAAGGGAAAAAGGGGATTCCAAAGTCCCACATATTTCAGGATGCCACATTTTTGTTACAGATTCCCAGACTACGGCACAGAAAAATGTCCAAAACCCCACCGTGTCGGAGGAGAAATTGACCACCCAGATTGCCCAAAATGCCCAGTACCTTTGCTCGCTGGAGGAGAAGGAAGGGAGATTCTATGCCCCCGTGCGAGTGCAAGGGCAATGTGCATTTTCAGCATTGGTGGATACTGGATCCCAAGACACTCTTCTGTCAAAAAGGGCCTTTGAGCAGCTAAATTCAGGAAGGGGGAGAGACACCAGATCCCTCTCACCCCTCTTCATGGACAACTCCAGAACTTCGACAGGAAAGAAATTCCTGTTGAGGTGACTGCGGATCTGGAAATAAAAATTGGGTGACACAAGATGAAACACCCGGTCATATTCTTGACTCCAGAGGGAATCCCCTGTCTATTAGGGAATGACATCCTTCGCAGGTTGTTTCCCCTAATAGACTGTGTGAACAAGGTCCTCTGGACTCAGACTAACCGGCCAATAAAATTAAAACAAAGTGTCAACCATGTTAGTTTAAATGGCAACTGCCACATCGTTCAATAAAAATCTGATCATATTGAGTTTAATTTCCAAAATAATCACACACCTGACGTTACAGTAATTGCTGTAGGACCACAAACTGGTGATGGGAACTCCTCTCCATTCCTGAAATCAACCTGCCTTCCAGTTTCAAGTGGCATTCCACACTGGAAGGAAATACTTTGAAATTTTATACCAATCACAATCTGAAAATCCCAATTCTATAGTCAAAAGTGATGATAAACCAGCTCAAAGTTTATGTGACATTCAGAAAATTAGAGAACAGATGTTCCCCCCAATTCAGTTAAATGAGGGGAAGGAGTCTGGTCTCGCCCAAGTGTGCCTGAACAACGAAAAGAGCTTTATCAGCGAAGACATGTTTAGAAAACTCTCCAAAGATCCAACCATTCCCACATTTAAATTGATTGATAAGTGGGAAATGGGCCTGGAAACTCCCAATTCCAAACATCTCTTGCATAGCAGGTGTATGCTCAAAATTTCTATAGGTGATAAAAGCATAGAGCATAATTGTTGGGTCCCTGTTGCATTCTATTTAGGCAGTGACATTCTCAATCGGTTTCCAATGTATTTGGACCTTATAAATTACAAGGCCTGGTCCTGACTAGGGGGCAATCCCATGGGCTTTGATGATTCTGAAAAAGCATTTTGGTTAGCCCAATTGCTGCCGTATGCAGTTGAAGTTCAAATTGGAGAGGAGGTCACCATCCCAGGATGGACCCGACAATTCCCACTGGACTTAAAAATTAAAAGAGGACAGAAACTGCAAAATCCTGATTCCTATGTACATCTCAATGCCCATCTTCAACAGCAGCGGTTGGGGTTAAACCGAACACCATCAGTCAATTTAGAACACAACACCATTCCAATATTAATGGATAACAGTGACCCTAGGAGTATCACTCTGGACGCAGGCACCATTATTGGAAGGGCGATTGATGACCAACATTTTTCCATGGATCTAGGAAATGAACTAATAGGAATCCCCAATCCCCAATGACTGCTATGACAATGACAGAGACAATGACATAACACCGGACAGGATCTTCACCTGGCAAAGGGGGAAATTCCTGGTTTACTCTTACATCCCATACCAGGAGGAAAAGGTGACCTGTGACATCAGGAAGGATTAGGTGATTTTACAGATCCACTAGGACTGCCTCTCCTACCTGAAACCCTCTGTCCAGGTCAACACCCTAACCAGAGACCTCTCCACCTAGATGGAGGAGGCCACTGAGATAGCAAAACCTGAATTCTTTCCATGCTTCAGACAAATGGTTGAAGAGTGGGTCAACCTCGCTGATGTCTGTGAGACTGAGGAGCAAAAACAAAAGTTGAAACTGGTGTTCTTAGATTTCCAAGATATCTTTGCTGTGGACTCGTACGACTGTTGACGCACTGAGATACATACCACCACAATTCCCAGGGATCCTGGGATGACCCCTGTGTTTGTGAAGCAATATCGCTTGCCTCTCGCATCCATGGAGTCCCTGACGGAAATAATCAAAAACCTGGCGTCCCATGGGATAATTCCTCCAGTCCACAGCACCTTTAATAATCCGGTGCTGGGGATTTTTAAAACCAAATGGCCAATGGAGACTTTGCGTAGACCTTCGGGAGCTGAACAAACGGGTCCACATGTCCCGATGGCCTCTCCCCTACATTGACCAAGTGCTGGCCCATATCCATGGGTCAAAGGTATACACTGCTATTGACCTGACAAATGGATACTGGACCGTTCCCATCAGTAGGGAGGGCCAATACAAGCTAGCCTTTACCTTCAGGGGGCAGCAGTACACGTGGACCCAGACTTCCTTTGGATACATAAACTCTGGCAACAAATTCAACACAAATTCAACATCTACTCACATATTGTCATGCCCGACTTGGGTGAAAGGGGTAACCTGGTAACCTGGCCTATGTGGATGCTGTCTTGATAAAAAGCTCAACTGTGGAGGAACACATAGCGGAAATCTGTTAGCAAAACCTGTGTCAACTTATTGGGACATGAAATAACTCTTCAGTGTCTCTGTCGCCAGGAGAAGAAAGTGGAAGTACTATTAAAACTAAAAGACCCCACAACTCTGTGTGAGCTAAGAAGCCTTCTTGAACTGAATAATTACAGTAGGAAGTTCATTGAGGATTACGCAGAGGTCACAAGACCCCTCTTCCATCTGTTGAAGGGGGAGATCAAGTGGGAGTGGGGTCCAGACGAAGCTGAGGCAGTAAAACAACTCAAAAGAAGTCTATTAGAAGCACCATGTCTAGCCTACCCTGTCAAAAACAAGGAGTACTTCTTGGAGACAGGGTTCTCGAATACGTGCTTGACAGCAGTATTATACCAAAGCATGACAAGGTCAATAAAGTCATCTCCTATGCAAGCAAGACTTTCCTCTGTGGAGGAAAAATTCAACGATTGTGAGAAGGCACTCCTGGCAATGGTGTGGGCATTGAAAAATTACCTCCCGTTCATCCAGGGGAGCACATCATAGTGGAGACTCCCCAGCAGCCTTTTCAATACCTCCAAAGTGACAGAATCTGGGCCGGAAATGTGAGTAATTCCAGAATTACTTCCTGGATTCTGTCAATGCAAGGCTTTCCTGTGGAGGTCAGATATGGCCAAAACAAGAAGAGTCCCCTCACGCAAGGTCTGGCTGACTTTCATGATTTTGCCAGAGAAAACTGCCTCGAGGACGAAATTCTCAAAACCCAGGACAAACTGGAGGCATACCTGAATTCCCTGCACAAAGGCTATGAAGAACACAAGTGCAAGGGAATGCCCACAGTTTATGTGGACGGGTGCTTCTTCTATGTTGACAACAACAGCGAAAAGGAACTGGTGGCCGGCGTTGGGAATGCCTGTGTGAATGATGCACCAGAGCCCTCTGTAGGGTAAAAAATCGGTCCCAGCAGTAGTCAGGTGCCGGAGGTGATGGCAGTTCATCAGGCCATCCTCACTGCCGTCCAACAGCGACTCCATGATCTGGTCATAATCCCTGATTCAGATTATATCCAGAATGGGTTTGTGGAGCACCTGGTCAATTGGAAAACCAGAGGCATGCTGTGTGCTAATAACAAACCACTTAAACATGGCAAGCTAATACAAAATATTGATGATCGGGTCACCTCTAGTGGGATGACCATCTATTGGAAGAAGATTAAGGGTCATTCCAGAATACAGGGGCCAGACAAAACTGGAAATGACCTGATTGATCAGCTGGCCAAAACCAGAGCCATCCAGGGGGATCTCCCTCAGATTGAGTCCCTGATGGGGGAAATCCAGGTCACTGCTGTCACCAGGCCCCAGACAAATGCTCACAATGAACTCTCAACTGCCCAGTGGAGTAAGGAGACCCCCGATGCTGATTTAATAATGGCACAAAAAGGGGATCCGATTATTGGGAAATTTTATCAACACATTGAGGACCCTGAAAACTTTTCTCTGACGGAAACCGATTACATTGGGAAAGAGGACCTTAGGGTGTTCATGACGTGTCCCAAAATGTTCTGAATCCAAGACGGTTTGTTGGTAAGGAGATCCATCTCTGGTTGTGACCAGTGGGTGGTACCTACCTCATTCCGAAGGCTGATGCTAAGTCACGCCTATGACACAGCCACAGCCGGTCATCAGGGGTTTCACACTACTCTAGAAATCTTGTGTTAGGTTGCATGCTGGCCACACATGGGGCAGGACCTCGACCAATGTTTGAAGGGATGTCTTGTGTGTACATAATTTCAGCCAAGTTCACTCACACAACGCGCTCCCCTCCAGAAGAGGGGGATGACACTGCCTTGGTCAGATTTACAAGTAGATTTCATGGGGCCCATGATTTGCTCCTCTAGGGGGAACAAGTACATGTTAACAGTAACATGCTTGTTTACCAAATGGGTGCAATGTCTCCCGGCCACAAATTGCAAGGAAGAAACAGCAGCCGCCCTGATTATCAACCACATCTTATCGTGTTTTGGCCTACCCCAAAGGATTGAGTCAGATCGAGGAAGTCACTTCACCAGTGAAGTGATGACAAAGATGTGGGAGATACTTGGGGTTAAAAGGAAACTTCATATTGAATACTGCCGTTCCTCTAGTGGTGGAGTTGAGAGGTACAATAAAACAATTGTAAGCATACTAAAAACGTTTGTGGCAGACTCTGGACCAAATTGGGACATCCGATTACCGCTTGTCCTGATGGCCATTAGATCTACACCATCTTCTGCAACCAAAATGTCTCCATTTGATCTAATCACTGGACGAAGGATGGTGCTACCTCAGCATCTGCTCTATAGAACACAAGAGCAGACACTGATAAACGCCTCCACAACACATGAATATGTTGAGAATCTAAGAAAACACATTCAGCATGCTTTTGCGTACGCACAGCGGAATCTGGAAAAATCAGCAGAGGGGATGAAAAGTCAATATGACTTAAAAACAATGTGGGATATATTAACCCACTCAACACCACTTCCCCACATCACCAAGCTGCAGTTGCGTAGAAACCACAAAATTGTTGTGCTGGTTCCTGTGAGCACCCTGACTCAAAACAGCATTTTGCAACAACAACAAAAATGGCTGCACCGTCCTGCCAAGTACACATCGGGCAGGATGGAACAAAGGGGGCCCATTGAAGGAGATTGCCAGTTTAAAGAAATACTGCTGTGACGCTAATTCCCTCTGTTCCTTAAAGCCACTGTGATTAATAAGTTCTACCAAGCCGTGTGTGTCGCACTGTGCCTCAGCAAAACCAGGCATGATTCTGAATTGACAAGTCCTGTCAATATCACTCTAAAAAAAAATCAACCAGGAACTTTACTTTTCTTTCCACAGAAAACTGGTTCATTTTCTTTGCAAAAGTATCCAAAACTCAGCGGTTCAGAGAGAGACTCTGACTAGCTGTGCCATGTCTGTTTCAATGTATCCGTGCCCAACTCAAGCATTTCGAGAAAATAACTATAGCTGCATGACAGTGTGGGAATCTGCTGGAGATGAAAAGTTGAATTTAAGAAGGAAGGCCTGCTACACTGCATGTAAAGAAATGGGCCTTTGCAAAGTAATGAAAAACAAATGCTGGTGTGTTGGAACAGTACTGGTGAATGAAAGCCTGCCAGTCTTTAGCAATATGAAGAGGTTTGTTGCTCGTAAGACTATATAACATGGGTTATTTTGTGCAACAGGCCTGTTTTAATTCTGGATCTAAGATCAGAAAATAAAGATTAAAACTATGGCGGCTGGAGTTGCAAGTTGAAAAACAGGTTTTCTGCTTGCAGGGGTGGCACCAAATGGAGGGCTCTCTCTCAGCAGATACTAACAGCTAGGGGTGTCACGGTATTCGTTTTATGACGGTACAATAACCTTCTAGCCAAATGACGGTATATCATGGTTATCACGGTATAGCAGGTGGAGTTAACTGATCTTAACAAATATTTTCTAAAAGGTCATAAATTGACAGATGTATCATCACAAACAAAACCAGGCACCCAGGGCCAGAACTGGGCTTTTCAACATACTTTCCACTGAAATGCTTTGCTTCCACCAAACACACGTGTGGAGAGGAGGGGGTGGGGTGGAGGCCTGCTGCAACTGGCAAAGCAAACTGAATAGCTTTTCTTAAGTGGTCATTTAGGCTTTTTGCTTCCCCACTGGCTACTGGTGAAGATGAACATGTTGCCATCTTGATAACCTGCATGCCACAGATCAATGGAGGCTGATGGTAGTATACGCTTGTGCACATACACACACACAAACACACACACGCACTTTCTCTTTACGTTACAGCCTTTAGTTTACTTGCGGGCCAAAAGGTGTTCAGTAATCACTGACATGTTACCCTTTGGCATGGCAGCAGGGAATACCCACAGAGATGAGTGAATTTCGCAGTGTGACTTATTATATGTAAATTCAATGATAGAACCAGCGAAATCCCCCATTGCCATATGTTTAGAGAATATTATCCATTTTAAATATATAAACCCCAAAGCCGCCACCCCAAAGTAAACCCTATTCCTTCTTGGCACTGTGGGCCTCATTAGGACCCTGGCGGAGAGGGTGTTACGCCAGCGTAGTGCATGGCGTACCTCTCCGCCATACTACGAGTTCCCGTAGCGCCATGGCGGCCTTTTCCGCCTGGTTTTACCAGGCGGAGAAAACCATGGCGCTACGGGACCTCGTTGTTAATTACGCCACCGTATTTTACGGTGGCGTAATTAACTCCTTCCCCACTCCCATTATACCCTATGGGGCAAAAATGGGAATGGGGAAGGGCAGAATGGGGATTGGGGATTTACCGCTCCGCCGAGGTCGGAATGGGGCGGTAAATCCGCCAACCCCCATGGCGCTATCGGCGGCTTTCCGCCATGCTTCGCGGTGCATTTAGCACCGCGAAGTCCGCCTGGGTCGTAATGAGGCCCTGTATCTATTCTTCCTATTGCTAACATATTGATTTTGTGTAAGGCACGTGTGGTTTATGGAATGGCATTAAAAACTGCTCCAACTGAAACTACTTCGTAGACGGCACATCCAACAGTGCAAAACCAAGACTGCACAGCAATTGCTTACTGCAGCCTTTCCAAATCAGATTGAAAAGCACACTTAACGGTATGAACGGTATAATGGTATAAACAATGTGACGGTTATTATTGTTCAATTAAGTGGTTCACGGTATCTTTAACGGTATACCGTTATACCGTTACATCCCTACTAACAGCCCCCTAATAATTACAGGGTTGAACAGACTTTCGTTTCTGCTTTCTTCTCTGCTGGGACCTGACAATGAAGCTCCCAGGGAAGGAAGTCTGAAGTGTGAAGGTGCAATAAAACTTCAATCAAGGAAGAAACCCCCACCATGCTCTGAAGGAAATGACAGTTGGCAGCAGTTGAAGGAAAGAAAAAACATGACCCAGGAACAAATTGACTGCCATTTTGTTCACAAAGACTATTTAAAAAACTTTAAAGACTTCTATCCCTGCAGCAAGACTTTGAAATTTTTTAAAAATGTTGCAGTTTAAAAGTGATATTTTTGGGCTTTCTTTTGAGAGGTGATAGAAGTCACTGACACCTTGGGGACAGAAAGGGCAAAGTATTGAGGATGAATAGAAAAGTATAAATGTTGCAAACAAAAATTTCTTGTACATACATCCGTTCAGATAATTTGCATCTGTGTATAAGGTTATGAATTTTGGGCTGAATCTTTCATGCTCAAAATTACCAAAATGTAGCAGAAGGACGGAACAAGGTCCAACAGACTGGAGGATTGGACTGATATGTACTGCACAACATATGTAATCTGTTGTAACGCTCACCTGACTCCCACGGAGGAGCTGGCCTGGTTCGCGCAGCTGTGACCTCTTCTAAGGTGATGCGCAGGGTTCGGAAGACGAACTGGACCGGGCCCCCAAATCTGGCTTGTCTGGCTCGCAGAAGTATCCTTCTGTAGGCAAAAATAGGGGATTAACTGTCTGTGGGGTAATGCAATCAGCCTCCCACTTTCCCCTCTCACCCTCCTCAAAACCCTTCTGTGATTCCTCGTAGTGTCTCCCCTTAGGGTCTGGAAGGACGAGCTCTCCATCCTGCTTCTGATGCAGGGGCGCGTTGGTATCCAGTTACTTCACTGGATTTTCAGATTGGTGAGAACCAAACTTGCTTGGCTTCCAGGTAAGTTTTTTGATAAGAGGTTCCCCTTGTGTCCATGCATTAATGTACTAATGCTAGTGTCTTTTTCCCCATAGGGGCCGGGGTACGGAATGCCGGGGAACAGGCACCGACCCGAGATGAGAGGTGAAATCCTTGTAGAAATCAGGTAAGTCTTTAATGAGCGTTTTTTGGTAATGTCTTTTCATTCGCTCATTAACGCTGATGTCTTTTTTTTCCCCTTAGGGGCCGGGGTCGGGAAATGCCAGGATGTGGCGCGGACCCGAAATGAAGAGGGAATGAATCAACAGGTAAGTCTTAACATGGAGATTTAGCTTTCCTTGTTCCCTTCTCTCTCTCACCTTTTTTTCTGGTCTTTTTCTCCCTAGGCGCTGGGGCGTGACTGCGAATCCGGATGATCGCTGCTGAACATGGAGGCGCCTTGTAAAGGTGAGTGGAATGCGGCGCTGCAGCGATCGACGCGATGAGCTTTTAAATAAAAGTCTTCCTTTTCGGGATTGTCGGCGAGATGTCTCCGGGATGCGGATTTAGCAGGTAAGGACTTTTCCTTCTTCTGTTCTCTTCTTCTCTTCCTTTGCAGGTGATCCATGATGATGGCAGGCGTGGCAGAAGTCAGGATGCAGGAGCAGACACGGTGAGCATCCAGCTGCTAGACGCAGAACAACGCGAAGCACGTTTGGCTGTTCGGGTGGGGTTTAAATAGCCTTGGAAGAAGTTCCAGGTATGTATCCTTCCTCCAATCAGGTATGTATCCTTCCCTCACCACGCCCGGATGGTAAATTAGTCCCACAGGTAAAGTAGTTCCTTTTAGGCCTCAAGGAGGCCGGGATCCTGCAGCATGGTCTGCATCAGGTAAGTGCACCCAAGCACTTCCATAATGCGCCTATGGCGCCAGGACTGATGTCTTTTATGAGCCTGCGCCATAGGCGCCAGGACACTGTCCAAAGGGCCCCTATATGGGGCTGCTGGGTCCTTCCTTGGGGACTGGATGTCCGCTTTCGGGGACGCAGGGCTTGAACCGGCTCCCCGGGAGCGGGCATCATGACAGCTGTGTATATAATTGGCTATAGAGATTGCAATTGTATAAATGTATGTTTTTGGCAAAATCGGATTTTAAGTAAAGTAATTGTGGGAGTTTTTGGACAAGGAAAATTCCCATCATAAACCTGACATAATTCCCTTGGAAAATCAACTAGTTCAGAGCAAGACGGAGACAAGCCCCCTGTCCAATCCAAGTAGTTTATAGGCGTGCTTAGTTAACCCTGCCCAGCCTATACTTTGATGATGTCATTATGCACTATAAATAAGGGTCCCTGACAAGACTGTAGACACACTCGTCCTGATTTCCTGCGCTGCGTTCCTGTTCCTGTCATCTTCCAGATCCAGACTCCAACTACAAGGCCAACGCATTGATGATCCTACTCCAGGGTCCACTGCAAAACCCAAGCATTGCTCGTCCCATTCCCAGCAAGGCCTCAAATCTATTAAAAAAACACTAAGGGGCCGATGCAAGGAGGCGCAAGCGTGAGAAAGCAAGCGCACGGGTGCAATTCAAGGAAGGCGTTGCGCTACTTTCCCACTGGTTGTGCGCCAAATCCGTGCATGGCGCACGCTGGCGCACATGTCTCCAAACAACATGCGCTAAGCGCACAGCGAAAGCGCGCATAGCGCGGCGCACACAACAAAAGTAGGCGGAACAGGGGGCGGAACACACGGAATGGGGAATAACGCGTGAAAAAGAAGGCGTAACTGGGGAAGTACTGCAGGGAACTACACGGAAGGCCCACACGCACGTGATTCGATTGGATTCGAATACGGGAAACCCGTGCACGACAAAAGACACGCACAGGCGTCCACACGTCTGCCACAGAAAGGCAGGTGGAGGCCTCCCTGCTCACAGTATAAAAGTGTGCGCAAACAACAAACACGTATATACAGCTACGTTGAATGCCCCATTTATCGCAGCACTGATCGTGGGACACCGCAGGAGGAGGAGAATAGCCAGGGCATGCATTTTTTCACCACGGACAAGCCTTTTTGGGATGCCTGATGACCAGGTCTATGGCAGGTATAGGTTTCCACCCCGTATCATCCTAGACCTGGTCAGGGAGTGGGAAGATGACCTAACATCCCCCACCCTCTGCTCCCAAGCATTTAGCCACTTGGAGAGGGTGCTCAATGTCCTGCATTTTTTGGCCACTGGGTCATTTCAGCGGACTACTGCCATAGTGGGAGGGGTCTCACAGGCCACGCAGTCACGCTGCCTACACCAGGTCTTGGAAATCATGACTGCACGCCCTTCCGTCCGCAGGCACATATACATGCCCACAACACCCGCAGAAAGGCAAGCCATTGTCCAGGACTTTTACAGGGTGGCACACTTCCCCAAAGTGCTTGGTGCCATAGATTGCACCCATGCGGCCCTACGTCCACCTAGGGCCACTGAGCACATCTACCGAAACAGCAAGCACTGCCATTCCATCAATGTACAGGTGGTATTCGATGCAAAGGGAATCATCACCTCTGTCTATGTAAACTACCCTGGCTCCACCCATGACAGTTTCATATACAGAATGTCCGCCCTGAGCCGGGCCCTGGAAGCTGGCCAGCATGGCGACACATGGCTCCTAGGTGAGTACAAATTCCCGTGCACATGCATGCATGTCTCACACACACACACAAATACACACACCCCAATAATCACAACCATTATCACCTCTACAGGGGACAGTGCCTACCCTCTGAGCAACCACATGATGACGTCAATCCGGAACCCCACCACACCACCCCAGGTAAGATACAACGCGGCCCATATTGCAACCAGGGCCATAGTGGAGTGCACATTCGGAGTGCTAAAGTCATGCTTTCCGCTCCCTTGACCGCTCTGGCGGGCAGCTACTCTATGCACCCCCAGTACCGTGCAGGATCATTGTGGCAGCATGTGTCCTGCACAATGTTGCAACACGGCAGGGCGTACCGGTGGACATGGTGGTGCCCCCATATCCCCAACCACAGGCACAGGCGCTGCCCATGGGAGGGGATAGGGCACGTGGCGAGGAAGCACGGACTAAGCTTGTGGACAGATTTTTCACCTAAACTCCCCACCCTGCGGAGTCCACACAGGCCTGGCACATACCAGGTGACAATCAATGATGACAAAGAGACAGTCAACTCTCACAACCTTACCACCCTGAGATTGTTGCCATGGAATTGCCACATTGTGTGCATCCCTAGCTACTTAAACACAAGCAATCCTGTGTGACCAAAAGGCACACATACAAGGTGTGAATCACACAGACCTGCCAAACAGGCCATGACTATCACTGGTATGTCACTCAAACCCTCCAAAACCACAACATGACATGGCAAGCAATAGCCATACACCAACACAGTAACAATAAGGTACACATTGCCATGTGAAAAATGTAAATTGGCATCAGACAATGATGCCTGACATGGAATCAGATGAAATGACTGACCAACAACCTCCCACCCAAAATAAGGCATACCCAAATGCATTCCAAAAGTTGTAGTTGAAACATCACAATGAATGCCTGTCTACATGCACAATGTGCATTGCAAAATCAACACTGCAGCTACTGTGTGTCGTGTCCACCTCCTGCAACACACTGCTCAGTGAACAGCACAGTGAACAGCCATTGTGTGTGATGCACACCCTGAGCATGACATCTAAGCGACAAACTACATAAAAAAAAATAAATTAGGCATGTACAGGATCCACAAATGGTCAGTGAACATGTGCTGCAGGGACACAGTGGGCACCAGAAGGCAAACAGAGTGTACACGTGGACATGGAAAGGTGGTTGTACATGTAGTGGATCATAGTGCGAGCGTGTGGGTCAGTAGGGACATGCACTCAACATATGTATGTGAAATCAAGTGACCATCACTGTCCTCTACACATCACATGTGAACATTCACCATGTGTATACCCCAGCATGTCAAACCACAACTATCCCCTCACACCTGAAAGGTAAACACAACACATGAACAGGCGTTTATCAGCAGAATACATCATGTACATAGGAAAGCACAATTACAATTTCAGGATGCCCATCACACTGCAGGGCAAGGCTACTGAACAACTGCATCTGGGTCATTCATCCTTGAATTCCACCTGGCCACAGGATCACCCTTCCCCTTTGTCACCATCTCCCACCTTCTGTGTAAAAAGTTGCCAGCACCCTCAGAGTCCACCTAGATTTGCAAAAGCACAAAATCCAAGAGAACTCAAAGCAGGCAAATACCCTGCAGGCAGTAAAACAAACCAGAACAGCCTCCAGTAGATGACTTCAAGTAGCAGTACGCCACAAAGCCCAAGTACGACCCCAATGATGTCAACAACCAAGGTAGCACAGTAAAACAATGTCACTACAGGATCTGAACCATGTGTGGTACATAACATAGAATGATACAAAACAAACAGATGTCTACTGTCACAGCTCCCGTGTACAGGTGCAGGAGTGGCACAAAACAACCACCCCCACCGTGGTCTGGGTGCCTGCAAGGTCTAACTCACACAGGCCTCTGAGACCCTGGAGGGGAAGGAGGGTCAGGGATATGCAGTCGGCACAGGCATTGGCATACTGGAAAACGGGAATGAGGGGCAGGAGAGGGGAGTAGGATTGACACGGGAAAGTAGGGAATGCACCAAAATGTAGTACACACATTAACACATACACAGATCGACAAAACGTGTCCACATGCACATAGCAGCAAATTACTCAAATGGAAGTCAAAGAGAAACTTATCTCTGGAGTGAGTGCTGGCCTCCTGCCTGCGCACTCTCCGGTCCGGTAACAGGAGCAGTTCAAGGCTGCAAAGAGAGCCACAGTTAATAATCTGTGCGTGCCCAAAACACACAAACACACTACCAAATATGCCCCAAAGTAACAAAATACACTACAAACAGACAAACTTGTGTGGATGCTTCATACCCATACGTAACATTACCCCTCTGATGGTTCATACACAGTCAATGCAGTAAGTCAGGCACCGGTGGGTGCGTGGCACATGGAACACCAATGTGTCACGATTCACACAACATGCAATGTTCCCTGTGCAAGCAGACAGACGCATATAGCAAGGTCTGACTTCAGCACAAGTCCTGTACCACCATGACCAAAATAAAGTAGCCAGTGCATTTTTCAATTTCTACTTGGAAATGAAATGCACTGCACCCGAGTCTGTCCCTTGCTGTCTGTCCCTGTGAGCTGCTTCATTCCATGTCTCGGGATGCTACATGGCTAATACAAGTGCCTCAATGGACCATGGTGGGCCGGAGGGTATGTGCCACTGCCCCTGCAGGTGCCCCAGACAACTTTCACATCAACTAGCCATCAGTCCATTGACACATCTGAGCTGTATTGTGCGCTTCTACACCAATATTTGTCCAAGTTCACCGTCAGTGCTGCTACTAAGCATGCACGTTCAATTGGCCAGGTGGAAGGTTTGCTGTGTTGTGACCCCCCTGTGCTGCTCACCTTGCCTGGAGTCCCTTGAAACACAATACACAGAGAAGGGGAACCCCAATATTACTACTAAAGTAGTAGCTCTACCTTTTATTGGGTGCGGTAGAATTTTAGACATCGGAGGTAGTTAGCTCATATCACACATTCTACAGTCAGTATACATTAAGGAGCCGATTCATGGAATTAATGTGCGCTGAAATTTTCAGCACAAGCGTGCGAAAGCGTGTGAATCGCAGTGCCAGTGCGAAAATCGCAGCGAAACCCGCGCACAGCGATTCATGGAAGTCCGTGCGCGAGGAAATTCAGGATGTGTGCCAAAATTCTGCGTGGCGCACGCTGGCGCACACATCTCCAAACAGCGTGCGCTAAGAGCACAGCGAAACCGCACATAGCGTGGCACACACAACAAAAGTAGGAGGAAAAGGGGGCGTGACACGCGGAATGGGGAACAACTCATGAAAATGTGGGCATCACGGGGGAAGTACAGGAGCCAAGTGCACGGAACGCCCACACGCACGTTCAAAACACGTATTCATGGAATCGAACGGGGCTAACGCGTGCGCCAAAAAAGACGCGCTAATCCGGAGCAGGAAGCAGGCGTACGTGGACCCACGCAGCATAAACGTGTGTGCAAACAACAAACAAGCACAGACGCCAGGATGAATATACCGTTCCTAGCAGCAGTGGTCGTGGGATACCGCAGGAAGAGGAGGAGGATAGTCAGGCCCAGAATTTTTACACCCAGGACCAGCCTTTCTGGGATGCCTGATGACCAGGTGTATGGGAGGTACAGGTTTCCACCTCACATAATACTCAACCTGGTTAGTGAGTGGGAGGATGACTTCACATCACCCACCCTGTGCTCCCAAGCACTCAGCCCCCTGCAGAAGGTCCTCAATGTACTGCACTTCTTGGCCACTGGGTCATTTCAACAGACAACTCCTATAGTGTGGGCGGGGGTGTCACAGGCCACGCAGTCACGCTGCCTACACCAGGTCTTGGCCATCATGACTGCACGCCCATCAGTCCAGAGCTGGGGCGGATGGAGCTGCAGCTGCCCCTGCAGCCTCCCCACCCTGCATACTTGGGGCAGCAGATGACATAGCTGCCCCAGATCCACGTGGATTGGTGACAACAACTTGCACCGCCACACGTGGCCTAGACTTGCTGACCTGGAAGTCAGCCAGGGAGTTATCCTGTGCCAGGTCAGGTGCCACAATGGGCTGGTCCAACAGGGGCTGAGCTTGGATGGTGTCAGCCACGTTTCCCTCAACCATGGGGTGGGGGGCATGGGTGTCCCTGATTTTTCCTCCACACATGGGGCATAGGGGCACCCTGCAAATCCCGGCCACATCCCCTACCGTGCCAACCACGCCCACCTTTTGAGGGTCGGCCACCTTTGTCTGCCTTACCGCTTGGTCGCCTCCTAGCCATGGCACTGATGTTGTTGTGCCTATGGGAGTTGCAGTATACTATTGTCCTGGGCAATTGGGGGTCAAAGGGGTAGGATACCAGATGGACTTTGTACCCAAGTGCTCTAACAAGGCTGTCTGTGACCCCTGGGGGAAGATGACGGGTCACGCAACACACAGGCAGCCCAAAATCAAAAATAAACGTGCACGCAACCCCTCGTAGACCACATGCATGAAAAAATGAACTTGCACTACGCTGTGGCACCCAGAAACACAAAAATAAGCATATGCGTAATGCACGCAGCCTACAAAGACCTCTGAAGACGAACGCAACACACGGGGCAAGCACAGTTGCTAAGTACGTGCGGAACTCACCGTCTGCCCGGAAAAAGAACGTGAAAAATATGCGCGTGTGCGCGTTGGCAACACCCCCGCCAAAAGAAGAATTGTACACTGTCTGAGGAGACAGGACAAAAGGAGAAGTGAACTCTGTTTGAGGAAACAGGCCCAACAAAAAATCAGAAAAGAGCTGTCAGAGGTAACAGGGAGTACAAACTAGAAACGCTGTGAAGTAATCGCGTGTGAACCGACAAGAAGTACAGATTTTACCCACTCGCTCTCCACGAAAAGCACGTACAAGGAAATGGCGTCCTACATGCAGCTTTTAAACCGGCCCACACGTACACGTCAGAGACGCGTGTACGCGGGCGCTTTCATCCAATTACATGCGATGACACTCAGACGTGCAGTTTTTCCATGTGTGCTCTGTCATTATGTGCTATGAGGGAAACACCCGCGCGCGTAATGTAAGTTACGCGCCTATGCGCTAAGGGCCTTTGGTCCAATGGAATCGCGTGCATGCGCTGACGCGCTTACGCGCTAAGGGCCTTTCCTCGAATTACACGCTGACGTGCAAGATTTTCACGTGCCGAATCACTCCGTATCAAGCTGGCCACGCAAAAACACACAGAAGACCACACCCCTGCCCTGAATGCCATTTTCCTGCCCCCCAGAGCCCCGAGCACGCTCCCACCTGCCATCTGCTGCTGCCTGACTGCCTGCTGCCCACGTGCCCTGCTATTTGGTGCCTGCACATCAGCCATCTGCAGGGGTGCAGTTGCTGTGACCACCCCTGCTGGAACTGAAGAATCCCGACTGGGATACCATCGCTCCACAGCCCAGCCCCAGGACCCAGCTGCCCACCCACGCCTGCCTCTGGGGTTGCCATGTCGGGAACACCGCCATCTGAGACCACTGGCAACCCCCAGCCAGAGAGGCAGAGGGCCACCAGCTTCACTGCCACGAAGTTGGTGTCCTGGTGGAGCAAGTCCTGGGACAATATGATGCCCTCTTCGGAAGTTCGCGCGCCAACAAGGAAGGACGGACCAGGATCTGGACGGACATCGTGACTGCCATCAACGCGGAGGGGGTGGCAGTCCGAAAATTCCAACATGTCAAGAAGCGCTGGGAGGACTTCAGGTCCAGGACCCTCAACAAGGCCCGGTGCCTCTTGAAGGCAGCGGATGCTAAGGGGTGCCGGGGCCACCTGTTGGAACATCAAATGAGGGTCCTGGAACGCATATCCCCAGCGCTCCACGTCCAGGTCCTTGAGAGGCAGACCCGTCTGGAGTCAAGCGGTAAGTGTACATGCATACTGATGGTAAGCTGTGTGTGTGGTGGTGTGCCAGTAGTGTGCAGGTTGCACATGTGGTTTTGTAGGGCCATGTATGGATGTGTATGTACAGGGCCATGAGGCTAACACATGCGAGTCCTCTCATGTGTGAGACACATGGATGGTGCATGTGTGTGTGAGCTTGCATGCCAAATGCAGATGTGTGAGCACACATGCTTGAATGACTGTGTATGTCAGTTGGCATGGTTGTGGTGTCACACATGGATGTCGGCTCCAGCTGCATGTATCTGCACCGTGTACATGTGCATGTGTGTGTATTTCACAAGGGTGCAACAGTGATGCAACATGGATGCTTGGGACACTGATATGTAGAAGACTGATTGCCAGATGTGACATGGATGACGATCTCATCACTGCAACAGTTGGTGGAGGTGTACACATGCATGTAAGTGTGGTGGCGTGTGTGCATGTCTAGTGCACTCCCTGTGTTTCAAGTGATGTCTGGCTCACCTTTGGCTGCTCATGCTGTTGTATGTGTATGGATGGTGCTGCCTGTTGCCATATGGCTGTGGAATTGCTCAGGTGTGTGAGTTGACATGCCATGTGTGTTGGGGATTGTGATGCCATGTCTGAAGTTTGACACTGCCACTCATGTGCAACTGGCATGTGTGTATCAGTCCACTGTACAGTGTCCTGATGCCTGTCTCCTATCTCTCCCTGTCTGCAGCGTCAACTGATGAAGAGGGCGGAGAGGGTGCTGTGGAGCACAGTGGCGGGGATCACACCACCAGCCGGAGACGCAAGGCCCGGCTCCCCTCCCAGGTTGTGATCTTGTCAGGGAGTGAGGAGTCCGGTGCCGCATCCCAGGCCGCAGCTACCGAGGGTAGGTCCAAGAGGCAGAGGTCGGAGTTGGACTCCTCGGCAGCAGAAGGGGCAGGTGATACCCCACAGGGTCTGACGAAGGAAGATGGCATCCAGGTTGGTGGGGGGTTTGGTGGAGGAGGAGGCTGCGCAAGGGACAGAGACGGGGTCTGGAGGTGGGGATTCCACTGGTGCCAGTGGTGCAGTGCAGGGGCAGGGACAGGAGGCAGCACAGGCCGCCGCAAAGGTGCCTGTGTGTAATCCTGTCCCCGATTTTGTGACTGCATCATCCCGCACCAGCAGGGATGACTACGTCCATACCCGTTTTCAGGGAGGGGATCCACTTACAAAAACTGGCCTTCCTCTCCCTGCGGATGTGGGTATCCGGGAACGGGTTGAGCCTGTCCTGGTTGGGGTGGCGTTGTGTCAACAGGACATGCAAGGTGACCTGCAGTCTTTTCATGGGGAGACTGCACGTCATCTCGAATGGCTCGTTGACCATGTCAGCCTACTGGGACAGGTCACCCAGGCCAGATTCCTCCATTTGCTGAACCTTGCTTCGACCCCCTCCTCACCTGAACCCCCTATGCACCAGTCGTCCTCTGTGCCATCTTCCCACCCATGTATCACCTGGGTACCCTGTGGAGCTGCCTCTTACTGTGCGGCCAGGCTGGTGAAGGACACATCCCTGCCACAGTCGGGAGTCAGATGTCCAGCAGGGGTGGCACCTCAACAACTGCACCCCAGCCGGAGGAGGATGTGCAGGCAGCAGGAGCCAGGGCACGGGCACAGGCACAGCAGCAGCAGCAACAAGGTGGGAGCCATGATGGCTCGGGGCCTTCGACATGGGAGGGGCAGGCATCGACCGGAGGGCAGGAGGACCCAGGACTGGAAGTGTCTTCCGTGTGGCAGCGGTTAGGCCATGCTATAGATGCGGAGCGGCAGCAGGCGGAAGAGGCACGGTTCACGATGGTTAGGGCAGAGAACTCCATGCAAAGGGCTCTGAGGCGGGCCGAGTGCCTCGAGGCAATTCACAGGGACCTGGAGGTCCAGATGTCATCGTCCCTGCGAACCCTCGAGGCCTTAGAAGAGGACCGCCTCCGGGACATCAAGCAGGAGTTCGATGATGCCCTGGCCCGGGAAATCAGGAAGTGAGCCGTCGGACTAGCCCGCTGCCATTGTGTATAGTTAATTAGTGTTAGGTTTCCTTTTGGTTTTATTTCATTTGGGGCGCTTGGACAATGCCCCACCTTTTTGTATATAGTTGTTCATTAGGTAGGGTTTTTGTAGGTTTCCTTTCAATGGTTGGGCTCATGGACCCTGGATCTGTACTTTGTATATAGTTCTACACTGGATTTCACTTCATTTTAGTTTCTTTTTTACCATGGAACAATGGATGTGTCTTATTTTTACACTTTGGATTCGGTTGGACGGACAGACTCTTTGGACCCATTTGCTTTTGGATTGATTTGGATTCTGCTTTCACACATTTTTTTTTAATATTTTGGACATGCAGCTTTTTCTTCATTATTTCCATTATTGTGTGTTTTTTTTATTCATTTGGTTAATTATTGAATACACATTTATTATATACTTTAATGATGTGGTCTTATCTCTTTTGTTTTGTGCATGTCACAATGTTGATCTTTTCACAGTCATGTGTCACCATTGCGTGGGTCTGAGGGACATTGATTCATGGCCATGCTGGTTATGTATTTTCTATCATGACTTTGGGAATTCAATGTGGGGTGTTTGGACTGGGGTGGGATTTGGGTGGCCATGAGGTGCATGGGTCTGGAGTGTGATGACCTGTCGGGGGGGACATGTGCCCCTGACTGCAGGGGGGTGGGGGTTCAGGGGGACATGTGTGGGACATGAGTGGGGGCCTGCTTGCAGGTGCCCCTGACTGCTGTGGGGTGGGGGTGCAGGGGGACATGTGTGGGACATGAGTGGGGGCCTGCTGGCAGGTGCCCCTGACTGCTGGAGTTGGGGGTGCAGGGGGACATGTGTGGGGGCCTGCTGGCAGGTGCCCCTGACTGCTGGGGGGTGGGGGTGCAGGGGGACATGTGTGGGACATGAGTGGGGGCCTGCTGGCAGGTGCCCCTGACTGCTGTGGGGTGGGGGTGCAGGGGGACATGTGTGGGACATGAGTGGGGGCCTGCTGGCAGGTACCCTGACTGCTGGGGGTGGTGGTGCAAGGGGACATGTCTGGGGGCCTGCTGGCAGGTGCCCCTGACTGCTGGGGGTTGGGGGTGCAGGGGGACATGTGTGGGACATGAGTGGGGGCCTGCTGGCAGGTGCCCCTTACTGCTGTGGGGTGGGGGTGCAGGGGAACATGTGTGGGACATGAGTGGGGGCTTGCTGGCAGGTGCCCCTGACTGCTGGGGGGTGGGTGTGCAGGGAAACATGTGTGGGGGCCTGCTGGCAGGTGCCCCTGACTGCTGGTTGGTGGGGGTGCAGGGGTACATGTGTGGGACATGTGTGGGGGCCTGCTGGCAGGTGCCCCTGACTGCTGGGGGCTGGTGGTGCTGGGGGACATGTGTGGGGGCCTGCTGGCAGGTGCCCCTCACTGCTGGGGGTGGGGGTGCTGGGAGACATGAGTTGGTGATCATATTGCAACGTGACAGGTGGCTTGGCTTGGGGGCATGCCCATGGTGGATGGGCTGCCTGCGGGACATGACCAGGGGTGCAGGGTAGTTCCCTGTGGTGTGGGCTGCCTGGAGGGGCCGTGGAGGGGGTAGAGGGGAAACCTGGAAGGACCCACACTGCCAATTCATGTGTAGGACTCCCCACGCACCCCCGAAATACGCGTTCCCCGCTCTGACAGCAAAATCGCGTGTGAAACTTCATGCGCAGCCCAGTAATACACGTACCCTACTCCAATTGCGTGTGAAACTTCCTGTGCACCCCTGAAATACACGTACCCAGGCCAATCGCGTGTGAAACTTCCCGCGCACCCCTGAAATACACGTACCCTGGCCAATCGCATGTGAAACTTCCCGCGCACCCCTGAAATACATGTACCCAGGCCAATCGCTTGTGAAACTTCCCACGCACCCTTGAAATACACGTACCCAGGCCAATCGCGTGTAAAACTTCCCGCGCACCCCTGAAATACACATACCCGGCCCAATCGCGTGTGAAACTTCCCGCGCACCCCTGAAATACACGTACCCAGCCCAATCGCGTGTGAAACTTCCCGCGCACCCCTGAAATACACGTACCCAGTCCAATCGCGTGTGAAACTTCCCGCGTACCCCTGAAATACACGTACCCAGCCAAATCGCGTGTGAAAATTCCCAAGCACCCCTGAAATACACGTACCCAGGCAAATCGCGTGTGAAACTTCCCGCGTGCCCCTGAAATACACGTACCCAGGCCAATCACGTGTGAAACTTCCCGCACACCCCTGAAATACACGTACCCAGGCCAATCACGTGTGAAACTTCCCGTGCACCCCTGAAATACAAGTATCCAGGCCAATCGTGTGTGAAACTTCCCGCGCACCCATGAAATACACGTACCCAGCCCAATCGCGTGTGAAACTTCCCGCACACCCATGAAATACACGTACCCAGCCCAATCGCGTGTGAAACTTCCCGCGCACCTCTGAAATACACGTACCCAGGCCAATCGCGTGTGAAACTTCCCGCGCACCCCTGAGATACACGTACCCAGGCCAATCGCGTGCGAAACTTCCTGCGCACCCCTGAAATACACGTACCCAGGCCAATTGCGTGTGAAACTTCCCGCGCACCCCTGAAATACAGGTACCCATCCCAATCGCGTGTGAAACTTCCCACGCACCCCCGTAATACACGTACCCCACTCACACAGGCCCTTTCGCGTGTGAAAGTTCCTGCGAACCCCGTAATACACGTACCCTGCTAAAATCGCGTGTGAAACTTCCCGCGAACCCCAGTAATACATGTACCCCACTCGCACAGGCCCTTTCGCTTGTGAAACTTCACACGCACCCCAGTAATACACGTTCCCGCCTTGGCGTTTGCTGTTTGGCAGCCCTGTAAACTGGTCCAGGGTTAGTGCAGCCCTTTGTGCTGAAATGGGAATTTTGATGGCTTTTGCTTGCGCGAGGGCGTTCTTGGGGGCGTAACTGGCGCTGCTGCAGGGTCGCTGCACCACTGTGCGCCACGGCTGGTTTTGTTAGCTAAAATCCATGAATATGCTGTGCGCGGAAATGGATTTTTGCGCACGCGGCTGGCGCAGAGATTCACACCCGTACACTGTGCGCCAGCCACGTGTGCCACTTGTGCACTAAATTCTATGAATTACCCCCTAAATCTAGTTCAAAGTAAAACTGTTCTTCTGACAAACTGATTTCCTTTCCAACTTCACCCTTCATTTTACTCAAAGCGCGCCTTTTTCTATCTTGCATACCTCTTTCAATTTACCAGCTAGAAACTTACTTTCAATTCCCTTTTGTATCTGTGATATATATATATATATATATATATATATATATATATATATATATATATATCCTCCAAATCAGTGTATTTCACTCGTTATTAAAAACTATTTGAGAAATTTTAAACAGGAATTGCAAAAGTGTACATTTTAAACGTGTTATTTGACTGCAATCTATTTTAAACTTTCCACTAATTTCTGAACTGTATGCTTTTGGTAATCCATTCTTTGTGATTGTTAGTATCTTTGCATTGTTGCTTTAATAAGGAATTGTATTCGGTTCAAGGGTTTTAACACACATTCATTATTGATTTATCCATTTCCGAGTGTCATTTCACAACGTTGCAAGGGGTTTAAAATCTGTTTCTCTCTTATTTGGGGAGGGAAGGTCAGATTTAGGTTCTGTTTCAGTTTTCTATTCCTGAGTACCTGCTGTTTCTTTGTATACACTCAGAATTGATTATTTGTGGATTGAGGGAATATTGCAGGGGGAAATTCTAACTTGGATGCTATCTGTCCTAAATCAAAAAGTGCTCCTATTCTGCTGTGCTGTGTATGCTCTATTAAAAAGTCAAACCCAGTGCATTGCTCACATTCGCATTGTCATTCATCACCCCATTGGTGATTGCTGCCCCATAGTAAAAAGTGTGATTTCTTTTGAATTTTAAATAAATAAATAAATATTGCATTTGACCAGCCCGCCTGGTTCATGGTCCATTGTGACCCGGGGTATTTGAAAAGGGGGTGTGATATGAGTGATGTATCATCCCAATATTGAATCCACATAAATAAGGAGAAAAGCACCTCAGTTAGGCGCTACATATTAGGCTGAGACTAAGGTGTGTGTGTCGCCTGATTGAAATCCTTAATAACAACCAAAAAGGAATACCAAGTAGGAGACAGTGTCTACGTGTACAATTTTCAAAGGAATCAGACTAAGGAGAGAAAATGTCTCACCTCCTGCCGCGGTCCTTTTGAAATTGTAGATAAAATTCACCTGTCGCCTACAGAATCTGCATACCCAAATTAGAGCTGTCAGAAGAGAAATGGGTCCACATTAATCAGTTAAAGAGTTGTCACCATAGTTACACTTTGCAGCTGATTGGGGAGCTGAGGGAAAGTCAAATAGAGGAGACATCTGGAGAATGAGAACCAGAAAAAGAAGAAGCATAAGGGAATAGGTAGGTCCATAGGTATATCTACCAGGGAGTAATTTTCTTCATTATCAATTCAAAAAGTTATGGGGTAAAAAGTCAATGACAATCCTTGCCTTGTTAAGTCATATGTCCGCTGTTAATTATAAATGTGTTTCTTGTTCCACTGATGTCAACCTTCCGGGAAGACAGTCAGTGGAAAAATGCTATAACCCATCTTTATCTATTCCCTCTTTAGTACTAACTCCATTCCTTCATAGACCAAGGAGGATCGCCCCGAGGACCTGGAAAGGGAAGGAAGGAAAGGGGTGTCGCTCTACACTCCAGCGAAAGACAAAGGGAAGGTAGAAAAGGTGGTGTCACTACACACTCAAACGAAAGACAAAGGGAGGATCGTGGTGACCGCTCCCTGATGAAAAAAATAAGAACTCCACCTGATGAACCCCACTTTGCCCTACTTTCGCTCAACAACAGGTCTCAGGGAAGCAGGGGGGGATCTTTGGGGTACAATTACCAGCCCAGCCGAACTCCCCTACCTCACCAAACTACACGTCAGCAGTTACCAGCAGAATGGCTGCGCTCGCTCTGTTGAGCACTATCGCCTTGCCTTAAAACGGTGTTTTGCAGTCACCAAAATAATGGCTGCGCTGACTCACCAGACACATATGGGGCAAGAGGAAACACAGAGCACCTTGAGAATTGCTGCCAGTAATTTCTTCAGTTGCACCAGAGAAAGGAAGTCAAAGGCAGCTCTGATATGCTGCCAGCTCAAAATTCCCCATTGAAAAAGAAAGCGTCTGTATTTAAAAATAACTGCGTACTGATGCCCTGTCAATCCTTTCAACTGTATACAATTTGGTTCCAGTAAGACACAGCTCTTTTCATCCATATTCAGGCTGTGCTCCAGCAAATGGGGGCATTCCTCATTGAATGACAGGCTGTGTCAGGCACGAGCTGTGAAATAGAAAAGAACTGCATTCCAAGGCGTGCGGCAAGGGTTTTACTATTTTGTAACAAAATATCACAGGCAAACTCTTCCAAAAAAGCCCTCTCTCTCTCTCTCTCTCTCTCTCTCTCTCTCTCTCTCTCTCTCTCTTAGCTCATATCAGTTACAAAGGACCTTTTATGTGAACAGATGCCTGTCCATTAGAAACATGACTAGGGCTTTGGAAAGATTTAGAAAATGGATACGAGGAAGGCCGCATTCTAAAGTGACAGCCCAGGGACATTAACCCACGTATAAAATGGTGCTTTTTACAAACAAGACAATGTCGGTTTAAAAGTGAAATGTTGAATTAAGGCCCTGTACTTGCTTAGAAATGTGATGGTGGTTTGTTTTAAAACATATATAGGATATTTAATTCCAACAGACTTGCTTTCTGGTTCAGGAAAGAAAAATAAACAAATAAATACATTTGCTGTGAGTCCAGCAGAACAGGTTTTTTGCAGGCCCTGGTTTCAAAGGGCCTTGCTTCCTAGGAACAGGTTCTACCTCCCCCAAGTGGACCAGCACCTGGGGCAAATGAATAGGCAAGGGTGGAGGATCTTGCACCCTTGTCAGACAAATCGGCAGTGCTCCAGCCTGGGACAAAGGATTTCCAGGACACATAGGTGAGACTTTCTGGTGGCACCTCCCCTCAACTAAAACTGAAGAACTTCAAAGGCAAATCCATGGCAACACTGGACTAAGGATGACTAGAGCCTGACAGTTGGCTGTGGGTTGGGAAGAATGCCCTTATTTGGAAGACAAAGCCAGCCCATCTGTGGCAAAAGACTTTTCTGATTTAATAAACTATAACATTTTTATTTCTGCAACCGGAAAATGCAGTAATGCAACATTTTAACAGTTTGAATGCAATTTTTGTGGCATTAAAAGAATACATTGTATCTTTCCCTAGCATGCTGGGGATGCAAACAGCAGGAACATGTAATTCATGGGAAAAGCATACATGGCACAATTTTGGAAATTAACGCAAACATGCTCTATGATAATATGTACACATATATAAAATTGTAGAATTTTAGGTGAAACGGTTCCTACCAGAAATTGTTAAAGATTATTAGAAGGACTAAACAACATCGTAGAAACTTGGAATGACATGATCTGTGTAAAATATGGCCTTTGCCTATGTGATTTAAAGTGCCACAGCTGTCAAAGTATTCAATTTATGTCATAACTGATTTTGGCAAAAATAACTGGGAGGGCCATGCACATTGTAAGCACACAACATAAAACTGATGTCATGTCCCTGAAGTCCACCGGCCGACAGGAAGGCGGTGACAGCCACCCCTGACCAATCCAATTGTTAGAGGCATGTCCAGCCAAAGCCTACCCCCATAGTATAATCCTGTTATGTCATCCTCCTTATAAAAGGTGGAGGCTCAGAGAGACAAAGGACTGACTCTTCTGATTTCCAGCTTCAGCATATCCAGAGATCCAGACATTTCATATCCACCTTGCAGATTCCAGATTCCACTGCCAAGAAAGGGTAGCTGATCGAGACCCTCCTATCCAGGCAGAACCACCCTTCAGAATTAAACCCCACAACAATCCTACTATTTCATGGAGAAAGGGGAAAGGTGGCTGAATCCTCATTGGGATTATCCAGCGCTACCCGTTTGACCTGCTACCTGCTTTATCCAACTGATGTGCCACTTTTCTGTGACCAGACCCTTGCCCCGCTATTCAGATACCCGCTTGGCAGCCCAGACGTCCATATTTCAAGTGCTTAATATCACACCTTCCCATAACAAAACGTAGGATATCCCATTCTGATACCTTGCCCTTTGTTCAAACCATATAAGTAATCCTGAAAGTACACTAGTAACTGTTTAAAATTATGAGAACCCTCTCTGTATCCTGTTCCGTGATTTCCAGGTGTTAGCGTCATTTTTCCCCATTCTTATAGTCCATTTAATAAATCCTTATCAATATTTGGAATAAACTAATTAATTCCCCCACAAGGAGATGCGCGACATCAGGCGTGGTCAAGACTGCAGCTTGACCTTTCCCACCGGCAGTGTTTCCCCTCTTGATAATCTAGTCGCGAAATGTAGTTGTAATAACACTTCTCATTTCCCTACCAAACCAATTTTCCCTGTCTACTGCTTTCACTTTCAAAAACCGAATTTCCTTTCTCGTTGAGAATCTCATGCTATCATTCATTTAGAGTTCCCCTTTCACTTTCTTATTATTCCTGTGATGTGTATCTGTCCCTTAGCATAAAAACCACATTCCGATTTTGTTGTTGAACCCGTTTTTCAAGCTGTTTTGACATTTAAACCCTTTAAAATAAGAAAATCAATTTCTTCACATGGGATTTGGCTGCACTGTATTTTTCATTCCCAAGTCAATTTTCTGAACTGTATGCCTGTTGTTAGGACATTGCTTTGTAGTTTGCTAGGGTTCTTACATCTCTGATACTGTTATACTCCTTTCTACCTCCTCCATTCAACTGCACATGTAAAATAACCATTGAGTAATTTCACGGGCTGTTTGGTTCACTTTTCAGGGGAGCTAAATTTGGCCTCCTTCAGTGGGGGTAAGTCAGATTTTAGTTCTGATTGTTGCATAGTGTACCTGACTCTTTGCTACATCTCCCCATCCACGCAAAGTTTGATTAATAGGGTTTTGAGGAAGTGGTACAGGGGGAATGATTAACTGTGATACCATTTAAAAATCCACTCAAAAGTTAATTTGGCTTCCTTTCAATTGTGTAGTGTTTATCTTACATGAAAAGGTCTAACTAAGTGCATTCCATCAATTTACCATGTAATTATCACCCCACAGGTGATTGCTGCCCAATATTAAATTTGTGTGATTTCATTTGTATTTTAAAATAAATAAATATTGTATTACCACCCACCGGCCTGGTTCACGGTCCACTGTTTTCCTGGGGTATTTGTGAAAGGGGGTGTGAGACAGATTGGGGGCCATCTCAATCTGAATTCTTAGTAAATAAAGTAAAAGTGTTTTAATTGTGCGCTGCAGCCTAGGCCAGTATCAAGTGTCCTGGTCTGGTGTGTGACGCCCCATTAGAATCCTTAAAACCCCTGCACCCCATGTTTGGTATTATGTGGTTCAGGGGCTGCAGGGATGTCCCCCACTTCCTGGATATTGGAAGCGGGGGACCCAAAAGAAAAACAATCAAAGAAGAGAAAGGGACTCTGCGGCGTCAGCTCTGACCTGCATTAGAGGGACCCAACTGGCGCTGCCGGGGTACAGTGGCCAGCGAAAAGGTAAGCGGGGGGTTTGGTACGGCTACTTATGGTACATGGATTTTGGTGGTTTTACCAAAGTAAAAACAGATTTGCAGCAAAATGGACTACGGTCATTTCCGCCACAATTGTTTCTAATTCAGTAAAACATCCCAAATCCCCAACCCCATGTGTCCCTGCACCCATGCACCCGGACATGCTCATCTCAGACCAATGCAATGAAATACACACCACACAGTGAAAGCCTCCTGCTACCAATGAAACCACAGCTTGTGGCCCCGTGGGTGACATGCAAAAACTGCAAGCAATAACCTGCCAGCCTCCCAACCCCATGTGTCCTTGCACCTGTGCAGCCGGACCTGCTCCCCTCAGGCCAATGGAATGAAAAACACCTCACACAGTGACATCATCACTGCCACCAATGATACCACAACCTGTGCCCCCCTGAGTGCCTTCAATTTACATGTGCAAGGTACGCACCTGTCTCCCATCCACACCATTTCACCTGAAACTCTTAGCTTGAAAAGACATGCATTGCATGATAGTAAAAAAAAAGAACAGCCTTGATTACTCCCATATAGAAAAAGGTTACTTGATTGCCACCCAGTGTCAATGACTGGAAGGACACATCACAGAGTGTCACCAACAATGAACACACCAAAATCAAGTCACATTGATAGAGTAATCACTGGCAGTGAGGCAAACACATTTCCACGACAGCACAATATGCACTATCAATACATGGATTAATTGGCCCCGGGATGTGGGCACAAGCTGGGCCATATTTTGCAGGCATAAAGTTGTACACACCCACTGTCAGGTGTCATGTGTGTCATTGGGAACTCTTGGATGCAGGCAACGGAAAGGGACAGCAAATGAGGAGGAGAAGGTCTGGTGAGTGGAAGTACAAGTGTGGGAGCTGATGTGAAGGATGAAAGAGAGCAAGAGCGAGAGAGGAGATGAATGTACAGAGGCAGAGCTGAGAGATAGAGAAAGGAATTCTGGAGCAAGAAGGAGTCTGACTAGTGGGAGATGAGGAGAGGGATGGGATCTGTTAAGTGGGTGAGGGTAGAGAGATGTGGGTGAAGAGAGGAAGACAGAGACAGAAAGACAGGAAAAGAAGGCAGCAGGGGCAGAGAGCCTGGAAGGCAAATCGAAGAAAAAATAGCAAAGGTTGTGGGTGAAGAAATACAATAGGGTGTGAGGGTGAAGGTCAGACTGGGAAACAAAGGCCACCTGTGAAAGGGTAATCCTCAGCTTTTCAGAACAAAAACAACATGCATAAAACACCATAGCAAGTAAACCAGAAATATACCTATATTTGCAATATCCACGGAAACAAGTCCCTTCAACCATAACGGCAAAAAATGTTGCGTGAAGCACAGAGAATTGAAAAATCCCTCACTACTGGAACCCAGGGGGAAGTAGAGATTGACCGATTATTATCACATACAACTTAACAACACCATGAATATATCACAAGAAAAATGCATTGCAAAAAAACTCATTAGGACTGAAGACAAAATAGAGCAATCTAAATAGAAAAATAGGTATAAATCTTATTTTATTGATAAATATTAAAAACAATATATATTCATACAATAGTGCATCACGAAAAACACAAAAGACGACTGTCTATGTAATAGAACATACAAAAAGGGGAGAGGGGAGATTTTATCAGTCCTCCTTTCTCATTTGAAGAGTTTGACTATAGCAGTTGTGCTTAAACGCTATTCGAGAAAAAGAGTGTCGACTCGTTTCGGCCAGAAGTCAGATTAGATACGTTCTCAGGTATCCATTCTTCTTGTCACCTTAGACGTGACCTCCTTGTACACGAGCATCCCCCAAATGGAATGCCTGTCTATTATGGAATCTTATCTTAATAAACGCACAGATTCCCTCAATAAAGTAACCACCGCTTTTATACTGGAGTGCATCAAGATCGCACTCACTGAAAATTTCTTCCTATACGAGGGGACGTTTTACAAACAAATCCATGGCACGAGTACGTACGGTCTTGCAAAATGCCTGCCTGGCGGGTTAAATTCAGAAGCAGCAGGCGCCTCCATGTTAATTAAGAAAAACAGACGCGAGAGAGAAGTCCACTAAAAGAAATGTCTAGTCAGAGAAACGCATGTGTACCTGGAAAAACAGGGGAGCCGGGATCAGTCGTTCGCTTCGGGTGCTGGCTACATTCCAAATGGAGACGGTGTGAGCAGACCGGTTTTTAAAGTCTGAGAACGAGTGCGAGGCTGACGTATACATTGTATCGAAATCAGCGCACAGCGTGCATGTGACCAAAGTCACATGATTTTCGATAGCTAGAAGTGTGTTTTAAAGGTGTATTACCCATGTATAAAGCACAGTGTTGGTGACCATGGCAGCGAGTATTGTATAGTACATGCGGTGGCTGGATGTATTGCTAAAACAATACAGTCAAAGGCATTCCAAAAAATCATTTTTAGAGACATCTGTGAGTATATGTAAACGAGTATTGCATTGCTTTTGTGCCAAACACGGACCACGAATCACCCGAAGAGGTCAAAAGAAATTATGGGGTGATATGCCAATGCCCATATGGCCATCCGGCCAGAAAGTGAGGGTACACATAAAAGGTCAAGATGGTTGAAAGACGCAATGATCTAGGAGAGGAGATTGTTCCATTCGATGGATGAATTTAAACCTTGATTGACCGTATTTAGGTTATAAATCCATCTTTGTTCTGCCAGAGTTAGTATCAGCTCTCTATTGCCCCCTCTTGGTGAGGATGGAATTTTTTGAATAACAAACCATAGTAGTTCTGTATGTTTATGGTTAGCTATTGTGTAATGGGCAACAAGAGGTTTATTTTCAGTTTTGTTTTTAAGACAGGATCTGTGTTCACAGATTCTCTGTCTTATCATTCTGCTGGTTTTTCCTATATAGAGTAGGTTACAAGGGCATTTAATGCCATAAATGACCCATTCAGAGGCGCAATTTGAAAAAAAACCTAAGGTTCCAAATTTTACCATTAAGGTCCAAAGTCTTACAGTTGTTTGTTAGACAACAAACTGAACAATGCCCACATTTATAGTGGCCTAAAACTGGTGGAGGGTTCCAGAGGGTAGTTTGAGTCGAAGGCGTCGATTCTTTGGGGTAAGTATGGACCAGCATGTCCCTCATATTTCTTTGGCGTTTGAAAGCGAACCTCGGTTGTATCGGACTGAAATCTTCGGTTACTAAAAGATGCCAATGTTTCTTTATTGTACTTCGTAAGGCATAACTGATAGGACTAAATGTACTTACGCATGTGATTCTTTCTTCTGAGGTGGTAGGCTCTGGGTGGAGGCATCTGTCTCTAATAGTGTGTTTGGCTCTTTTATATGCTCTGTTGATGAATTTTCTAGGGTAACCCCTATTGATAAACCGCTGTTTAATGTCCTTTCCTTCTAGGATAAAGTCACTGTCATCCGAGTAGTTTCTTCTTATTCTGAAAAATTGGCCTACTGGTAGATTTTCACGAAGGCTCCGAGGATGAAAGCTATTGAATCTTAAAAGTGTGTTTTTGTCAGTTGGTTTTCGAAACAACTTTATTTTTCAACAGACCAGTGGCTGTTTTATAGATTGACAGGTGAAGAAAAGGGATGGATTTTAAGTCGTGCGACATGGTGAACTTAATATGAGGATTGTGATTATTAATCCACTCAAGAAAGGATTGAAGAAGAGTAATTTCTCCTTTCCAAATAAGGAACATATAGTCAATATAGCGTAACCACTTGACGATGTGATGCCTAAATGGATTGGTGGGGTCGTAGACAAAGGTGGACTCAAAGTTATCCATAAAAAGGTTAGCCAAATCTGGGGCGAATGTAGCCCCCATACTCGTGCCATGGATTTGTTTGTAAAACGTCCCCTCGTATAGGAAGATATTTTCAGTGAGTGCGATCTTGATGCACTCCATTATAAAAGCGGTGGGTACTTTATTGAGGGAATCTGTGCGTTTATTAAGACAAGATTCCATAATAGACAGGCATTCCATTTGGGGGATGCTCGTGTACAAAGAGGTCACGTCTAAGGTGACAAGAAATTCTGTGGTTTCTATTTGCATCGAATCCACTATATTGATCATATTAGTTGTGTCCTTGACGAAGGAATTCATGGATCTTACAAAGGGTCTAAGAAAAAAATCTGCATACATGGAGAGAGGCTCGAGGATGGAGTTGATTGCCGAAACAATAGGTCTACCTGTCGGAGTCAGCACATTTTTATGAACCTTAGGAAGGAGGTAGAAGGCCGGGATGGTGGGTGAAGTTTTTATCAAGAAATGATGTTCATCTGGGTCAACCCATTCCTGCTGCAGAGCATGATCCATCAGACTTTTAATCTCCTCTTGTAGATGTGCTGTGGGGTCTCTGAGTAGTTTGCGGTAAAAGAGAGGGTTGCTTAGTTGTGACATAGCTTCTGTTTTGTATAAAGCAGTGTCCCAAAGGACAATGCCACACCCTTTATCTGCTGGTTTTATCAGAAAGGCCGGGTTATTTTGCAGTTCAGTGAGTGCTGTTCTTTCTGCTCTAGTTAGATTATCAGTATGGTGGTTTTTATCTCTAAGTAGATGTTTGGTTTTTTCCATAATTTTATTCTCAAAAGCTAGAATAGCAGGGCTGACCATATGATTCAAAGGTGTAAAATTAGATGGTGGTTTAAGTCCTGTTACACTGGGTTCTTTAGTGGAGGTGTGTCTGTCTCTAAAAATAATTTGAGACGGATTAAACGGAAGAATTTATGTAATTCTACCTGAGTGTCAAAGTCTTTAGCTTTCGTGGTGGGAACAAAGCTAAGTCCACTTTTTAGGACTTGGGTTTCTAGATCCGTGAGAAGGTGAGTAGACAAGTTAAAAATGGGAATCACCAAATCTGAGGGGGGCCTCTCCAGTTGCGGGTCTGCATGCGGGGCGGTCCTGGTGGCCAATGTCGGGTTTTCTTGCCGCGCCCCCGAAAAAAAGGAGGTTGATTACTGGCATTGGGGCCATTTGTAGAAGAGACATTGTTAGAGTCACTACTAGTTGTAGTATTAGATGTGTTAGAGAAACTGACATATTTAGTTCTCTGACGGCCGGTGTTTCTATTTCTGCTTTGTGCCAACTTATTCTGATCATCATAGAACGAGGCCACAAGGTAGGGATAGGTAACTGTTTCTTTATAATTTTCTGTGTCTTTTTTATATTTCCAGATTTTTTTGTCAAGAGTAAATTTATTAAATTTGACTATTTATTCTTCTATTTTGGTCAATTTATCTTTAATGTCTTTAATTAAGTTGTCACCTTTCATCTTGTTTTCTAAAGTTTCAATTTCCAATTTTTGTTTTGTGGCCTCTTCCACCGAGGTGTCGATGATTAAAATAAGATATTCACAGGAGCATTTATTACCTACGGCACTGAATTGGCCCTTAAATTTAGGGTTATCAATAAACACTCTCGGTACGATTACGATCAATACGATTCATATAAGACCTCTCTTCTGAGCCACTCATGGGAGTTTCTCGAGGTAATTCACTTAATTCACTTAATACACATTCATTATGCTTTTCCCCTTTTAAAGTTTCCCCCGTGTCCTACATAAGTAACCTATTGGGTCTTCCCTATCTGTTTCCATCCACAGAAGGATATATACCTATAACCCGCACTTATTTCCGATCCCCATATGGATCTCTTTCGTACAATTAAATAATGCAATGTCAAAGTATAGTGGAGGGATCGCTGGTGACTAAACTATCTGAATGTCCCCTTCCAGCTTGGTTTTGAACATTTCTAGCCAACTTGTTTTTCCTCAATTCATTTTAGGGAAACCCTTTTAAACATCTAAATTATGCGAGATACCTCTGTATATGTACAGACTTCTGTTTATATTAAATGACCACAAACCCATGACATTTAATAAAATATGTGAACATAACCTTAGATGTTCTTCTTTAAACAGGATGTGGTACACCTTGCCATAGGTCCTACGATTTGTGCCGCTAGTGTGCCGCCAAACGTATATAAAATAACTGAGACGGATGAACTTTTGCATCTACTCCAGCACACTCGACCCTGTGGAATTAAGTAAGAGATTGCTCTGATTTTCTTGTCACTCAACTATGAGTTATCGGTATGTTTTATGTTATCTTATTCTCGAAGTGTACAACACCTTTTTTACTTTTTATAGGCTATAGATTATATGCACTGCCCTTTTTTTTTAAAATACTTTTTATACATTGCTAACTATGTGAATATTACCAAAAGAAGACAACTTCAATCTTTAAAAATTATGCATTTTGTTCTATGAATTAATTATGCATATTCTTTTAGATCACGATGTCTTATCTAAACTACACATCATCTTCATCACAAAGAAATTTGTTGTCCTGAAGATGCCCATTTCACTCATTCCTGAATGGATACCTGAGAACGTATCTAATCTGACTTCTGGCCGAAACATGTCGACACTCTTTTTCTCGAATAGCGTTTAAGCACAACTGCTATAGTCAAACTCTTCAAATGCGAAAGGAGGACTGATAAAATCTCCCCTCTCCCCTTTTTGTATGTTCTATTACATAGACAGTCGTCTTTTGTGTTTTTCGTGATGCACTATTGTATGAATATATATTATTTTTAATATTTATCAATAAAATAAGATTTATACCTATTTTTCTATTTAGATTGCTCTATTTTGTCTTCAGTCCTAATGAGTTTTTTTGCTATGCATTTTTCTTGTGATATATTCATGGTGTTGTTAAGTTGTATGTGATAATAATCGGTCAATCTCTACTTCCCCCTGGGTTCCAGTAGTGAGGGGTTTTTCAATTCTCTGTGCTTCACGCACCATTTTTTGCCTCTTGATGAACGTCCCTTCTTGAGAATTGGTTCCCCGCAAACAAAAACTTTGGGATTTTGCCTTTTATTTTGCATATCGCCTTCAACCATAACTCCAGACTCTGCACCACCCATCAACCCACCCTGTTGCACAACAGTTTGTGCACAGACCGTCACTCCCCAGCTGTTGCACCCCCCTCCATCAGATCATGCACCCTGGATGAGCCATTCCCAGGAAGGGTGTGGGTGTCATAGGGTGAACTGTAAACACTTATTGGTTCCACAGATGGACAGAGGATTTGGGGCGGGATGATGTACCACATACAAGTGCCCCCAATGCACATACACATACAGTGCAGTCACCCACAGTGATCAATAACAATAACGAGTAATAGAAACAAAAGCCATGCAATACATCCAGGTGTAGAGAACACACAGAAAAACAACAACAAACAACAAGTTACTTGAATGGGGAACGCAGGTAAAGGCCATCAGGGGTCCACATGTCCCGACCAGTACAAACCTAGATGCACCATATGTGCCAAGCATGCCCTGTGGATTGCAAGGAGACACATGGATTCATCTGTGTTAAGAGAGGCAAGGTCATGAAGGGGAGCAGCCGAGGTCTTGGTGAACTATAAAAGGATGTGTGTATAAGACATGTAGTTGTACCAGCACATGTCATGTGAACTGATAAAGTTGTGGCTTTGGCACAAAGAGTAGTGTGGACAACGAGTGTACCTGCAGGACCCTGTAGGACACATGTTGGGGGAGAAGTGTGGTAGGAATAATACCACAGAACGGTCAGTGAGGCAGGAAGTGAACAATCATAATACAGAGTCCAGATGTTCAGAGAATCGAGGATGAGGCTGTTGTTGTAGAATGTGTCAAATACTGCTGATCGCTCAAGTGTGATTAGTGCTGCATATACTCCTGTGTCTTCTCTCATTTGTGGAAGTGCAACCTGAAAGCTAATGCACAAGCATGGATGTACAAGGGGACAGACATATACAAACATGTGGACAAACATACATCTGCACCGACCTACACCATCACACAATCACATAATCTGTGATAATCCAATGTGTGCTAATGCATGCAGATGTTGGGCTGCACAATGAAACAGATATTGACATGATTGACAGTGCACAAGCTTACCTGCTGACAGACCTGCCCTGATGTGATTCCCGCATCAACTCCACCTGAAACTGTACCTCTGCATTTGTGAATGGAGGGCCAGTGCCTGGCAGAGGGCATTGGGACTATGGAAAGGGAAAGGGTGCTGGGAGGACCTCCTATAGATTGCAGTCACTGGAAGAATCAGGATCCCTGCAACAACCTGTGACATTAAATTTTACCAATCATAGGAGTAAATAATGCAGAATGTACATACATTCCAAAAGGCATTTGAGTGAATGTCACCTGCACATGTGATCCTGTTGCAGTCAAGTGAACCATGGCAGTTGACAGCACTGTGCATGACTGCATGTCCATTACTTCACTCACCACATCTCGCAAGGTAGAAAATAAAAAAAATGAATGTCCTTCCCAGGCAGGTATGAAAAGATTAAGGGTCTATCCTGTGAAAGGGAAATCAAAATTAGAACAATGGGCCTCATTACGAGTCTGGCGGTAGCCATGCAGGTAAAACCGGGAGGCTGCCGCCGGATTTGGGAATGGAAACACCAGGGGATTACAACCCCGGCTGCAGACTCAGAGTGTGCTGGTCCGGTAACAACGCTGTTGTTACCAGACTGGCACACTGTCCACACCAAACTGGAGGGCAAACTTTTTTTAAAAAAACAGACCATCCCAGACAGGTTCAAAATAAAAATGTACACCCTGGAGGTGGAGGGGGAGGGTGGAGTATGTGCATCCATGTCCACTCAAATTCAATACCAATAAATCTAAATAATATCACTGCATGGGCACATGGTCATCACGGTACATTTGCTTCAGGATGCGTGGTTGTACCAGGACTGCCATCCTATGGTGGATTATCAGGTGGTGGTGGGGGTGGCAGTGCATCCTGTCTACCCAGTGCCAAAGCCTGGTCTTCATTGGCTACAGCCACCTGTAAAACCCCTTATTTCCCAAGACAACGCAGAAACTATTGCTATAGCGATCATAGGGGCCAAGATTGATTACTGTTCCAGCCTACTAATCAGTATTGATAAAGCTACCCGGAATAAGCTTCTGGTTTGTTAGAATGGAGCAGCAAGAGTGGTAATGAGGCTTAGGCACAGAGACCATGTTACAGCAGCAAGACATAATCCCCATTGGCTACCGGTGGAGTTCAGAATCTTATTTTGAATTTTGACTATCACACAGAAGTGTAGACAGGGAAACATGCCCCGATATCTACAGCAGTTGCTGGCCACAAGAACTTATGGCAGATCACTAAGATCGAATAATCAGAACCTCTTAGCGATACCTAAATGTAGAACTGTGAAAGTATACAACAAAGCTTTCTTTGCAATCGCTCCTAAGGCCTGGAACAATCTCCCCCCAGAACTAAGAGGCACGGAATCTACAGATATTTTCAAAAAGAAATTGAAGACTTATCTGTTTACCTAATCAATAAAACCCCTGACCTCATCTTGAATCCACAACCTATAAATGACCATGGCGCCTAATTGTGGATTGTTGTATATGTCTTGTTGCACCCTCAAGCCCCAGGGCCCATGGCTGTGCATAATACATCCTGTAAAGTAAAGTAAAGGAAAGTAAAGTAAAGTAAAGTAAAGTAAAGTAGAGTGATACAGAGGCATTCACCAGCATCCCAATGGCTGAGAAATCATGATGAACTTCCTCCTAAGTGCTCACAAAGTCTGCATGTGCGCTCACTTGCATCAATTTGCTGGGACAGCGTCTGTCTGCCTCAAGGTGTCCTCGCGGAGCTGTGACCTTGCGGATGAAAGTTCCTTGTGCAGTGAAGCCCTCAAGCTCTCCATCTCGCGGAAATTGGAATGTCTAGATGCCAACATCACCTGCTTCAGGGCTTCTCTATGTGCGGCAAAATCTGCATGCAGGGAGTCCGGCAGACACTTCAGATCAGCCCATCGGCCCTTGATGTTGGCTTCCACGCCCAGTTTGTGGGAGCACCTTGAGGATTGCTTCTCAGCATACAGCTTCTTCTCCAGACTGGACAAGAGTTGCTGTTGTTGCTCATACTGGGCTGCTAGTGTGCACATGAACACGGCCAGGCAATCAATGCCATGCAACATATCAATATGTTGGATGGCTGCATGCAACATCTGCTGCTCCCACACTGACTCTCCAGAATACACATATCCACCATGTGTGCAGGGCCCACGGCAGTGCGATGCAAGGGACCTGGCCCGTTGCTGTGGAGCCCCTGTCGTTGGCTGCAGGTATGCAACCCTCCATTGGACATTAGTACCAGAATCTGACCGTCAGGAAGAGGCCCTCAAGCATCTATCCACAGACATTGTTGCTCAGTCATGTCCAACTGCTGGCAGGGCAATGTATTTGAAGACTGTGCTGGAATTTTACAAAAATTCATTACGCTGTGTGAGTCATGATTGTCTCACCCACAGGACAAAACACATGCAAGACACTGAATGTGCACAGTCACATGTGTGTTGCATGCAATTGCCACATGTATAAGGTGCCCCATTTCATGGTCCATGTGGCGGTTCCCATTTCCTGGGTAGCAGACCTCAAGACACACAGTACACCACTGGAGAAAAATACATGCATACTCATGCATCTAACAATGGAGTGCACATGGAGAACACTGAACTGAGATGCTCTGAGATGCACACCGTCGGCCTGCCCCCTCCACAACCCCACCTCCCATGTCCAGTCCATGCCCTTAGTGTACACATAGCCTTCAAATTGTGGGCTAGTCATGACCGATGGCCCATGCAACAAGCATGTTCATTCACAACCCAGGGATAAGTACTGCACATGGGGCATTGTAATTCTGAAGGTCAGCACAAAGCATCAGTTAGCTGGCCAAATCGACACATTCTTTCAAGATAAAGACATGTCACACATTACGTGATACAAACTATGTACTTCAATTCATGTCATGTCAAATCCTGCATGTATTCTGTTCATTCATGTCAGATTCATGTCACTTCATTGCTACATATGGTGAAATCCTGAGAAGGTTAACTGATATCCTTGCCATTGGGAGATGGCGTACGTGCATCCCCTCGCAATCACTATACTCTCCATCTGCCCAACATGCCTGCCACTGCCAGATGTCTCCTGAATGTGACTCTGCACCATGATTAAGCCAGCAGTGTCCATTGTGCCATTGTGCAGACCGTAGTCCATTTACAATCAACAACGTGATATGTGTTCAGCAACGATATGTGCACTGGCCAAATAAACACCCTCTCATTCAAAGCCTTCCTGTGTTGGCCCAAAATGTGACCAAAATGTGACCACACATGACTTTCACTGTCTGGTGTGTCACATCAGTGCCAACCCCAGGTCTACAGCACCCTCTGTGTGAGTCCCCTGCTTTTTGCCTAGCGCAATTCATGAATAGGCAGTGTCAATTTGAACTCTACTCCAAAGAGCCCTTTAAGACGAGGTAGCAATACTCAGGGGAGGATGGGGATGGAGAAGTTTCTCAAACATCAATAATCAAAACGACTCAGGAAGTTTGGCAAAGTGCGTTTCTGTTTTAATATCAATTATCTACAACAGCAATCATCCAATGCCTCACAGCACAATCTCGAAACATTTAATAAAAAACAGCTCTTTTGTAACAAAAATGTGTCACTGCTGATGTCACACTACGTGGCAAACTACAAAACCTATCAGTACCTGTGGTTGGCTCTCAGTGAACATCTACATATACATTCTATATAGTCACTGGTTATGATTGGGTACCTAAGTCAGGTGGGCATCAAAACCCATCCCCAATAACTGGCCATCATTGTCATCACTAAATACACAACAATGAATTGGTTCTTCAAACTATAGGGCTCTTCATTACACTGCCCACTATGATTGGTTTGGCATACTTGTACCCCTCCAGAATATTCGACACGCTAGCAGCATGCAGGCTACCATGCCAGGTGCATGGAAGAGCAGCGTGATCATGCCTCCCATCCAATTAACCCACTATCCATCAACACTCCTTCAGTCTATCATAAAATTAAGCTTTTGATCTTGGCCTTGTAACTGTTGACTTCGTCTGGGAAATAAAGGGAGTACAGCTTCACTCTGTCTTTTAGTTTCGGCACAGCCTGACCCAAGCTATTTCAATCTCACCCATGTGACTTGAAGACCACTCTTTTCGAGCCATTTGCAGCATTTAATCCTATTAAATTATGAACTGTAGAAACCATTAGTGTTTTTTCATGCTGCTTGAAACAGAAGAGGATTCCTTTCTCACATTCGTTGTAGCCTTCTTGACAGGCATCAGTTTCACTGTGGTCTCATCTACATGGTTCTGGGACAGCCCCATTCATTTGGAAGTCTTTTCCTTGTTCATGAAGTTTCAGGTCTGCTAAAGTGCGTTGTGGAATCATCTAGGTTCTATGCATTCCTATGTATATACATTGTCGTGGCGCCACAATCTAATTTACTATGTAGCAAACCTTATGAATACTTTTCACTACTTGCGTTTCAGCAACTGTACACGTGTAAACTGATTTACATATTCTTCAGCGTTTCTGTAGCATGAGCATCTTCATCTCGAGCCCGAAATGTTGCTCATCTGTACCATCGGTTCTTCAATTGCTAGGGAATAATGTCATGTTTCTTCTCTCCATTTAGCCTCTAGATATGTCAAATCCTATTTCATGCAATGTCGTCAGGCTCCTTTCTTTGTTCAAATTCACGTTTCTTCCGGTACTTCATCTATAAGAATGCTATGTCTCTGTACATTTAGGTAGGGTTTTCTCAAAGGATATCTTTTCTCGAAGGTTCTCTGCGGTATTGGTATGCTGGCTGGGACTGCACATGTTGTCATCTCTGGTTCCCAACATATAGGCAACATAGGGGCGGAGCCTGGCGTGAGGATGGCTGACTGTACCTCTACACTCTCCCCTCTGGTCGATTCATCGACCACTTCATTATCAATCTTTACATCAAGACATCCTCATCTGAAAAATCGTTTCTTTTGGACCCAAATCTTCACAACTCCTTTCAAACCTCACGCTGATTTCACATGCTCATCAATGCTCCAGGTCATAAGTGCACAGCGTCCAGTAGGACTACAGTAGACCCATCTTCCCACGTACTTCTTCCGGTGTCTTGGATATAGAAACTTTGTACCTTCAGGTGCGCGTATGCTGGCTTTCACGTAGTCTCTGATATTTTCATCTGTTAGTTACTTAGTCTTCCATCCTGATTCAACATCAATCATGATCTGTATTCCTACAGCTTTCTTTGCAGTCTTCTTGCACTGAGTGATTATAATCATGATCACATAAAATCCAAGCATGCTCATCACCAACAGCGCTCCAAGAAACTTGAACATGTCTGCCATCCATTGTGGAACCCATGAGAAACAAACTGGTTCAAACCAACTGTCATCAGCATTGTCTTCCACCTCATCAATCAACTGGATGTGTAGGTCTGTCAAAATGGATATGGCCTCTGTCAAGGTGCCATTCTCATCATCATGAGAAGGTATAAATGTGCAACATGATTCTCCAATTTTGGCCCAAACACCTCCGTCCATAGCTGTTATCATGTCTATAACATATCTGCTCTGAAGACTCATCAGTCTTATGGCTCTAAGCGTCTCCTTGATTGCATTGAATCCTTTTATGTTAGTGTTGATCGTTTGCAGAAGCTCCCATCTGGTTATTTGCAACCATTTAGTATTTGTATCCGTCTGGATCCTGGGCATGAAGATTATCGTGAATATTGATGACATTTTGCTGAACAGTCTGTGTTCATATGGGATAGAATCAAAAGGTTCTATTGATTTCGCTGAGAAATAGTTCTCCCTCTTCAATCGACTCAAAAGTTCTGCATACCTGTCCTTTCTTAGTTGTGCATCTGCTTTCAGGAATTCACCAATGCTCAGATTCATATTGATATTGATATTTTATTTCTATTGCGCTCGTACACAAGTGTTTCAGAGCGTGACAAGGCAAGGGAGGGGAACAGGGGAGAACAAAACAGCGATCTTACTAGGCCCAGTAATATTGAGAATGTGCAAGTGCATGGGAGGGGGGAGGGGAAAAGAGCATGGGAGGGGGAGAAGTAGAAAGAGCGAAGCAGAGGAGAAACAGATAAATGATAAATAAATAATAACGGTAACAAACAGTGGTAGTGCAGGCAGCAATTTGCAAGTGCTAGGTTTAAGGCAGCAGGCAGGATAGGTTTGATAAGTGCAGGAAGAAAAAGGGAGGGGCTGCATGGGTACAGATACAAACTCCAGTGCAAGGAGTGGCGCTGAGGCAGTGAGGGTGGGTGGCAGGGTGAGCAGGTACCTGGGCCCGGAGGACAGATGGTGGCCAGGTGCATGGTGCCATGAGAGAACAGATCAGCAGGGCAGAGGGGGAGCGGAGGCAGAAGAAAAGAGGAAGGTCTTGAGGTGCTTTTGGAACCGGAGATGGTTCTCCTCAAGTTTTAAAGTGGCAGGGAGGCTGTTCCAGAGGAAAGCCCCAGCCAAAGACAGAGATCTACCCCCCACCTCGTTTCTTTGAAAAACGACTGAGCCTGAGTGAGTTATAGGTAGAGGAGTGAAGAGCTCGAGAGGGGAGGTATTTGCGGAGGCATAGCTGAAGGTATTTTGGACCCAGGCCCCAGAAAGCCTTGTGGACAATGCAAAGGGTTTTGAATTTAATCATTGCATCCACTGGGAGCCAATGGAGAGATTTCAGAGTTGGAGAGAAACGATCTCAGGGCTTGAGGCCGAGGACAAGTCTTGCAGTCCTGTTCTGGATTAGTTGCCAAAGGAGGAGAGTAGAAGCAGGTAGATTTAGAAAGAGGCTGTTACAATAGTCCAACCGAGAGAGAACCAGAGCTTGGGATACCATGAGCTTCTGGGGAATGGAGAGGAAATGCAGATCACTTTTCAGAATCACCAACGCTGGAACATGAACATTCACTATAGAACACAGTCCCCCCCAATCCTTGGGCAGCTTCATATAACCTCTGGGTCCACAAGCCCAGTAGTGATCCATTATTACTGCTGTCCCAACGCTGATTCCTTGTGCATCAAAGATTCGACCACAATTCTGATTTTCTCCCATTTTTCTTGTGCCATTATTTCTGAAACACAACTTTGGACTTTCCAGGGGCACTATCTGCAAGGGACCTCCTTTGTCTTCGACCCAAGTCAGTAGTTTAGCAAATCTTGACCATACTGATTTGCAGAGCTTTTCCACATTGTCAACAGTTGGCATGTAGTTACCCATTACTACCCAAGCTCTGCAGATTACCACCCCTTCTTCTGAACCATCTGGTGAGAGCACTTAACCCCACATCTATATTTGTCCTCTTTCCTTCCATCTTCAAATCTTCTCTTTAGCTTTTCCTGGGCTCTCCAGTTTTCTGTTTAATTCCCATCTGATTCCAGCTCCTTTCACTCAAGGATGTTCATACCTGATCACAAGATTGTTAGTGTGGGTTCTTGCTCTTGTCTTTGTGTTTTGCACATAGTCATCTTCATCCGAATCTGTCCATTTAGTTCCCCATTTTAGGTAAGCTGTTCGGCCCGTAAACTGGCCTTTTGTTAGACAGGATGCTATGTGAGATCGAAAGTGTGTTGTCAGGATGTCGATTTCAATAGGTATGAAGACCTTAGATTTCCCATACTATAAGGCAGCAGTCACACACATAGCAGTGCTCCTCTGAGGTCTCTTGCCCACCTCTTTCATGTGCTTATAACAAACTTTTTTTCCCAGTGTGCTGTACTGTCTAGATAATTATTCAATTCATAATCATCTTCTGGTGCATATCTCTTAGGTCTCCTCCTTGCTACATGAGGCTCAATAATTATGTCTTAAAGTATATGAGCATAACTCTTTCTTACTGAAGGAATCATAGGAACATTAGTCAGTTAAACTGGTGTCTTTACATGTACTACTAGTGTAGAGTTAGTTACAGAAGACCTCTTCTTTGTCTTTCCCTAAATTGTCTTTCCCTAAGAATCTGTATCTGATCCTCAGCAAGAATTCCTAAGAGACTCTTTCCTGAATAAGGATGTCTAGTGACATTTGGCACAGAAGCAGGGGCTTTCAAATAAGCTATTAGAGTAGGGACAATCACATAAGGCCTAGGATCTCTTGCAATTTGGACTCCTCCCTTTCATTCAGGAGTGGGGACAATAAAAGGAACTCTCCCTTTAAAATGACGACAACACACATTAAGCAGGCGTAAATCATGCACCATTAAAAGATGCCCCACCAACATGAAGATGCTGATCATCATTGTCTCTCTCTTTCTGGAAAAGCTAAGTGGTTTATGGACCACATGATTTGCCTGTAATTAACTTTAAGGAAAGAAAAAAAAATATTCAGGCAATCTCATAACCATTCCGATAGCTGCTGTATCTTTTCCACAAGTTCCAGAAGCAACCGACTGATTGCTGGATGATTAATAGAGTTCCTAACAAAGAGAAACTTGTGATTCTTTCACCAAACAACATAGGGATGTGCTTCGAGTAGATGATAGACGATTAATGTCAATAAATTGTGGATATCTTCCTGTGACAACACCATTCACTAGTTCATCAATAAATGTTGTACAAATGATGAATCTGCTTCATTATGTCGTGTAGCAATTGATTAAGGGCAAAGTGATTGCTTGGATCTCTCAGAAATGTACAAACATCAGTTTGCCTACCAACAAGATGTGGGCGTTCTTCTATTAGGAAACAGAAAACCATTCTGCATAGTTTATTAGCATCAACATGTCTGGGATCTCTCAGAAATACACAAGTGCTTGTGCGTCATCCAACAAGATGAGGATGCTTGCCAATCAAAAGGTAAAGAATTAATCCAAGTAGTTTATGAAAATCTTTATCAAGCAGAACCATATGCTCAAAGAAACGTTCAGGCAACAGTATGATTTGGTCTAGAATTTCTGCCAAAAGTCATCTAATCACTGGATCATTCTTAGGATCTTGGAGGAAAGTATGAATATCACCACAACTGTCAACAAGAGCAGGGTAAGCTCTGAGTTTGAAGATATAGATAGCAAGGAGTAGTCTGTGTATGTCCACATCAGTGAGGACCATAGAATTGTCCAAAAAGAAACTCTGTTTGTGTAACGCTCACCTGGTATCCACAGGGACGTCACTCAGCCTGTTCTGACCTCTTACAACCTCAAACCCTTCCCTGGAGTCTACTCGACTGGAGACTGGGCCTGAAACACAGGATTGGTAGAGTTTAACTCCCTATTGTCTCTATGTGCTTGAACTCCTTCTTCCCCGGGGTCCAACCCTTCCTTTTTATCCACAGCTCACCTTGTTTTCTTGGAAAGTGTGCTCTCTGTCCTGCTTTCAGCGCAGGGGTGCATTGCTTGATGCAGGCTTGTTGCTGCCTAGTTGCTTCACTGGCAAGAGTCTGATAGGTAAGTATAATGAGTCTTTTGAACAGTTCTCTAACTTCGTTAGTTTCCTTCCTTAGATGATGGCCAGCGTCCGGGGATGACGACGTGCTGCTGAGATGAGTAGCGCTGAAGGTGAGTGAAAGCGCGATGCACGATGTGACCCTTTCGTATTTGTATTGAACTGAGTTCTTTTTCTATGTCTTTTAGGTGCCGCGACGTTTTCAGCATGGATGCCGGTTATGAAGAAGAAATGCGGTGAGTAAGCGTGGTATGCGGCGTCTCTAGATGTTTCCACGCTAACCTGGAGTGTCTTTTCCCTCTTGCAGATGGATGAGAAGTTCCGGAGACAGAGTTTCCCCAGAGCGGCTAGGATTCAGGTAAGCGTTTGAAGCTCGTACAGTCTTTAAAAATAAGCAAAGATTTGCTGAATGCTTACTAATGCCTTTTTTTTGTTCTTTTCCCTTTTCCTTAGGAAGCGATGTGCCGGGATGGGAATGACACCATCGAAGATGCCCGCAGAACAGAAGAAGCGATGAATGATGGGCAGAAGCGCCACAAGGTAAGGCTGTTCCTAACAGTGTTATTGTTCTTGCAGGAGCTGAGCGCAGAAGAAAGATGAAGGCCTACTGGAGACCGATCCGAACACGGTGAGTGTCACGCTGCAGGTGCAGAAAACACAAAGCATGTTTCTCAGCCTAGGCGTGGCTTAAATAGTCTCTGGGTATCCCACGTGTCTCTGGGCTGAATCACACCCAAAAGACTAGACTGCACATGCAGTTCTGGGAACCAAAATATGTGGGGGCATCCATCTTGTCCCCATCAATGCACTACAAGTCCAATCCCCAATGTTATCCTATGGGAGTGAGTGAGTCTGGTGCTACAAGCGCCAAGTCTGACTCCAAGTGGGTCTTTGGCGGGATGGAGAGGCCCTCGAGGACCATGTAGGTGATTGTGGCCTGGCTCCAGACTGACATCTTGGAGGGCTGGGGACATGAGGGGTAGGAATCATGACAGCACTCCCCCCCAAGGCCCCTCTCAAGGTGGCTTTTCTGTCTGGTCCTGGTTTTTTGGATGGTTTTGATGAAATCGTCTAAGCAAGTGAGGTGCATGGATGTACTCACACGGCTCCCATGTCCTGTCTTGTGGACCATACCCCTTCCAGTCTACTAAGTAGTATAATTTGGTTCTGACGTACTTTGAATCTAGGATGTCCTTGACTTTGAATTCTGGCTCCATGGTGACTACTACTGGCTGCGGTGGCGTTGCTACCCGGGTCCCAGGTTGAACAGGTTTAAGGAGAGACACGTGAAACACAGGATGAATCTGCATGTTTGACGGCAAAGCTAGTCTGACCGCCACAGGATTTATCATGGAGGTGACGGTGAATGGACCCAGGTATCTTGGATGGAAAGTTCGGGTTTCTTTAATGGACACGTGTTTAGACGCCAGCCAGACTTTGTCTCCCACTTGGTAGTTGGGGGCCTTTGCTCAGTGTTGATCAGAAAACTTCTTTTGCCGATTCTTAGCTTGAAGTAGGTGTTCAGCTGCCCTTTTAAAGGTTTGAGAAATGGTTGTGTGCAAGGTTTTGACTGCTGGCATTTCCAGGGTTGTAGGAACGTCCACTCAGAAGTACGTGGGTGCCTGCCATACATGGTATAAAAGGGTGTCTGCCCAGTGCTGGTGTGTAGGGAATTATTATACGCATATTCCGCTATCCATAATAGGTCAAACCAGCTTCCTTCAGCTTGGTGTAACATGCAACGCAGATACTGCTCGAGCGTCTGATTTGTCCTCTCAGTTTGACCATTCGTTTGGGGATGGTGACTGGTGGATAGCCGGATGTCGATCTGGGCCATAGACCAGCATTTTCTCCAGAAGTTAGATACGAATTGAGTACCTCAGTCTGAGACTAAAACTGAAGGAAACCCATGGAGCCATACGATGCCTTCAAGAAATACCTTTGCCAGAGTGGAAGCATTTGGGAGCCCCTTAAGAGGAATGAAATGTGCCATTTTTGAAAATAGGTCCACGACCATAAGAATAGTGTTAAACCCTTGACTGGGTGGTAAATCAGTAATAAAATCGAGGGATAACGTGCACCAGGGTGCTGGTGGGATTTCCAATGGTCGTAATAGCCCAGCCGGTTTCTGCTTGGATGACTTGTTTTGAGCATACACTCCACAAGATAGGATGAATTGGATAATGTCTTTATGCCACATGGGGCACCAATAATTTCGTTTTACCTTGGCTAGGGTTTTAGCGATTCCAGGGTGGCCCTCGATCAAGGAATCATGATAACTGGACATGACTTGTTCTCGTAGTTCTTGGTTTGGTAAGAATAAATGATTCCTGAAGTAGGGCAACTGATCTTTTATCATGTAATGTTCTCCTTGTGCACTCCACGCTTGTAATTGCTCCGGACTCATCAGGTTTTGGATTTCTTCATGTAATTCTTTCTGAGTTATGGTTGCTGTGATTCCTAGGAGCTTGTCACTCGGGATGATTGCTATTGAGTCAGGGGTCTGATACCCTTGCTCTTCCACCCCCATACGGGAAAGGGCATTGGCCTTCCTGTTTTTTACCCCTGGTCGAAATGTAATCACGTAGTCATATTCAGCAAAAAAAAGAGCCCAACGTAGTTGTCATGAGGATTGGGCCTTTGCCGTTTTAAGGTACTGGAGGTTCCAGTGGTCAGTTATTACGGTGATTGCGTGTCTGGCGCCCAAGAGGTCGTGCCGCCATTCCTTAAAGGCTGACTTAAGGGCCAGGAGTTCTTTGTCTGTGATAGCGTAATTGAGTTCAGGGGGTGTGAATTTACGCGACCAGAAGGCAACAGGGTGTAACTGGCCCGTTTCGGGGTCCTTTTGTGAGAGGACAGCTCCCATAGCCATGCTTGAGGCGTCCGTTTCCACCAGGTATGGGAGATCAGGGCGAGGGTGGCGTAAGATTGGGGCAGATGTGAATCTTGATTTGAGTTCCTGGAAAGCTTCCTCGGCTTCTGTTGTCCACTGGAACTTTTTGTTGCTTTTCCTTAGCAATGACATGATGGGATGCACGATTTGCGAAAATCCTGGGATGAACCGGCGGTAGAAGTTTGCAAAACCCAGCATACTTTTAACCCCCTTTAATGAATTTGGGGATGGCCAGTTCAAGATAGCATCTACCTTGTGTACATCCATTCGGATTCCATTCGGGCTGAGAATAAAGCCCAGGAATTCCACCTCAGAGACGTGGAATGAGCACATTTCGAGCTTGGCGTAGAGCTGGTGTTGACGGAGTTTCTCCAATACGGATCGGACGTGTTTAACGTGGTCCTGCTTTGATGCGGAATATAGTAGAATATCGTCGATGTACACTAGAGCACAGACATCAATGCATTCCCGTAGGACATCATTCATGAAGTATTGAAATGCTGCAGGCGCGTTGCAAAGGCCAAAGGGCATTCCTTGATATTCGTACAAGCCGTATTTGGTGCGAAAAGCGGTTTTCCATTCATCCCCCTGTTTTATGCGAACAAGGTGATATGCCCCCCTCAGGTCTAGTTTTGTGTAGATTTGGGCATCTTTGGCAGTCATTACAACCTTGGTGCAAAGTGCACCAACTTTACCACCATGGTGTAAACTACGTTTACACCATGGTGGATGACGGATTTACCGCCCCATTCCAAGGTGAGTGGGACGGTAAATCCCCATTTCCCATTTTCCCTTCCCCATTCCCATTTTTGCCCCATAGGGCATAATGGGAATGGGGAAGGCGCTAATTACGCCGCCGTAAATTACGGCGGCGTAATTAGCACCATGGCGGGTTAGCGCCATGGACTTTAACGCCTGCCAAAAGCAGGCGTTAAAGTGGGAATCCGGCGTTAAGGGTTAAGGCCGTCGTTAACCCTTAACGCCGGGGTTGTAATGAGGGCCTTTGACTTGATCAAGCAATTCAGGGATCAGTTGCGGGGGTAGCATTTTTTTACGGTAATCTGGTTTAGTGTGCGATAGTCGATGCATGTTCTCAAGTCCTCCTCCTTTTTCGGTACGAAGAATAGAGGACTGGCTGCTGGAGATTTCGAGGGACGGATGAACCCGTTGGCCTGGTATTGGTCAAGATAGGCCTTCAGGTGCTGGTTTTCTGGTTCCGTGAGTGCGTAAATTCATTCCACAAGGGATTTGCGCGCCGGGTATCAGGTCGATTTGGCAATCGTATGGTCTATGCAGTGGCAGCGTATTAGCCTGTTCTTTCTGAAAGACATCTTGAAAGTCCTGGTATTCGCTTGGTAGGGTGCCGGTTGCCACAGTCGCAAGCGTGGAGGTTCTGGTGTCTATTGGTTGTTTCTCTTGGCGATAACCTGTGTGGGCGCAAGCCTCGGGAAAGGCCAATTCTTTTGCTCGCCAATCGATTCGAGGATTGTGAGCTACAAACCATGGCATTCCCAAAATCAACCGGAACTGTGGTGCCTTAATGAGGTCGAAAACGATAGATGCTTGGTGTCCATCCTGGCACAGAAGGGTTAAAGCTGCAGTGCATTGGGATACTGGACCAATAGCTATTTCCGTGCCATCGACAGTGGTAACAGTGTCAGTGGTTGATTTAGGGTGTAACGGAAGCCCCATCTCTGCCGCAAGATCCTGGTTGATGTAATTCCCAACTGTTAATGTACGCTCTTACTGCGTGCATCCGAGATGGTTGTTGGTGATTGATCAAGACCACAGATAGTGCAAAATGGGAGGTCTGTAGTTCTCTTTCTTCGCTCGACAAGTGGATGGACCCCTACACTTGCCGGGCCGGGGAGTTTTCTGATTCCTTGATGGTATCTTCCTTGTCCGTGGCCCCTACCGACGTCCTCAGTGGCTTCACAGGGCACTCTTTAAGGAAATGACCTGACCTTCCACAGTACAGACATAACTGCTGCTGTCTCCTTTTATCCCTTTCCGCTTTAGTCAAGGGGGATCTGACCCCCCCCAATTTGCATTGGTTCTCCTGAACCTTCCGGTGTGCGGGAAATATTGTCCTTTGAATGCAAATAGCTAGGGCGAGGGTCCGGTCTGGTTCGATCTGCTCTTCGGTCCTGCAACCTATGATCCAGTTGAGCAACAAGGTCAATGAATTCTGAGCAGTCTTTCAGGGGGTTCACTACTTGTGCGAGAACATCCTTGAGCTCCCCCGCAACCCTGATGAAATAACGTGGTTCTCTTCTCCACGGGCCATTCTGCTCCAACTATGGGCCTCATTACACGGAAGGCGGTGATCCAGGGTGCTATTTGCACCCTGGACCATGCCGGTAAATTACCGGCACCGCCTTGGCGGAAAGGGGATTTACCGCCCCATTCCAAGGTTGGTGGGGCGGTAAATCCCCCTTCCGCCATTGCCCTTCCCCATTCCCATTTCTGCCCCATAGGGCTCTATGGGAATGGGGAAGGCGCTAATTACGGCACCGCAATTTTGCGGTGCCGTAATTAGCTCCGAGGTCCCTTAGCGGGTTGGTTTTTAACGCCTGCAAAAAGCAGGCGTTAAAGCACCAACCCGCTAAGGGACCTTGTAGTAAGGCGGTAATGGTTAACGGTCACCGTTACCATTAACAGTGGCCGTTAACCATTACCGCCTTCCGTGTAATGAGGCCCTATGTGTCTATTGAACGTGGCTATGTATGTTAATAGGTCTTGATTCCCTTGGCGTAGGGACATAAGTTCATTGTCTAATGCCTGCCCATGAGTGCGAAGGGTGAACAGCTTTTCCATCTCCTGCTGAAAGCCCCTGAAGTCATGCAGCAAAGAATCATCTTGGGCCACAAAGGGTACAGACCAGTCCGCGGCATTACCACTCCGGTAGGATAGCACAAAAGCGACCCGTGATTGGTCATTCGGAAAGGCCCCTGGTCTACAAAGGAAGTGCAGGCGGCACTGGTTCATGAACGTTGCAAACCTCTTGGGATCCCCCGTAAATCGTTCGGGCGGGGCCAAGGGAACTGCCCCAGGAATGTTATCTGAACGGGATTGGCTGATGGTGCTGGCTTTGAGGGCATGCTTCTCGGCAATGGTGCATGCCCTGCTTGTGACTGGAGAAGTTGCTGGCTTAAATCATCAGTGCTTTCTTTGGCTACTATCAGCTCTCTCCTCAGGGTGTTGGTCTCCTGCCTGGCTGCATGTACTTCGGAACGCAGCTGCCCCAACATGTGGGCTAACTGGTCAGTTTCTGACATTTCCATGACGCCCAGGTGGATTTTGATGTGAGGCTTTGTGTTCTGTAACACTCACCTGGTATCCACTGGACGTCACTCAGCCTGTTCTGATCTCTTACGACCTCGAACACTTCCCTGGAGTCTACTCGACTGGAGACTGGGCCTGAAACACAGGATTGGTAGAGTTTAACTCCCTATTGTCTCTGTGTGTTTCAACCCCATCTTCCCCGGGGTCCAACCATTCCCTTTGATCCACAGCTCTCCTTGTTTTCTTGGAAAGTGTGCTCTCCGTCCTGCTTTCAGCGCAGGGGCGCGTTGATTGATGCGGGCTCGTTGCTGCCTAGTTACTGCACTGGCAAGAGTCTGACAAGTAAGTATAATGAGTCTTTTGAACAGTTCTCTAACTTCGTTCCTTTCCTTCCTTAGATGATGGCCAGCGTCCGGGGATGACGACGTGCTGCTGAGATGAGTAGCGCTGAAGGTGAGTGAGAGCACGATGCGCGATGCAACCCTTTCGTATTTGTATTGAACTGAGTTATTTTTCTGTGTCTTTTAGGTGCCAATACGTTTTCAACGTGGATGCCGGTTATGAAGAAGAAATGCGGTGAGTAAGCGTGGTATGCAGCGTCTCTAGATGTTTCCACGCTAACCTGGAGTGTCTTTTACCTCTTGCAGATGGATGAGAAGTTCCGGAGACAGAGTTTCCCCAGAGCGGCTGGGATTCAGGTAAGCATTTGAAGCTCGTACAGTCTTTAAAAATAAGCAAAGATTTGCTGAAGGTTTATAGTCATAATCTCAAATACAAATATGTCGAAAGTCATAATGTCGAAAAAATAAAGTCGAAAACAAAAATGTCAAATTTCTTTTTTTTTGTTGATTTTTATTCGAAATGGGGGGGTTCCCCCCTAACCCCCCTTTTTTAATTTTTTTTTTTTATGTTTTACCCCTTTTTTTACCACCGGAACCCCAAAAAAACATGTAAATTAAAAAAAAAAAATTCGACATTTTTGTTTTCGACATTATTGCTTCAACATTATTGTAATTCGACATTTTGTTTTCGAGATAATGACTGGACACCTTTGCTGAATGCTTACTAATGCCTTTTTTCTGTTCTTTTCCCTTTTCCTTAGGAAGCGTTGTGCCGGGATGGGAATGACACAGTCGAAGATGCCCGCAGAACAGAAGAAGCGATGAATGATGGGCAGAAGCGCAGCAAGGTAAGGCTGTTCCTAATGGTGTTCTTGTTCTTGCAGGAGCTGAGCGCAGAAGAAAGATGCAGGCCTACTGGAGACCGATCCGAACACGGTGAGTGTCACGCTGCAGGTGCAGAAAACACATAGCATGTTTCTCAGCCTGGGAGTGGCTTAAATAGTCTCTGGGTATCCCAGGTGTCTCTGGGCTGAACCGCACCCAAAAGACTAGACTGCCCATACAGTTCTGGGAACCGAAATATGTGGGGGCATCCATCTTGTCCCTATCAATGCACTAAAAGTCCAATCCCCAATGTTATCCTATGGGAGTGAGTGAGTCTGGTGCCACAAGCGCCAAGTCTGACTCCAAGTGGGTCTTTGGAGGGATGGAGAGGCCCTCGAGGGCCATGTAGGTGTTTGTAGCCTGACTCCAGCCTGACATCTTGGAGGGCTGGGGACATGAGGGGTAGGAATCATGACAGTTTGAAATGAGTTCAGGAACTGCTCTCTCTTCCAGTAGCACCTATATAAAATTCAAGTCTAGATTTGCTCTGCTCTTCATTTTGTAGTCCATAGTTAAATGTCAACACCTCTCTGTGGCGCAAGAACAGTCATTTTTTCACTTTCTACTGTAGCAAAAGCAAAGAATGCTTTCCAGGAAAGCCACAGTCCAAAGTTCTCTTTGTATATTCCTGGATAGTCTCTGCATCCTTCTTCCTTGTCATCGATCTTGTCTGCACGTGCTGAACTGCTTCTTCTCGACTTGCTTCCAAATGGGGTCGGGGTGAAAGGGTCTCTCCAGTGTAGATTTTCACATCACCTTGATGAATCCAGCTTCTTCTTCCTACAACCTTTACAGCTGACGGTGTCGTGTTTTCCACAAAGAAAGCACCACCAAATCTAGGCTCATGCCACTTTCTGGTGAAATTGCAAATCAGTACCTGGTCTCCTGGAAAGACCTTTGGTACAAGAAATTCTTGTAATCGAGTTGCTGAATGGTCTTCTTCTGTCTTCTGAGCCCAACACCCTGTCTGCTTTACTAGGTCTGAAATGACAGAGATACTTGTGGTTATGCATGTTAAATATTCTTGCAGGTCAGTTCCTAACAATTCTGCAGTTTTCTGGACATCACTCCTATTCCTTGATGGAGGAGTTAGAGGCATTCTCATTCGCCTTCCAGTGACTAATTTGTGGGGTGTGAGGTGGTGGTCTGAGCCAGGTTGATTTCTAAATCCATATAATGCAAGGAATGGGCAATTCAGCCACCCTTTCCTTGTGGTCAATTTGAGCTGGGCTATCCTTTCTTTTAGCAGGCCATTGAGCCTCTCACATATCCCATTTACTTGTGGATGATAAGATGAAGAATACTTGTGTTTTATGCCGAGCAGCAAACTAATTTGTTCAAATACTTTGTTAACAAAATAGGGGCCATTATCGGATCTCAGCACCTCACATACTTCCCATATAGGAAAGTCTTCTCAAAGTAAAGATCTTGCAGCGCAAGTGGCACCAGGATCTGTGCATGGGCCAGCCTTGACCCACCTCGAGAAAGGGCACACTACCACTATCATATACCTATAACCCTTACAGACTTGCAGAATATCCACATAATCTATGTGTAAATGCTGAAATGGACCATTCAGTCGAGGGATGACTCGTCTGACTGTTCGCAGCGTGTGCCCAGCAGTAAACGTTTGACATACGATGCAATTTACTACATAAAATGCAACGTGTTCTGGCAGGTTTGGCACAAACCAATCCTTCGCAAGGGTTGCTGCAAGGCTTTCTCTAATGACAAGCGTGGGGTATTCCAGCTGTTCCAATGCCACCCTTAATAAGGCTACAGGCAATACCAGTTTACAAGTGTTGTCCTGTCGCCATAATGCTTCAGTGGGGGATAAAAAAAAAAAAAACTGCCTCCATATCCACAGGACTTTTTCTTCCTGTGGAACACCACTCTGTATTTCCATAATCTGTGTTTTCGACAGATTATGGAAACTTTCATTCACAATCATCATCACAACAATCTTCTCTTTCACATCAGGCGTATCAAAGGTCATTGTATCTAATGAATATGCAACTGTTTTTGCCTCTTCATCTGCAGCTTGATTTCCAGACGAGATAAAGTCTGTTCTCTTAGTGTGTGCTTCACACTTAACTATTGCAATGGCTACTGGGAGATGTAGTGCTTTAATAAGCCTATCCAATAGGGTGGCGTGTTGCAGTGGACTGCCGTCTGCTCGGACGTAGCACCTCCTTTTCCAGCGTGCCAATCCTGTGTGCACGGTTGACGTAAAGTAGGCAGAGTCACTAATCACTGTCACTTCTTGGTCTGCGTGTTTCTCGAGCGCGACAATAAGCGCCACCAATTCTGCAGCCTGTGCTGAGAAATGAGATGGTAGTCTTGCACTCGTCATTACTTCAAACTCCCCATTAGCCTTATGCTTTACTACAGCAGCACCTGTATATCTTTGTCCATCAGTTTGATCGACTCTCTAGGAACCATCAATTAAAAACAATTTGTCCTGCAGCAAGATAATTTTCTTTCACCCCCTGGATATCATCATAGAACTCTTCATAATTTGAACAATCATGTACTTGCTCACCATCTGCCAATGGTTCGGTGACAAACATGGCAGGGTTCACTGTTTCGCTTCTGACTATTTTGATCATCGTATTTGATATTACCACTTCATAAGCAGAAATTCTTTGAGACGTCAAGGTACCCTTAGGTTTCCTTAGATTTCCCTAAAACAGCAAATAGAGCAATCTCAATGAATAACGTCCTAGAACACCCCATCACTATACTAGCAGACTTCTCAATAGCGAACGTGGCAGCTGCCAAAGACTGTTTGCACGGAAAGTGACCCCTCATAACTGGGTCTAGAATCCCAGTGTAAAACACCATGGGCTTGTACCCTAACATAGTTCTCTGCATAAGCACTGCTATCATAACTGTTCCATTTGTGTGTAAGAATAAAAATAATTCCTCTGCATAATTGGGAATTCCTAAAACTGGAGCTGTACAAATAGCTTTTTTCAATGTATCAAAGCCTTCCTCCATTTCCTCAGTCCATTCAATCTTTTTTAAACTCTGCTGTGCTTTTTTTCAAGGCTTGCAGCAATGGCTTTGTATATGAACTGTAATCAAATACCCATGCTCTAACATAATTGCACAGTCCTAAAAACTGCTGCATTTGCTTTATCGTGGTTTTGCTGTTTTCAAAATCGCCTCAGCCCTTTCTGGTGTAACTTTCTTTCCTTCATGCGAGATTAACTGTCCTATATACAACCTTTTGACAATACTGCAGTTTCTCTTGGTCCACTTTATATCAAGAATAATTATCAATTGAATCGAGTCTCATCTACACTCTTCCTCAGCCGTGCTGCAAACTAAAATGTCATCTACTTACTGCAACACAACACTCTGCAAATCTACATTGTTTAAGTCCATCTGCAGGACTCTGTTAATAATTGATGGAGAATCACAATACCCTTGGGGCAACCTCGTAATTTTCAGTTTAGTATAACAGAACATAATGATGTAAGATTTTGGGAGTCCTTATACAGTGGGATTGAGAAAAATACATTTTTCAAGTCAATCACCATGAAATATTATGCTTCAACCGGGATATTACATAGAATTATCACTGGATTAAGAACTAGAGGAATCTGTGCAATTAAATGCCATGCCCCCCCCTTACTTTTTTTGATCGGATACACTGCAGTATTTCATGGTGACTCTGATGTACTACAATGCCTTGATCCATCATAGCTGATGTAGTCTTAAGAATACCCTCATCTGCTTCTCTGGACACAGGGGACTGCCTTACATGAGGCAGAATTGCTCCTGGTTTCAGCATTATCTTAACTTCTCCTACCTCTTTCAGTAGTTCTACATCATAAGCACCAGTTTTGTAATCTTACTGTGACTTATTGACTATTACCTGCATACACAGGTGTTGGAGGATCTGTCAAACTGCATCACACTGCTTGAGTAGCATTGTCACCTTCTACTCTGGGATTACTCTCCTTGGAAGAACTGCTATGTTCATTATGCCGGCAAGCCATGATTTCAGGCTGCCCGCACGGGTGAAAGTAGGCAGTCTTTCTTGGGAACTACAGCTCCCAGCAGAACCAGCGTTGCTTATCACGAAAAGTCAGGTGCTTCAGCGCCGGCACTTCAGCGACTAGCTGATCTGCACCGGTCCATGCTGGACATTGGTGTTCGGCGCGATTCTCTGCTCTACATTTAACCCCAGCCCTCTAACACCCGCTGGGAGGCGGATCAAGATATGGGCTTTCTCAAGACCTACCAGCTCCACACCCAGGTAAATCAACTCTCTCAGATCTCCTCAGTCAAGAAATTCATAGAAACTTAAAATAACTGCCCTCAGCCCACCGCTACAACTAATTCTTTGGACATCACATCTGACGTCCACCCCACCTCTGTCACTCCAGAGGCTGAACACACCATATACCCCTCCAAACCCAAAGAGACCATTATCATTAATTTTGAAAAACACGCAACTACATCACTTGATCCTAAGCATACCAAACTAGACATTGCAACCAAATCTTTTAACTTCTTTTTATTGATTTCAGCATATATAACAGATCAATTTCAAAAGAAAAAAGAAAAACAACATCAACACCCAAGTTCTTCCCTCTCCCTTCCCCCCCTCCAATGCCGGTCGTAACGCCAATAGGTCCTTCAGTTGTGGTAACTTCCTACCAACCCTTCAGCCATGAATGTCTAGCAGCTTTAATCTTTGGGGGCACTATTGCTCCCTAAACTCCCCCCTCAAGTAGTCCAGCGTCTCACCCCAATCAGCAGCAAAGCTCCCCAGTTTCCCATCAGCCACGTATGTGGCCCATTCCAATGAAACAATGTCCCACATTTTCCTTAGCCAATCCTGTTCCATGGGAATCGTTGGGCTCTTCCATTTTTGTGCGATTAGCCCCATCGCTGCCAAGGTAAAGCCGGTTTTTGCCTTAGAACTACCGCTTCTTTCCTCTTCCCCTCCTGCCACTCTCTTCCCCAGCAAGATCTCCCGAGGGTCCTGGCTACCCCCCAGCCCTAAGGCCTGAGATTGGGCACATGCAACTTCGCGCCAAAAGGGTCTAATACGCAGGTAGTCCCACCATATATGAGTAGCTGTGCCCACCTCCCCGCAGCCTCTCCAGCAGTCCCCTGAAGTTGCATGCAGCCTGGCCGGGGTATAGTGCCAACCAAAAATATACTTATACCATGCTTCCTGTAGTTGGGTCGCTTTAGTCACCTTTGGAATTGCCCTCCATAGCCTCTCCCAGTCTTCTCTTTCCATTTACGCCCCCCTTTGCTGCTCCCATGCCCTCATATACGGCCAGGTGACCTCCGGGCCCGTGCTCTCTAAGAGTTTGTATAAATCTGAAATTAGACCTCTAGAACCATCATGGGTCAGGAGGAACCGTTCGAATTGTGTTAGGTCACATGTAGCAACCCTCCTAACCTCAGCTGACATGACCCAGTGTCTAATTTGGAAGTATCTGTGCCTTTCCTCCTCACCAACTCCAAATTCCTGCTTACATTGCTCGAAGGTTTTCATCTTTCGGTTGTGGAACATATCCCTCAGCGTCATGCATCCCCCTCCCTCCCATGCTCGGAGCGCTCCCCTCTCCAGCCCCGGCATAAAATCCTCATTATTGAAGATAGGTGTAAACGGGGATGGAAAAGATGAGATCCCTCGTCTCTCCACTACCCTATCCCAGGTGGCCACCATTCCCTTTGTAATATCACTCAGATAGGTATGTGGTGGTCTCAGCCTCCGCAGAAACCATACACCTCTCCCAGGTGATGTCAGGCGACTGCTCTGTCCATTTTTACCCAGTGCTCCTTATATTCCACCGCAAACCACTCCCTAATCACTCAGAGGAGTGCAGCTTCATGGTATCGCCTAAAATCCGGAAAACCCATGCCCCCCGCCCTTTGGACGCCTTGAGAAGGCGCCATGACAAACGCGGCCTCTTGATCTCCCAGATGAACTCTTTGACCACACTGTCCAGTTCCCTAAAGAAGCCCGCAGGGATGGACATCGGAATCGCCTGGAACAGATAGAGTAGGCGGGGTAGAATCACCATTTTAATAACTTCCCACCTCCCTAGCCAGGAAATCCTAAGAGCACTCCACCTCCTCAAATCCTTCTTAATTGCCGTTAACATAGGGAGTAGTTCTCGCTGTACCAGCCGCCCAGGGAAGGGGTTAACCGAATCCCCAAGTATCGTATCCCAGCCAGGCTCCATTTGAACAGGGAAAGAGCCTTTAATTCCCTCGCCTCATTCTCCTCTAAGGATAGGTTCATCAGTTCAGACTTCTGCAAGTTGACCCGCAAACCCGATACTTCCCCGACTTTGGTCAGCACTTCTATGCTCGCCTTGATGGATTCCTTTGGTTGCGTCAACATGAGCAACCTATCAGCCACAAATGCCGCCACTTCATGCTGGCATCCCCCAAATGGTATGCCCTAAATCTTGCTCGTCTCTCTTATAACCAGTAAAAGGCGTTCCAAATGTATGGCATAAAGCAGGGGGACAAGGGGCGCCCCTGTTTCGTCCCTCGCCTGAGCCTAATTGGGTTTGATGTTTCTCCATTGACCAGGATCCGCGACCTGGGGTTCTTATAATTTGCCTCGACCATGCTAATGAACTCTGACCCAAGACCCATCATTTCCATGACTTGGAACAGGAACGACCACTCCACCTGATCAAACGCTTTTTCAGCATCGAGCGCTAAGAGGATCGCCGGAGTGGTCGTCTTTGGTGTTTTCTCAACTACGTGGGCCACCCATCTAATATTGTCAGCTGTCTGCCTCCCTGCCACAAACCCTGTCTGGTCCTGGTGGACCAGCGAGGGTAAGTACTTTTCCAGCCGCTTAGCCAGCATTTTAGTGTACATTTTCACCTCTGTGTTTATGAGGGCAATGGGCCGATATGACGTGCACTCTTCGGGGTCCTTGCCTGCCTTGTGTATGAGTGTTATTTTTGCCTCCTCCATCGAGGGGGTGATACTGCCTCTGGACCTAAATGAGTTAAATAGTTGTGTTAAGTGTGGCACTAACAGATGAGAGTAGAGTTTATAAAACAACACTGGGTAGCCATCTGGACCCGGGGCTTTACCACGCGCTATGGTTGCCCTCACCCCATCTTCCGTGATAACTTGGCCTAGCTCTCTCCCCTCGTCCCTAGACAGCCGTGGGAGGAGAAGGGCCCCAAGAAACTCCCTCTGTGGCCCAGGTAAAGGACTCTGTGAGGAGTATAATTCTTCATAAAACTCTGCCAGCCTCCTCTTTATCTCTTCTGTCTGAGTGAGTCTTTCACCCTCCTTACCCCTCATGGCCACAATAACATTTCGTTCCCTATCTCCTCTCAGTAGGCGCGCCAGGAGTAAGTCTGCCTTATTGGCCTTCACATAAAATCTTTGCCTGACCCTG